>NW_021635122.1:0-436990 GCF_004799145.2 Neltuma alba
GAGAGAGCAAGAAAATCGCGTTAGAGGGAGAATGAGCAACTGAAATCTGATGCCTCCACTGAAGCGCGCAACTTTAGCTTTTAAATCTGGAAA
Source organism: Neltuma alba (assembly GCF_004799145.2). Classification (NCBI taxonomy): domain Eukaryota; kingdom Viridiplantae; phylum Streptophyta; class Magnoliopsida; order Fabales; family Fabaceae; genus Neltuma; species Neltuma alba. Next base: position 94 of record NW_021635122.1, read on the forward strand.
TTTCGGTCATCCGCCGCGGCGCCTTTGTCCATCCACCGCGCCCCTGGCCTATATGTGCCGTTTGATTAGTGATCCTGCGCTTCATGTAGACATCAATCCACCGTGGCGCCTCTGATCATCCGCCGGGCGCCTTCACCAAGAGTCCCTGGAAAATCCGTCGTGGCACCTTCTCATATCTGCTGGCGGCGCCTCGGACAGCACTGAAACTCCCTGAAATATTCACACCCCCAGCGGATCAAAAGTACACACATACAAAATCATATAAAAGCATGTAAAAACACCTGCAAAACCTCGTAATTCTTCTCACCAACTCTTATGCACAATGGAAGCTAATTATGCCCAAAGTATGTAAATATATTTGGCAAAAGTATGTGTTTAGGGCTAGAAATGTATGCAAATAATGAGACTTATCATGTACACATAAATATGAAGAAGTCTCTGCAATGTACTAAGGAAGAAATTCCCAGTTTCAAAAGAGAAACCCCTACTCCAATACTTATAATCCCGGATGGAGGGATAATCTCAACTTTAAGTGGAGGAATGATGGAAATTAGGAGAATTTCAATGGAAGTAGCCAAGAGATTTACCAAGGGAGTTCAAGAGAAATGATACCTATAGAAGAACCTTCCTCATCTTTAAAAAGAGATGATAAAGCTTTGATCTTGAAGGGTATATCTGGTATAAACATAGATTTAACTGATGTGAAAACTGGAATGAGTGCCTTGTCATCTAGACTTGAGCAAGAAAAGTCTAACACTGATGCAAGACTGATGGCCATGGGAAATAAGCTTGATTCCTATCTATATAATGTGTTTGCTAAGTTGGAGCAGTGGGAGACCAAGCATGAGAATCTTAATTCTTATGTCACTAAGCTTTCCAACAACATAAGTGACACTCAAGCTAGAAGCAGTGGAGCTATGCCATTTAATACCGTGGTAAATCCAAAGTCCCTTAATGCAATCACTTTAAGAAGTGGCAAAAAAGTTGATTTCAAAGAAGAGTTTAAGGATGATGATGTTGATGAGGAGATAGTGGTGGAATCACCTCCTACTCCTAATGAGCCAAGAATGATTCCTAAAGAAGCTTCCATCGAATCTGAAACTGCCAAAGAGAAGAAGCTACTTAAGAAGTCCTTGAAGCCACCAATAGTGGAAGAAGGACAACGAAGGACAAACACAATCATGCCTCTACAAGTCAAGGTAGTGAGGTACAAATTCATGACCTTCCATTTCCTAATTCTTATCTAGTGAGTAAGAAAATTATGGATGATAAAGAGAATGATGAATTCTTGCAATTATTTAGCAAACTTGAGGTAAATGTTCCTTTTCAAGAAGATACCTAAATGTGCTAAATTCTTGAAAGGCATGTGCACTAATAAGAGAAAATACAAGAATAGTAAAAGGTCTAATTAGGGTCTAGTCTGAGTGTCACATCCAGTATATGGCATTTAGGAATAGGGATATTTCTAAATAATTAAGGGTCAAAAATGACAAAGGGAAATAGAAATTTTCGGTCGAAAATAATTATTATAATTTTCCAAGCCAATTATGAAAAGTTTGACTAATCAAGGAAAATTGGTCAAGAACAATTATGGAAAAATATTTTCAAGCCTTAGAAAATTAAGGATGATATCCTTTGAGAATTATATGCGATTATAAAATTGGTTTTATGACCAAATTGCCCTTAGAGAAATTACAAAGGAATTTAAGGGCGATTTAAGCTAGTTTAAGGTCCTTTATTTGGAAAATTCCAAATAAATGATTAGAAGGAGAATAAAATCCCAAGAAAATTCCTATAACATCCCAGGTAATTATAAGAGATTATGGAATTAAAATACCCTCAAGTATCCAAAATTTTCCCAATTCCTTTGAAAAGTGGAAAAAGCAATAAAGAGAAGGAAATTAGTTTCCCTTTTATTTAATTATTGGGAAATTAAATTTGAGACAAAGAGAGCAATCGGGAAGATAAAAATGAGGAGAATCATTTATGGATCTGAAAAAAAATAATTACAGAGGCTAGAGCACTGTAATTTAGAAAAGAAGTTAAACCCGGAGTAAAAGTGCACCGATAAAGTGAAGACTGGGGTCTTGCACTTTACTTGGCCCACAAGTTGCCACTTGTCAAGCCTCTAATGGATGGTAATTAAAGCTTTCCAAGTGTCAAGCTACCAATGGAGAGGATCTCGACTTTGGAATTTAATTACATTATGATTTAAGTAATTAAGAGAGAGGATTAAGACTAAGTAAGCATTTGGCACATGGCATATCATTAATGATGGTTGGTGGGATATTTTTGCACATTAATGAGCTCCTCCACCCCCCCATTTTTTTGAATATGTTTCCGCCAAGAGAGAGCTTGAGAGGAAAAGGAAGAACTTCAAAGGAAAACCAAGGAGAAAGGCATCAACTTTAAGCATACAAGTGAGAATCAAGGTAAGTTTATGGTTCCAAATGGTTCCTTGCCTTGTTTTCTTGAGTTATATGGTTGAAATTTCTGGTTTTCCTCCCTTCTTCGGTGCTGGCCGAAATGTATAATAAGTAAGGGGGAAGTTTTATGCTTCAATCTTGCTAGAACACTTCAAAGCATGATAGATCCTAGTGGTTACAAGTGGTTGTAGGTTATTTTTGAAGTGTTTTCTTTGTTATGTTACAAGTGGACCATTTTGGCCAAAGCAAGAACTAAACCCCAGGATTTGTTTTCAAAGTTTTAAGGCTTCCATTGTGTTCAAAATGAAAAATGGTGTAGAGTAAACCTAAAGAACAAATGTTGGAAGCCACAGAATCAAAGTTGCATTTTTCGATTTTGAACCCTAATGGTTCGGCCAAGTTGAAACTGGAAGAGGAAGTTTTATTTTCTTAAATCTAAGTAGATATTTGGAATCTACATGGAAGATCATGTAGGAATGAGTCAAGAGTGAATTTTTAGGGTTTAAGAAAACAAACTCTAAACTTTAAAGAACAAAGGTGGATGCTTTAAAGGACAAAGTTGTCCTTCAGTTATGTTATTGACTATTATAAGGAATAGTTGATGATTCTTCCTGCCCTTTTTGTGGACTGCCATGTTAGGGTTTGCCATTTGTTAAAGCAAGAAAGAAGAATAAGAAAATCAAAGAGCATTGGATTAAGGTAGTAAGATTTAATTAACCTTAATGTTGAGTGTTGCATTGATTGCTATGCAATTTCATGTGTTATTATGTGGTTGAAATAAATGATGACGATGATGATGATTGTGTACCTATACTCCTTGCTTTATGTGCCTTGGCTATTTCATGTTAGAGTGCTACATGTATGACGTAGAGTAGTTCCCTATTAATAGCAAAAGGTTGGAATGCTTATAATTGATGCATATTAATATTTTGGTTGATTGATCTTGCTACTGGGATTTCTTAAAATCTTATCTCCCAAATATAATCTAACATTTAGGGCCTGAAACTCCCAAGAACAAGCTGCAGATTGGAGGCTAAATTATGGTGTCACACCATAAAAATTCGTGGACTTTTGGTTATGTAAATATTCCGCTGGACAGTGCTATAATCCCTAAGCAGGACGTCAGTTTATGGCCACGTTTTATTAAGTTACCAAACGAATTTCTGCACGAAATTTAGTATACTTAGAGTTGACATCATGAGCTTCAAATTGATAGGAAGCACGTTAAAAATAGCCAACTACACGAGTTTTACTGATTTTTCAAAGTTAAGGTTCAGAATCTTGAAAAAGGATTTTTGCCAAATGGACAAGGTGAATTTCACAAAACCCTGACACTTTTTCAAATGGAATTGGTTCATAATATTATTTTTCCTTGAAATATCATTCAAATATATTTTTATTGAATTTTAAACCACTCTATTTTGATTTTTCTAGATTTAGTTATGAATTTTTGAAGTTGAGCTAGAAAACTGGATTTTTACCTGATGAACAGTAAAAATCCGAAAATCAGTGTTTTTCATGAATTTTTGAGCCCAAGACCATCCAATGTGGTCTAAAATGGTTTTAATTAAATCTCAAGTGGATCTAATAGTAAGGTGTAACATTTTTGGTATTAGGGCGGAGGTTCTGGCATAGGATAGAACGCTCTGCTTAGTTAATATGTTAGTTAAAAGGAAAATTGATATATTGTTGAAGAAGAATACTACTGTCTAATTATTCAATGGTTCGACTATTATAAATAGGACGAAGTAGAATGGCTTGTTGTGGCTACAATAGTGACTTAGAGGGTTCAATTAACCAGAGGAGACCAGGAGAACCTTTCCCTCAATGGTTCGATGAGGATGAGGACTATAGCCTTGTAGCAGATTTCTACTATGATACTTTATGGGAGAGTAACCCTCTGCCTGACATAGCTACAGTTGCTTCCAATGATCCTCAAAGGATTAAAGTCATTAAAATATCTGATGATGATGGAGCTAGACCTAGTGAAGTCAAACTACTTCCAATTATGAAAGAATTTCGCACCATAAAGGATCTAGCCAGGAATGTTAGAGAGAGGGGTTGGTACATTAAGCCTGACGAGAATCAGAATACCCATGTGTACCTGAGATATTTGGAGGATATCTGGAGGCTCTACCATTATGTGACTAGGGAAGATGCTACCCTAGAGATGATGGACTGGATATTAGCATTGCTTAGAGTACTCCCTCAGACCCGGCTTTGGAAAAATGGTGTGAGAGACATTTACAGTCGCATGGATAGTGTCACACCTTACTATCGGATCCACTTAGGGTTTAATAAAACCATTTTAAACCACATTGGATGGTCTTGGGCTTAAAAGTTCATGAAAAACGCTAATTTTCGGATTTTTACTGTTCATCGGGTAAAAATCCAGTTTTCTGGCCCAACTTCAAAAATTCATAACTTATTCCATAAAAATTGAAATGAGGTGGTTTAAAATTCTATTTAAATATCTTTAAGTCCTCTTTCAAGGAAAAATAATATCGTTATCCAATTATTTATGAAAAAGTATCAGGTTTTTGTGAAAGGTAACATTATCCATTTGCCAAAAACTCTTTTTCCAGATTCTGAACCTCAACTTTGAAAAATCATTAAAAATTGTATACTTATCCATTTTTAACGTGCTGCCTATCAATCTGAAGTTCAGGACGTCAAATATTAGCATACCAAATTTCGTGCTGAAATTCATCCAGTAACTAAATAAACCGTGGCTCTAAACTAACATCCTGCTTAAGGGTTACAGCACCAACCATTGATAATTATACATAACCAAATGTCCACGAAAATTTATGGTATGACACCATAATTAGCCTCCATTCTGCAGCTTGCTCTTGAGAAGTTTAGGCCCTAAAATGTTACATTATTTTTGGGGGATGAGATTTTTGAAAATCCCAGTAGCAAGATCAATCAACCAAAACATTACATGCATCAATTACAAGCATTTCAACCTTTTGCTATTAATAGGGAACTACTTTACCTCATACATGTAGCACTCTAACATGAAATAGCCAAGGCACATAAAGCAAGGAGTATAGCTACACAATCATCATCATCATCATCATTTAGTTCAACCACATAATAGCACATGAAATTGCATAGCAATCAATGCAACATTCAACATTAAGGCTAATTAAATCTTACTACCTTAATCCAATGCTCTTTGATTTTTCTTGTTCTTCTTTCTTGCTTCCACAAATGCCAAACCCTAACATGGAAATCCCCAAAAAGGGCAGCAAGTATTATTAAACATTCCACATAAAAATCAATCACATAACTCAAGAAGCTCCTAAACCCCTCAAAGCCTCTATCTTTGTTTCTTGAATTTTTAGAGTTGTTTTCCATAAAACCTAAAAATTCTCTCTTGACCCTTTCCTACATGATTTTTCATGTAGATTCCAAATATCTACTTGTATTTAACAAAATAAATTTTCCTCTTCCAGTTTCAGTTTGACCGAACCCTTAGGGTTTAAAACTCAAAAATTGCAACTTTGCTTCTATGGCTTCCAACACTTGTTCTTTAGGTTTACCCTACACCATTTTTCATTTTGAACACAATGGAAGCCTCAAAACTTTGAAAAACACATCCTAGGGTTCAGATCTTGTCTTGGCCGAAAATGACACTCAAGGAAGTAACCATGAAAAATGCTTCAAAACCAACTATAATCACTTGCAAACACTAGGATCTAGCTTGTGTTGTAGTATTTTAACAAGTGTGATGAGCAAAACTCCCTTTCCCCTTAAACAACCAGTTCGGCCAGCATCAAAAGAGGAAGAGAAGACATATTTTCAACCATAAAAGAGAAAGAAAACAAGGCAAGAACAAATCTAGAGCCAAAAACTCACCTTGAACCTTGATTGTATGACCAAAGTTGATGCCTTTCTCTTGGTTTTCCCTCAAAACTCTCTCTTTTTCCCTCTCTTCATGCCTTGCACGAAATTCCCATCTGATTTAGGGGAGAGATGAGCTCATCAATGCTATCAAAATATCCCATCTACCACAATTAATGAAGAGCCAAGTGTCATAAGCCTACTGAGTCTTGCATTTTCTCTTTAATTAACTTAATTCACATTGTAATTAAATTCCAAAGTCAAGATCCTCTCCATTGGTAGCTTGACACTTGGAAAGCTCTAATTATCATCCATTAAAGGCTTGACAAGTGGTAGCTTATGGGCCAAGTAAAGTGCAAGGCTCCGATCAATACTTTATCGGTACACTTTTACTCCGGGTTTAACTTCTTTTCTATAATTACAGTGATTTGGCCTCTGTAATTATTTTCTCTCAGATCCATAAATTATTCTCCTTATTTTTATCTTCCCAAATTGCCCTCTTTGTCTCAAATTTAATTTCCCAATAATTAAATAAAAAGAAAAACTATTCTCCTTCTCTTTAGTGATTTTTCCACTTTTCCAAAGAATTGGGAAAAATCCTGGACACTTGAGGGTCTTCTTTTAATTTTATAATCTCTTATAATTCCTTGGGATATCATAGGAATTTTCTTGAGATTTTATCCTTCTTAAATATAATTATTTGGAATTATCCAAATAAAGACCTTAAATTAGCTTAAATTGCCCTTAAATTCCTTTGTAATTTCTCCAAGGGCAAAGTGGTCATAAAACCAATTTTAGAATTCCATATAATTCTCAAGAAACCTTTTCCTTATTTTTCCTTAATTTTCTGAGACTTGGAATTATTTTTCCCCTATTTACTCTTGACCAATTTTCCTTAATTAGTCAAATTTTTCATAATTAGCTTGGAAAATTATAATAATTATTTTCCACCCAAAATCTTTCTATTACTCCTTGTCATTTTTGACCCTTAATTATTTATGAATATTCCTATTTCCCAAATACCATATTTCTGGATGTGACAGATAGTACCAGCTTCAATGATCTCATTGATGCCTTCGAGATCTTTGTAAAGAATACATTTCCTTGAGTTAGATGCCGAAGACTAGATCCTAATGATGACGGATATGCTCCTGTTCATACGTTGATAGTAGAATGAGTTATGTCGTTCAGATTGGACATTGGGATCCGATGTTGAGTTAATGGACCCAGAGCCTTGAGAGTTTCACTATTTCCCATTTTGGGTAGTTAGTTGGACTTTTGTAGCACTGACGTAGGACTTATATTGTTACAACTAACCGTAGTAAGTTAGTTTGGCATGCTTGATTGCTATGTATGTTCCTAAGATGGCTATGTACGTTAAACTATATTGTTGTGACTAATGACTGATGCTTGAATGCATATGTTATTAAATGGAATTCAAGCATGTTGTTTATTTTCTTGTTCCTCGAATATGCTATCTGTTTAGTTAGCGTATTAGTTAGAACTGATAAAACGCTTTGCCAGAGAGACCCTCAGGACACGACGTAAGGGTCTATCCTAATCCAATACGATTAATTTTGGAATGCTTAGAACCACAATAAAAGACTATTGAAGGGTTAAGGATGGCACAAGCTAGCCAGGAGCAAGAAAGAGATGCTGTAATAGTAGCAGCGGTAGTAGTGGCAGAGGCTAACCTCGACAAGAGGTAGCCAGAGGAAGAAACCTCAGTAACACAAGCAACAGAACAATTGCCTAGATCGGCAATGCCAGCAATAGACCCCGACAACATCCAGCAGTGGATGACTCGCTTTTGCAAGCACAATCCGCCATCCTTCGATGGAGTGATTGACATCCAAACAGCAAAGGACTGGATCATGATTTTCAAAGTTCTGGACTATCCGACTAAGTAGAAAGCCCAAATGGCTATTTACCAGCTAGAAAAGGATGCCGATCATTAGTGGAAGAATGCCAAGATTCTTCTGGATGCTTAGAACACGAGAGCGATATGGGAAGTGTTCCTGGAGCAATTCCATGAGAAATATTTTTCGAGGTCAGTCAGGGATGAAAAGGAAGTAGAATTCCTAACCTTGAAGCAGAAAGATAATGAGTCATTTGATGAGTACTTAGCTAAGTTTAGGCATCTTTCTCACTACTTCAGTTACCTACGTTACAGAGATGATGAAAGGTAGATGAGCAAAAGATAGTCAGAGGACTAAAGCAGTCCTTAAGGGAGATGATTGTTCCCAGGCAGTTCGAGCACTTCAACAAGGCAGTTGAGCCCTGCTGAATTACAGCGAACAGTTTGAACCATCATTTGATGCCTACTCCTAAGTTAGAGAAGCGAGATCAGGGAGGCAAGCCCTCAAATGGTAAAGAATGCCCAACCTGTGGTAAGAATCATGATAACGGACAATATATGGCCAGACAGAATGTGTGCTATACTTGTAGTAAACCTGGACACTTCTTAAGAGAATGTCCACAGAGTATAGAAAAGGCAAGGCTGTGCACCTGAGGACGAGTATTTGCCATCACAGGGAAAGAAACTCAGAAGTTTCTGGAAATGATCTAAGGCATGATCATTATTAATAACCACCCCGTGATTGCAATGTTTGATTTAGATGCTAGTCATTTTCTTGTCTCATAAATTGTTTTAGAAGACTTAGCTTGGTTATGAGCATTGTTATACTGCCTTAGACTTGATATGTATGTCTTCTATAAAGTTGATAGGGTAATTGGATTGAATTGGTTGTCTTCCCATAATGGCAAGGACAAAACCTTGATCCTACCCCCAAGAGAAATGGAGTTAAATCTAGAAGTTAAGTTAAACTTCGTAACGGATGCCTAGACAGGTAATGGTACGATGAATGAAGCTACCTAAGACTAGCAGAGGTTAAGAGAAAAGTGTGTTTCGTCATGATAAACCAAGGGAATTAGTAGCGATGGACGAATACAGAGTCATTACCAAAGGAGGTGGTAACTTCTATTACTGCAAACAAGGATTCTGGTCATGACGGATGAACACAATAACTCTCAGATGTTGAGGTGGTATCTCAACGAGACACAACGACTCTCAGAGGTCACAAAGAGTGAGATTAGTAGAAGTTAGAAAGAGAGAGGTAGCCACTAATTAGAATTATCATATTCCCCCTCAATAGGAAGAGTAATGATGAGGAGTTGAACGAGACAGTTAGGGGTTGAGTCTTTACACCATTAAGAAGGTGTAAGTGGCAACCTAAGCTAGACAAACTCTTACAGCCTCGTTAGGACTAGGGCACCATGATAGAGTAACTATCTCAAGTCGTGGAATAGATGAATAGGAACTTTGAGATAGTGAAGTCAAGATGGAGAGCCCTAGTGAAATGTCTTAAGAATCAAGAAGAAGAGGACAAGACAGATAGCTATGTAGGGAACTAGCTTAGAGGTTGGCATGTTCCCCTTAATGTTAAGAGATACTCAGTCGCTTGGGGTTTAGGTTGAGAGGCACCCTTTTCAAGGGATAAGTTCTTGGCCAGGAATCTTCCTAGAGAAAATGGGAATTGGTCCTCCAAGTTAGAATTGATGTTGCTCAAGATGGAGCGAAATGCCCTATCCGAGTAGGAAAAGGAAGCAGCCGAGGCAAGGCAAGCGAAGTTGACCTTACCCAATGGAAGTATGACTAGCCAAGAACAAAGCTAGGCTTAGATGTACCTGAGCTTAGCAGAGTACTAGAGCAAGTAGAAAGAAAAAGAACCTCAAAAGTCCTTTCCCTATGACTTCCAGAAGCAGTTGCAAACAGAAAAAGAGGCTCCCTCTTGTAGGGATAAGATGCTCGATTGGCACGCTACGGATATAGTAACCAGTAAGAGCTTATACTCCTTACATTAAAATACCAGACATTATGCATGTTAGAGTATGCTCGTACTGAAAAGTAAAGTAGAGGAAAGAGAAGTTGCATAAGTCCTCTCTCTATACCGTTATAAAGTAGTAAGAGACAGTGAGAGCAGCTGGAGGAGTAAGAGAACTCCTAAGACAAATTGGCTTAGGCACCTAAAGAGACAAATAGGTGACCTGGGGAATTGACAGGAGGCTTAAGAAAATAGTATTCGTTCTTGGAACAGTTTTGGGGAATTATTAGTATGGTAACCAACTGAGTGGAGGTGACTTAGTCCTATAGTCTAAGTCTCCCAGAGATTGGTACCTATTTGGGAAGATGAGGACCAGGGATGAGTTGAGGATATGGAAACCTCCTTCGATTGTAAACCAGTATTGAGAGAGTACCCATGATTTCCTTCCACATAACCTTATCATTGATTAGGCTAGATTCAATTTCCTTCCGATTAAGAGAGAAAAGCCAAAGTTAGAGGAGTTAGAGCCATAAGACCTAGAAAAGAGATATTCAGGCTAGCTCTAGATACAGGAAGAACTCCATGTGATATAGAGACAGACTGAGTATTGACGGGTAAATCCTTAAGATGAGGCAAGAGACAAGAATGTAAGCTGAAAAGACCTGACTAAAGATAGGAAGAAAAGGGGGATAAGACAACAAAGTACCAAGGTTGAGCCTATCAAAATCAGTGCCTCAGATTCCTGTAAGCACTATTCAGTTAAGTATGCCTGGGCAAGAGTAACCCAGTGATAGATAACCTCTGGGAAGTAATGTAAGAGGGTGCAAAAGCCGAAAATGTTAGCCATTTTGGCAAGAATGCACTAAGTCTAGCACATAATGGAAGATGAAAGTTAAGGAAGCTGTTAGGCTACCGAGTGTCCTATGTAGTATGGTTTTAGACTAAGACCGAGATTTACTTGAAGTTTTGGAGGTCTTTATGAAAGAAATGGACACTACTCTCAACTTTAGTATAGCCTACCATCCTGAGACAGATGGGCAGACACAGAGAATCATATGGATGTTAGAAGATATGTTACACGCACATGTGCTTAATTTTGACATTAGCTAGGGTATGTACTTACCATTAGCCGAATTCGCTTAAGATGACAGTTTCCCTGCAAGTATTTGAATGGCGCCATATGAAGCACTCTATGGCAGGAAGTGTAGATCTCCCTTGTGCTGGATAGAGCTTAATGAAAGAAGTAAGTATCGTCCTAATATAGTGGATTAGACTTCCCAGCAGATTAAAGTTATTTAGCAAAGACTTCTAATGGCTCAAAGTAGACAAAAGAGCTACTCAGACATTAAAGGAGATCGTTAAAGATTGAGGTTGGTGATTAAAGTGTAACCAACAACAGAAGTCGGTCGATCCCTAAAGTTTGAAGTTAAGTTCAAACTATGGTGGACCATTTTAAATTTTGTCCAAGACTGGACCAGTAGATTAAAATTGACCCTTCCCCCTGAATATAAGTTAAATTCATGATGTCTTCTATAACTCCCAATGAAAGAAGTACCATCTAGACCCGACACATGTCATAAGCTATAATGACATGGTGCTCCAAGACAACCCGTCTTTGAGATCAGACTAAAGTGAATCATTGATCAGAAAGTTGAACAACTGAGAAACAGGCAGTTTCCACTAGTCAAGGTTGTCTGGAAAGGTCTTATACTAGAAGCTATGAGGGAGATAGAGACTAAGACAGAGGAAAAGTATCTTGAACTTTTCCAATAAGATACACTTTAAATTTTGTGGACGAAATTTATTTAGAGGGGGAGAAATGTCACATTCAGTAATATGGCATTTAGGAATAGGGATATTCCTAAATAATCAAGGGTCAAAAATGATAAAGGGAAATAAAAAATTTCGATGGAAAATAATTATTATAATTTTCCAAGCCGATTATGAAAATTTTGACTAATTAAGGAAAATTGGTCAAGAATAATTATGAAAAAATATTTCCAAGCCTCAGAAAATTAAGGATGATATCCTTAAAGAAATTACAAGGAATTTAAGGGCGATTTAAGCTAGTTTAAGGTCCTTTATTTGGAAAATTCCAAATAAATAATTGGAAGGAGAATAAAATCCCAAGAAAATTCCTATGACATCCCAAGAAATTATAAGAGATTATGGAATTAAAAGAAAACCCTCAAGTATCCAAGATTTTTCCCAATTCCTTTAAAAAGTGGAAAAATCAATAAAGAGAAGAAAATTAATTTTTCCTTTTATTTAATTATTGGGAAATTAAATTTGAAAAAAAGAGGGCAATTCGGGAAGATTAAAATGGGGAGAATCATTTATGGATCTGACAGAAAATAATTACAGAGGTCAGAGCACTGTAATTATAGAAGAGAAGTTAAACCCGGAGTAAAAGTGTAATATCCAAACTTTTGGGCCTAGAAGTACCAGAAATAGCCTAGATTGAATAGGCTATTAGACCCCTTTTGAGCAGAAGTCCCAAAGATGAGAAAGGAAGTCAAAGCAGTTTCAGGGACTAAACTGCAAAGTAAAAGTTTTAAGGGGCTAAAGTGTAATCAAAGTTAGAGGCTCCAGTAAAGTCTCGAATGCCCAGAGAGAGAAAAGAGGCTAGTTACAGGCCAAGGGTTAAGCTAGAAACCTCAAAGAGAAGATTGTATGAAGTTAAGTCCAAGCAGGGACTAAAGCGTAAATTCTGAAAGTTATGACCAACAGGGGTAAAAATGGAAGAGTATACAAAGAATTCTAAGAAAATCCTAGAAAATGATAAATAATATTCTAAGGCTCTTCTGTGAAGAGAAAAGACGAAAGTACCCCTGAGGTAGTTTAAATGGAATTTATAAGGTTATGGCCAGTAAAAAGTATATTGTTTGAGGTAATTATTTAAAATAACAAGAGACTTCAAAAATTTATACAAAAATGAGGTTAAATGGTTGAAAGGTTTTACTAATTTATAAAATTATTCCCGCAACCAAAAGGCCAGTGGAGTGGCTTTAATAAATTAAAGAGCCAGTTTTGCCGATAAAAGGGTATTTTGGTAAATGAATTTTTATGCAAGGTTTAAAGGAAGTGTTATGGCCTAAGAAAATTCATAGATATTCTCTAGAATTAAAGGAAATTTATGGAGTATACAGAAGAATTTTCTGAGTTCCGGAAGGCCATAAAGAAAGCCGGAGAAACGTGGGCCAAGTAAATTCGGAGGAATCAAGTTTGATCCAACGGCTAGGATCTAATCTCCCTTCTCCTCCACCACTTTTATGACACTTGGCATCTTCTAAAAGGTTGAGGTAAGCATGATGCAAGAAGATGATGCAATGATGATGCAAAAGTCAACTTGAAGTTCCAAGATTGCCCTTACCCTTTCTATTAGCCACCAAGGGCATTTTGGTCCATTCAAGCCAAATTTTTGGCTATAAATAGGCACTCCCTCCCCTTCATATTTTGGCCAAGCAAGGATCTATAGGGGAAACTCTGTCGCTCTTGCATCTAGAGAGAGAAGGAGCTATTTCTAGTGAGAGAAAGTCCACCTAAGTTCAAGCTTCAAGGTATGTAGTGGCTGTAGCATCTGATTTGATGCCTATTTCAAATTAGTTACTGTTCATATCTGATTCTAAAATTTTTCATGCTTAAAGTACACTCTGTGAGCTTTAAATCCATGGATAGAACACTTCATTTGGATATGTGTATGATTTATGGTGATTTTTCAAAATTAGGGTTTGAAATCTGGAAGCAGTGTTGAACTTTTGGAAGAGTTTCGAGTTCCGTACAATTCTAGTACTGTTTGGCATAGAATTGGTTCCTAAAACTATTTTTGCTTTAAACTTAACTTAAGGAGCTTTCAGTGAGACTTAGAACCACTCAGTTTCTATTTTTTTAGAATTAATTATGAATTTTCAAAGTTGAGCAAACATTTTGAGTTTTCTGAGTGAACAGTACCCGCGAACCAAAATTTCTAGATTTGATCTTCTTGAATCTAAGGCCATCTAAAGTAGTCCTAATTGACAAGAAATGGATCTTAAGGATGGGAAATGATAAGATTTATATCAGAAAAGCTAGAAAGAAAATCCTAAGACTAAGAGAAAGGGTTGAGGTTCAAGAAAGATAGTCTTAAACTTTATGTAATCTAGTGATCCTAATGGATTGTATGATCAATGTGACTATGTTTAGGACCTTTGGAACATCCAAGAGGATGTTTGGTGATGTTAACCGAATGCCCACATGGTTGGAAAGTCAAGGGAGTCAAAGGAAAAGCAAGAGGAAAGCTTGAGGTGCAAGGTAGTGAACTTACCTATTGTCATTGCTTGATATTGTATGCTTGTGTGTTGCCGTGTACATGTTTTAGCTACTGTACATGTTTTAGTAGATTATGTCTCCATGGCCATGCATTAAGAAGTTAGCTTTGAGCATGCTAATATGTCACTAATTAACAAAAGAATAAACAAGTTACGTGTAGTGCATTAGCATCCATCTAGCATGATTAATATGGTATTGTTTGCTACTGAGATTCTCCTGAATCTCACCCCTCCCTAATTAACCATTTAGGTCAGTCATCAATGGGCAATAATGGCATGAGAAGCAAGGAGAAGAAAGTAGAGAATTGTTGATGTTAATGAAAGATATTATCATTCAATATGTAATTCTCCTATTATGTAATTATTATTATGGATGTCAATGATGCCATGTATTTAATTATAATGCTTATGGCATGTATAGAAATGTATGAGCATAAATGGGAAAGAGAAAACCCATGTTATGTATGTGAACGAAATAAAAAGAATTAAAGTAAAGAGATGTTAAGGGATCAAATGTATGTCCTAGAGTAGTGAGTTTATAGCTCTAGTTTGACCTACCAAACGAAGGAGTCAAGTCACGATATTTGGCAAACTCATAATACACACCCCAAGCTTTAAAACGAGAGATAGATCACCTCAATTGGATGTGTACACAAGGAGATACAAATTTCCAAAGTTGAAGCACAGAATCTGGAAGTTCCAGATTTTTGAAATGAGTAGTAATATCTATTGATTTAACTGTACAAATTGGGCAAGGATAAGTCCAATTGGATATTTTTCTCTTAAGGAGCATCGAAATAGCTTTCAGTAGAATTTTAGATCACCTCAATACGATTTGTATGGAATTAGTTATGAATTTTTAAAATTTGACCTGTAATCTGAAAATTAAACAGTAAATAGTAACCCGAGTAATTATGTTGAAATTTTAAATCCACAGGCTTGTGTCATCATCTGCTTGAACCATAACACTTACAAATACATGCTCTGAGGGGTTAAAGGCAGGACGTTTCAAAAAGTGCAACGATAAAGTAAAGACTAGGGTCTTGCACTTTACTTGGCCCACAAGTTGCCACTTGTCAAGCCTCTAATGGATGGTAATTAAAGCTTTCCAAGAGTCAAGCTACCAATGGAGAGGATCTAGATTTTGAAATTTAATTACATTATGATTTAAGTTAATTAAGAGAGATGATTAAGACTAAGTAAGCATTTGACACATGGCATATCATTAATGATGCTTGGTGGGATATTTTGTGCACATTAATGAGCTCCTCCCCCCCCCATTTTTCTGAATATGTTTTGGCCAAGAGAGAGCTTGAGAGGAAAAGGAAGAACTTCAAAGGAAAACCAAGGAAAAAGGCATCAACTTTAAGCATACAAGTGAGAATCAAGGTAAGTTTATGGTTCCAAATGGTTCCTTGCCTTGTTTGCTTGAGTTATATGGTTGAAATTTCTGGTTTTCTTCCTTCTTTGGTGCTGGCCGAAATGTATAATAAGTAAGGGGGAAGTTTTATGGTTCAATCTTGCTAGAACACTTCAAAGCATGATAGATCCTAGTGGTTACAAGTGGTTGTAGGTTATTTTTGAAGTGTTTTCTTTGTTATGTTACAAGTGGACCATTTGAGCAAGCTTCTTCCATTGTGTTCAAAATGAAAAATGGTGTAGGGTAAACCTAAAGAACAAATGTTGGAAGCCACAGAATCAAAGTTGCAATTTTTCGATTTTGAACCCTAATGGTTCGGCCAAGCTGAAACGGGAAGAGGAAGTTTTCTTTTCTTAAATCTAAGTAGATATTTGGAATCTACATAAAAGATCATGTAGGAATGAGTCAAGAGTGAATTTTAAGGGTTTAAGAAAACAAACTCTAAAATTTAAAGAACAAAGGTGGATGCTTTAAGGGACAAAGGTTGTCCTTCAGTTATGTTATTGATTTTTATAAGGAATAGTTGATGATTCTTCCTGCCTTTTTTGTGGACTGCCATGTTAGGGTTTTCCATTTGTTGAAGCAAGAAAGAAGAACAAGAAAATCAAAGAGCATTGGATTAAGGTAGTAAGATTTAATTAACCTTAATGTTGAGTGTTGCATTGATTGCTATGCAATTTCATGTGTTATTATGTGGTTGAACTAAATGATGACGATGATGATGATTGTGTACCTATACTCCTTGCTTTATGTGCCTTGGCTATTGCATGTTAGAGTGCTACATGTATGAGATAGAGTAGTTCCCTATTAATAGCAAAAGGTTGGAATGCTTATAATTGATGCATATTAATATTTAGGTTGATTGATCTTGCTACTGGGATTTCTTAAAATCTCATCCCCAAAATATAATCTAACATTTTAGGGCCTGAAACTCCCAAGAGCAAGTTGTAGATTAGAGGCTAAATTATAGTGTCACACCATAAAAATTCGTGGACTTTTGGTTATGTAAATATTCGGCTGGACAGTGCTGTAATCCCTAAGCAAGACATCAGTTTAGGGCCACGTTTTATTAAGTTACCAAATGAATTTCTGCACGAAATTTAGTATGCTTAGAGTTGACGTCATAAGCTTTAAATTGATAGGAAGCACGTTAAAAATGGCCAACTACAGGAGTTGTACTGATTTTTGAAAGTTAAGGTTCAGAATCTGGAAAAAGGATTTTTGCCAAATGGACAGAGGTGAATTTCACAAAACCCTGACACTTTTTCAAATGGAATTGGTTCATAATATTATTTTTCCTTGAAATTTCATTCAAATATATTTTTATTGAATTTTAAACCACTCCATTTTGATTTTTCTAAATTTAGTTATGAATTTTTGAAGTCGGGCCAGAAAACTGGACTTTTACCCGATAAACAGTAAAAATCCGAAAATCAATGTTTTTCATGAGTTTTTGAGCCCAAGACCATCCAATATGGTCTAAAATGATTTTAATTAAATCCTAAGTGGATTCGATAGTAAGGTGTGATAGTGAGTGCTTTGTTTAAACCATAGCTACCTATTAAATGCAAAGACCCAGGTTTTTATACTATTCCTTGTACAATAGGAAAACTCACCATAGCTCATACATTGCTAGATTTGGGGGCTGCCATCATTGTTATGCCTACCTTTGTCTATGAAAATTGGGTCTTAAATCTTTGAAGGACACAAGTGTAGTATTGGGCCAAGCCGATAGAAGTGTGAGGTACCCACATTCTTCTTCTTTTTGTGCATGTGTTGGTGACGTGTCATGTGTCTAGTGCTTGGAAATAGATTGATAGCTTTCCTCTTCACATGTTTTTGATGATTCATCTAGCTCTGCCAATGATTTTGATTCTATTGACCATACTGTACTTGATGATGGTCTTGAGAAAGGTATTGTTGCTTGTATAGAAAGTAAAGTGATGCAAGGGGTTTCTATAGAAGCTACACGTGTGGTTTCTTGCTTGAAGAAAGATGAACTAGTAGAAGAGGCTATGGGAAATGAAGAACAACCTATGGATGTTGTGGAGCTAATAACTCCTTCCCTTAACCATATGGACACCACACTTGCTTTGTGTGCATTAGAATTGAAGGAACTTGTGCCGTGTATAGTGGAGCCTCCAGAATTGGAGTTGAAAGCCTTACCCTCTAATCTTAAATACTCTTTTCTTACTGATAATGATAAATTTCCTGTTATTATTTCTAATACTTTAAGCACTTTGGAAGAAGAGAGGTTAATTTCTATTTTGAGAAAATACATAAGGGCTATTGGGTGGATACTAGCTAGTATACCAGTGATCAATTCCTCAGTTTGCACACACATAATCCTACTAGATGAAGGGTCTAGACCTATTAGACAACCTGAAAGGAGGTTGAATTCTCTTATACTGGATGTAGTGAAGAAAGAGGTGTCTAAATTGCTTAGTGCAGAGATTATTTTTCCTATTTTTGACAATAAATGGGTGAGCCCGGTACAAGTTGTACCCAAAAAGAGTGGGATTACTACTATGAAAAATGAGAGGGATGAGCTTATCCCTACTAGAGTCCAAAATGCTGGGAGAGTATATATAGACTATAGAAAGCTTAATAATGCTACTAGAAAAGACCACTTTCCTTTGCCATTTATTGATCAAATGTTAGAATGAATTTCTAAAAAATCTCACTACTGTTTCTTGGATGGTTTTTCAGGTTGCTTTCAAGTACCAATTGCTCTGGAGGACTAAGAGAAGACCACATTCATGCCTATTTGGTACCTTTGCTTATCGGTGAATGCCATTTGGTTTGTGTAACGCACCAAGAACTTTTCAAAGGTGTATGATGGCAATGTTCAGTGACTTGTTAGAGCAAAACATGGAGGTTTTCATGGATGATTTTACGGTCTATGGCAAAAATTTTGATGAATGTTTGCTTAGTCATAAGCACACTTTAGCAAGATATGTGGAGAGAAATCTGGTTTTATATTTTAAAAAGTGCCACTTTATGGTAGATAAGGGGATTATTTTGGGTCGCCTCATCTTTAAAAAAGGGATTGAAGTTGATAGAGCTGAGATAGAGATTATTTCATCCCTTCCTTATCCTACTTGTGTGAAAGATTTAAGATCTTTACTAGGGCATACAGGATTCTATAGGCATTTCATTAAAGATTTTAGTAAAATTGCCTTACCCCTATCTACTTTGCTTAAGAGAGATTGTAATTTTGTGTTTGATGAAGCATGTAGGACTGCCTTTGGCACTTTGAAATCTATGCTCACCACACCTCCTATACTTGTTACTCCTAATTGGAATTCACACTTTGAATTGTCTTGTGATGCATCCAATAGTGCTGTAGGTGCTATTCTTGGTCAAAAAAAGGATAAAGCCTTTAGAGTAATTGCATATGCTTCAAAGACACTTGACTCAGTTCAAGTGAATTATACTACCATGGAGAAGGAGCTATTTGCCATAGTGTTTGCACTTGATAAATTTAGACAATATATTTTTAACTCTCATGTGGTAGTGTATATAGATCATGCAACTGCGAGGTTGCTAAGATGGGCTCTTTTGTTGCAAGAGTTTGATATTGATATTAAAGGTCATACTGGAGTAGAAAACCATGTAGCAGACCATCTTAGTAGACTTCTGGTTGACACTAAGGGAGTTGATTCATCCCATATTATTGTTGATGCTTTTCTTGATTTTGCTTTGTTTGCCTTGGCTGTATAATAGCCTTAGTGCTTTAATATTGTGAATTAACTTGTTTCTAATGTTGTTCCTCTTTTGATATCTCTATTTCAGGTCAAGAAGCTTAAAAGGGATGCGAGATATTATGTATGGAATGCACATATTCTTTGGAAGCAATGTAGTGATCAAATTATTTGGCAATGTGTCCCTAATGATGAGACTAACTCTATTCTTACTTCTGCTTATTCTTTATCTTGTAGGGGACATTTTAGTAGGAATAAAATAGCTACGAGAATATGAGAGTGTGGCTTTTATTGGCCTACATTGTTTAGAGATGCTCAAGATTACTGTCAAGCTTGTAATAGATGTCAACAATTTGGGAGTTTGGGTAGGAGGCATTGGATGCCTATGAGGCCTATACACTTTTGTGAGATATTTGATGTTTAGGGCATGGACTTTATGGGACCCTTTCCCCTTTCTTTTAGTTTTTCTTACATCTTACTTGCAGTAGATTACATCTCTTGGTGGGTTGAGGCAGTGCCAACTAGGAGAGATGATGCCGTTGTTGTTGCCAAATTCTTATGTTCTTGTATTTTTTGCAGGTATAGTGTTCCGAGGGCAGTCGTCAGTGATCAAGGCACACAATTTTGCAATAAGATCATCAAATCATTATTTGCCAAGTATGGAGTAACACACAAGCTTGCTTCACCATATCACCTACAAACAAATGGATTGGTTGAAGTCTCTAATCGGGAAGTCAAGAAGATTCTTGAGAAGATTGTGAGACCTAATAAGAAAGATTGGAGTAACAAACTAGAAAAAGTTCTTTGGGCCTACCATACTGCATATAAAACTCCAATTGGGATGTTACCTTTCCACTTGATTTATGGCAAACCTTGCCATCTTCCTATGGAGCTCCAACATGGGTCGTATTGGGCTATCAATGCTTGTAATGGTGATCTAGAGTCTTTACTCACTAACAGGAGGATGCAACTTCAAGAATTGGAAGAAATGAGACTTGAGGCTTATGAAAATGCTTTGATCTACAAAGATAAGCTCAATATGATACATGATAAGAAGATTTTAATGAAGCTGTTCCATGTAGGTGAGAAAGTCTTAATATTTAAGGCTAAACTAAAAATAATGTCGGGCAAGTTTGTGACAAGATGGGATGGTCCCTTTTCCATCATTGAAGTCTACCTATTTGGCATAATAGAGCTAGTAGATAAGGCAACCAGTACCATTTCACAAGTCAATGGTCATCTACTTAAGCATTACCATGAGAACTAAAGGCCACCCTAATTACACGATTGTTCCCTTCCATCTTTCTCCTTTTATTTTGAGTAATTTGCTGGTGAAATTTTTTGCTATGCTGATAGTTAGGAGAAAGTATGGGGGAGGAACCCATTTAATAGAATTTTTTTTATCTATTAATTGTTTTCTGCATTCCTTCTATTTGGTAATTTAGTCATTTACCCCCTACTCTTTCCTTGTCATTTCCACATTTGGTGCTTACCTATCCATTATCGTCTTTCACATCAATTCTATCTAGCTTCCCCCCCGCTCTCTCTCTTCGTGATAGTGATGAGATTGTTCTTCAATTTTAAATCGGACTTCACATTGTACCACTTCACATGAAAGTTGGATGTCAATTGTATGCATGCTTACATTGAGGACAATGTAAATTCTAAGTGTGGGGGAGAGAACGATTATGATTGCAGCCATGTTGATACTTTTTGCTCATGAGACTGATATGCATGCCCCATTCCTTTGTCACTTCCCTTGTACTTTAACTTAACCTTTGTTGTACAATGTTTTTAGGATATTTGAGCATGTCTAAGCTTGATTGCATTTAATTTAGCTAATCATGAAATTTTTGCTTAATGCTTGGAGTGGAATTATTGAAATGCAATCTTCCTAGCTTGAGTACATGGCCTGATCATAGGCATAGCACATATTGGAATAACCTTGTTGGAAGGATTTTGAGCCTTAATCCCTTTTCTCATATTGTGTGTTCCCTCTTAGTTCTAGTCATCCTCTAGAACTTGTCTAAATTCTTTTTCGAAATCAAATAATGTCACACCTTACTATTATATCTGACTTAGGTTCCTTTCAAAACCATTTTAGACCACATTGGATGGTCTTGGGTTCACTTTTTACCACAAAAACGCTAAATTTCGGATTTTTACTGTTCATCATGTAAAAATCCAGTTTTTCTGGCCCAACTTCAAAAATTCATAACTTATTTCACAAAATCCAATTGGGGTGGTTCAAAATTATACTTAAAGCTCTTTAAGTCCTCTTTCAAATAAAAATAATCTCATTATCCAATTCCTTATGAAAAAGCATCAGGTTTTTGAGAAATGCAACACTGCCCATTTGCCAAAAACCCTTTTTCCCAGATTCTGACCTTTAACTTTGAAAAATCATTATAAATCATATACTAGGCGATTTTTAACGTATTAGCTATTAAATTGAAGCTCAGGACGTTATCTTTCATCATACCAAATTTCGTGACTAAACACGTTCAGGAGCATAATCAAAAAGTCACGTGAACCAGACAGGGTCAGTGTGCTTACAGCACTGTTAGTATAATATGTACATAACCAAAATGAGTTCACGAATTTTTGTGGCTAAACCCCACAAATTAGCCTTCAATCTGCAGCTTTTCCTTGGAGGATTCAGGCCCTAAAATGTTAGGTTACATTTTCAGAATGAGATTTCATTGAAATCCCAATAGTAAATTAACCAACTGCAGCACCAACAAGCATCATCAACATGCACAATTATATTAACTACTATTGGTGAATTAGTATGCTTATCATTTGGCAAACTCAAACATGCAAAGGCCAAAGCAAGAAAGTACAAAGAGCAGCCACATTATAATCAAGAAATTCCAACCACATAATAGCAATTAATCATGCAATAATCAATAATGCTAAGTTAGTATTAGTAGCTAGGTTTAACTTGCTACCTTGCTCCAAAAGCTTTAGCTTTCTTTCTTTCTCCTCTTTTCCTTCACAAATATCAAACCCTAACAATGCAATCCATCAAAAAGGGTAGCAAGAATCATTCACCAACCAAGAAAAAGCAAGAACATAAATAAAAAATGATTCTTGATCCATAAAGCTCCCTCCTTTGTTCACTATTTTTGGACTTGTTTCTCTTTAACCCTAAAAATCACTTCTTGACTTATTCCTACATGGTTTTTCATGTAGATTCCAAATTTGTGCTTAGATCTAGGAAAATAAAACTGCTTCTTTTAGCTACCCTTTGACTGAACCACTAGAGGACTTGAACCAAATATCACAACTTTGCTTTAAAGCTTCCAACACTTGTTCCTTTTGGTTTACCCTACACCATTTCTTATTTTAAGCACCATGGAAGCCTTAAAACATTGAAAAACTCATCCTAGGGTTCAGTCATTAACTTGGCTGAAAAGAATACTCAAAGAAACAACCATGAAAAATGCTTTAAAACAACCTATAATCACTTGCAAACACTAGGAACTAGCTTGTGTTGTTGTGTCTTAACAAGTGTGATGAACAAAACTCCCTTCCCCTCTAAATAATCAGTTCGGCCAACATCAAAAGGAGAGGAGACTAGATTTTTCAACCATAAAAGAGAAAGAAAACATGGCAAGAACACATCTAGGACCAAGAACTCACCTTAAATCCTTGATTGTATGATCAAAGGTACTTGCTTTCCCTTACTTTTCCCTCAAGACTCTCTCTTTTCTCTCCTTTCCTCCCTTGGCTGAAACTTACATTTGAAAATAGGGGAGAGAAGAGCTTGTTTAATGATCCAAAATATCTCAACCACCATCTTTAATGAGAGTCCAAGTGTCATTACCCTCTTTAATCTTGTTTTCTCTTTCTTAATTAACAAAATCAAAAAGAAATTAATTACCAAAGTCAAGATCCTCTCCATTTGAGGAGTGACACTTGGCAAATTTAAATCCTTTCCTTCAAGAGCTTGACACATGGCTCAATATGATCCCTTTGATTTGCAAGACACTAATCTTGCTTTATCAGTGTACTTTGGCTCTGAGTTTAACTTTCTTCCTATAATTACAGTAGTTTTGCCTCTGTAATTATTTTTTGTCAGATCCTTAATTTATTCTCCTCTTTTTTATCTTCCCAATTTTCCCTCTTTGCCTCAAAATTAATTTTCTAATAATTAAATAAAAAGGAAAATTAATTTCCTCCTCTTTAGGGATTTTCCCACTTTTCACCATTATTTGGAAAAATCTTGGATACTTGAGGGTCTTCATTTAATTCCATAATCCCTTATAATTCCTTGGGGTCTCATAGGAATTCTCTTGGAATTTTATTCCCCTTAAAATATTTATTTGGAATTTTCTAAATAAATTCCCTTAATTAGCCTAAATCACCCTTAAATTCTCTTATAAATTATCTAGGGGTAATCTGGTCATAAAACCAACTTTATAATTTCATATAACTCTCAAAGGATTTTATCCTCATTTTTTCTTAATTTTCCAAGGCTTGGAAATATTTTTCCTTATCTAAGATTTGACCAATTTTCCTAAATTAGTCAAATCTCTATTGTTGGCTTGGAAAATTACTGGAATTATTTTCCACCAAAATTCTCTTTATTATTTTTAATCCTCAATAATTTGAGAATATTTCTTATTTCTAATTATCATAATACTGGATGTGTGACGAGAGCCTTTTGTCATTCGCCTTGGTGTTCTCAATCAAAAATAAATCCAAGCTATGTAGTATAGTGCAAACTCGGATCGTTTCACTTTTGGGAGCCTTTATTAATTACCTAAGCTAGACTAAATGCATGTAATGCAATGAAAGGGGGTTTTGGGTTTTAAGATTTAAATGAATGATGACTAAACTAAATGCAATGGAAATAAACATAAGCTACTATATTTTTGGTATTTTTGATGAGATGATGATGGAATGGAAATGAATGACAGGAAATTTCTTGAGAATGGTTTTGATGGCAATCATAGTTCACTTAAGATATTGGGAGTTTCACAAATCCATTAGGTTTTCTTAATAACAACCTCAATAACTTATTGAGTCTAATGTCTAAATCAATGAACTTTATTAACGAAAACATTGTTAAGCTCCCCTAATGTGTAATTTAAGATTGATTAATGCAATTGGTTCAATGTAATCCACAATCAACTCATTATCAAAACATGACCATGCAAGATAGGAGAGAATCAAGAGAGTTACAAAGAAGCATATATGTGACCACATATATTTAAGCACAGAATTCAATATTAACCAATCCAAAATACAAAAGTAAATCATTAACTAATGATTATAGAATCAACTAAAGTGTCTCACTAAGAATTTACAAATCCTAGACCTAGGAAATCATAAATACATAACTAGAAACTAAAGACTGAAACTGAAACTCCCCTTTGAAGCTTGGGAACTCATGCCACACCACCATTCTTCAAGAGTTGATAAACCCTAGCCCTCCATAGCTTCAAGAAAAGCTCCAACTAAAGTGAATCCGTCGGCAATGGTAGCTGGGAGTGGAAGGAAATGAGATGAAGTGAAGGAAAGATGAAGAAAATGGATGACGAAGAAGATGGAGGTGGAGAGGCAAGAAGATGAGAGAATAGAGGTGTTGGAGATGATAGAATGGAGTGATTAGGTCAAAAATAGGGTTTCCAAGGGCTTGAGGGGTCAATCTGGGTCGGATCATATGAGTAGAGGGTCCATATTTGCATTTTGGATTCGAATCTGACGTTCCTGATACGAAGAGGTTCACCGCGGCAAACTTTGAACTATTCCAGAGAGGTATTCTAGTGAGATTTTGAGAGTTTGCCACGGTGAACTCAAAAGTTTACCCTGACGAACTATTCCAGAATAGTCATTGATACACATTTTCAGACTTTTTGCCACATCACAGCATTTTCTTGGAAACTCTCATGTTGTGTAATGCTTTGGTCTTCAATCTTGGCTCTAATTCTCAAGTGTCCTACAATAAAAAGCAACAATTTGAAGCATCAATTGTCCTAGAAATCAATTGAATACAATTAATAACCAATTATGACAATTTTACCCTCAAAAAGACACTAACTCAAAGTAAGGACTCTTAATCAAAATTAAGCACAATTATCATCAAAAGGAGCCAAAATCTATGATAAATACCCTTAAAATGATATGAAATAACATAGAACAATTGGGTTCAATCAATGTGACACATAAGCACTTTGGATTTATGGAAATGATAGGGGCATTCTTTTCTAAACCCTTTCAAACCCAAACACAAACCATATCATTCTAACCTTTGCTAAACCTTTAGACCATTTATTTTCATTAATTCCATCATTCTAGGCAATTATTGTGTATGTGAATTCATTTTGGATCGACAAAGCTTCAAGGGATATATCATAATTTTGCATACGGGCATAGTTTGCCACGGCCACCTCATGATTTTGCCATGGTAAAGTCCTTACAATGATGATCATCTTCCTCTCAGGCACCTTTCATTGTGGCAATGATTCACTTTCACCGCGGCAAAGCAGAGATCCGTTAAAAAAGAAGAAGCCAAAAGCTATAAACAAAAGGCCAATGAAAAAAAATATATATAAAAAAAAAAGAGAAATAAAAGAAGAAAAATTGCCTTAGTGCATGAGTAATCTTATTAGTGATTGTTTTGAATCATCATTTCCTCATTTCCCTTGCATAACCTTTGCCTATTGCACTATCCATTCCATTTGGCTATTTTCCAACATTACAACACTATAAAGTCCCCTTAATCATAGATCCATAGTATACTAATTATGGAGATAGTAGAACCCTTATAATCCTATAATAGGAGCTAGATTAGGAGGATGAGAGTGAAATAACCTATGTTATATGTGAGATGAGTGAAACACTTTAACCAATTGTGAGTCCTTTGTGTTCTATTCTCTTGATCATTCTATGTGCCATAGTTAGTTTCTTTACATTAAAATGTTTCATGAGTTGTGTTGAGTTGAAATTAATGATTACTTGAATTAAATGCTTTATTACTCTTAGCCTCATTTGATCTTTCCATTGCATTAGGTTCAGCTATTAGGTTCATTTATCCTTTCTTTTGCCCATGAGTGCAAAAGACTAAGTGTGGGGAAGTTGACAAGTCTCATATTTCACCTCTATTTCCTAGTCCAAACCTCTGTAATTGTGGATTTTAATTGAGTAATTGAGCTAAGTTAGAGGTCTTTTATGCATCAAGGGTATAAGAGTCAATTAGATGTTTTTATACGATAAACTTGAGTTTTATCCATTCATTTGCTCTTATGTATCTTATACACTTTGGACTAGATGACTATGAGCTCAAACTAACTATTGCAGGTGGATAAAGGCTAAAGAAATTAAAGAAGATGATTCAGCTAAGGTTTACAGTGGCATACTTATGGCTTCATCACGACAGACATCTCTGAATAAGGAATGCAAATCCACTAATTCAAACGCATCGAATTCTGGATTCAAAATTGTAGAATCGCATGGGTTTAGAGAAGAAATAGAGAATTTCGTTGATGTAATCCACTTGCTTATCTAGCTGGCATCTTACCTTCGAAAATCCATCTAAACACTTTAGGATTGAAGGAATATAAGCTTTAGAACATCTAGATCAGGGAGATCTACTACCTTCCTCCAGCTTTGGCTCTGTTTTTCTCTCCTCCTCTCTCTTTACAATTTTCTAATTTTCTTCCATTTCCATTACCATTTTTCTAGCATGGAAGGATGTCTATTGGAGCTTGGTGGAGTAAAGATTCTATCCATGAGTGGCTAGAGTTCTAATCTCTCTCTCACAATGACAATGGCTTGAGCTTGGAGCTGAATAGGGAAGTTTTACTAATTAATTCTCTTCTTCTCTGTTGATTAGTAGTTCTTAAGTCTTAAGAATGCTATTTGATGACTAGATGAATTGTATTGAATTAGATCGATGATATAGAATTAATTGTGCAGTTGTGAAATTTCAAGACTTGTATTTGATATTTGATCTTCATATCTTTAATCCTTTGTAATTGACTTGGCATAACTTTTGCTTTGGATTTGTTGAGACTATCTAATGGCAATATAAGGTGGCTTAGTTGTCAGATTTCTTTGTGTGTTAAATGCAATTCTTGATTTCAATTGGCTCTCAGTGTTCTATTGCTAGCTAATTCCCATATCATTAGAAGTGAGCAAAGCCTGAGTCATTGTGAGAGAGGGATATCCATTTCATTGTTGAGGTCTTGGTTTAATTTCTGTCAATTTACTCAATCTAACCATTCCATTTCATTCTTGGAGAGAAAATTCACAAACAAGTCATTTACATTCACTTAGAAGTAAACAAAACCCCCAAATTTGTTAACCTTGCCTATAGTTTTCCTAAGTATTCATTTTCATTTCAGTCCCTAAAAGTGATACAACTTAGATTGTGCCATTATATTGTATATCTTTATTCGGTTATTTGTTTTGAACCATTAAGGCGACTAAAGGGAGATATTAGCGTGTCTCTCCTTTTAGTGCTTCATGTCTTCTAAGACTTAAAGGCGTAGTTGGTAGATGTCTTCAAATAGCCCATCAAGCTTGAACTCTCTCTTTCAGTCATCTTAGGGGTTCAAAACAAATAACCGAAAAAAATGCAATAAAGTGCCACAATCTGGCTTGTATCACTTGAAGGAGCCGAAATGAAATGATTACCTAGGTAAATTATATGTAGACTTAACAAGTTTGGAGGGTTTTGTTTTATATACTTCTAAATGAATTTGAATGAGTTATTTATGAATTTTATCTTTTAGAATGAAATGAGATGGTTCATTTGGTTGAATGACAGGAATGAAACACAAGAGTTTAACAATGATATGAATGTTCCTCTCTTACAATAACTTAGGCTTTCCTGCTTCAAATAATTTGGGAGTTAGCTAGCAATTGGAACACTAAGAGCTACCTCTTAGTCTAGGCCTAAATAAATTAACACGTACTAAACCACCTTGGATATGAATTAACCACAATTAAGTTGATTAAGCACAACTAGCAAAATTGGAATCAAGAATTGTATGTCATGCATACAAGAAATCTGACAATTAAGTCACCTTAAATTGCAATTAGATAGTCTCAACAATTCCAAAGCAAAAGCTATACCAAGTCAATTGCAAAGAATTGAAGATGTAAAGCTCAAGTGCCAAACACAAGTCTTGAAATTCAAAAAATACATGATTAAATCTCTATCACACATATAATCCAATACAATCCATCTAAACATCAAATAGCATTCTTAAGACCTAAGAATTACTAAGTAATGAGCTGAAGAAGAGATTTAATCAGTTGAAAACTCCCCTAGGTTGCTTCAAGCTCTAGCCATTGCCACTATGAGAGAAGAATGAGAAACCTAGCCACTCATGGATGACATCTTCACTTCACCAAGCTCCAATGGACGTCCTTCTATGGTAGATTCAAGACAAGAAACAAAAATGGCGATAAAACTGTGAGAAATTGCAGAAAACACAGAGAGAGAAGGGGAGGGAGAGAGAGATGCAAAAATTAGAGAGGAAGAAGTGATATGATGCTAATAAATCGATCTCAACTTATCCCCCTCTAATCTGCCAGTGTTAGGACAAAAATTCCAAGGAGAAATACGAGGTGGACTAAGCAAGTTGATGCATCAATAGGGTTTTCTTTTCTTTTGCCAAGCCGCACGTGATTTGCTATTTTGAATATAGATTTTAGTTCTTGTGCTACAGTGAAGCAAAATGATTGTCGTGGCACATCCAAAACGACACATTTCGATTAGTGAATTTGCATCCCTTACTAGATATGTTCACCACCGCGAAGGTAAGAGTGTGTCACGGCAACCATTGGTCGAATGGTTCTTCCTTGATTTCTTCAACCTTTAATCACCTGCAATGGCCAAATTGAGCTCATGGTCATCTAATCTAAAGTTTATAGGATACATAATGAATGAATAAACTCAAGAATCATCATATAAAAACACATAATTGACTCTTATACCCTTATGCACAAAAACTTCTAACTTAGCCTAATTATACAATTAAAATCCACAAAAGCATAAGTTTGGACTAGGAAATATATGTAAATAATGGGACTTGTCAAAGCTCATCAGCGAGTGTGTCTAACATGATAGGTTCTTAGGCTTCCTGGCCATCTGGTCTCGATGCATTAGCTGCTTGGGCTACACCATCATCAACTACTAGTGGTGGGGGTGGTGGTGATTTCAGGGCGGGTTTTTTAATGTGATCATATTTAAAGAGCGGGGCCCATTTGAAATAGTTGTCATTGTCAAACTTAGGCACATTTGCTTTCAAAAGAAATAAGTCATAAGATGGGGGAGTATGAGCTTGATAGTGAGTTTGGGTGTGTGGATGGCATCATGGAGTGCCGAGGTGGGGAGGTAGATGAGGAGGGCTTGGCATTTGGGAACATTGTGGAGGTGAGAGGTGAGAAAGATGCTGTTACAAACCAAATACAGCCATACACTGGCCTTAGGCTCAAATTTAGAATGCTTAAGATAGATTTTAGCATTGCGGGGTCAGTGCGTGCTTGCTCCATCACCATAAAGGGTCTCAATTATAGCGTTGGATGGGTAATTCAGAATGCTGGTTTCCTTGATTGTGCCTATACTTTCTTTAGAATGATTTAAATCTTTGTCCATGAGTACAAAGGTTTAAGTGTGAGGGAGTGATAGAACCCTATCTTTATATGGTTTTCTTAAGTGTTTTCTAATATTTTGCAACACTTTTACCCCTCGTTATGCATACATTTATAGCCATTTGATTATATTGATGCATGCATTGCATTTTACTGTTTAAGGGGTAAAAAGGGTCAATTTTCCCTCCTTAATTGTAATTGCTTTGATATGTAATCAGTTAGTCTTTACAAAGCTCTTTGTTTGTGATTTTCCAGGCAATTAGAGAAAGACCTAAGACCCAAGATGGAGAATTGATGGAGCCACGAAGTTATAAGGACCAAAATACAAGATTTAGAGTGTTCTACCTCTCCAGGTTGTGATATGGACTGTTGAAGTCATGACCTGGATGCCCTTTTAATGGAACTATGTGTTTTGGAGCTAAGTTAAGACTGAATGCTCTCTGTCTCCCAGGTCGTGACATGATATTCTGAGGTCGCGACCTAAATGTGTTAAGTGAAGCTGTGCATTTTAGAATAGGTTTCTCAGCTTCTACACCTGGGGGGCAGCCACCACAAAGACACACTCCTCCATTCTACAGATTTGCATAAGGATGAGCCTTTATCAACTCCTCTCAAGCTTCCTTGATCCTAGACCCCAAATCCTCATTTTTCCTCACTTTTTTTTTTTTTGCAATTCTGAATCAATTAAACCACTTCAATCATCTTTTTCTCTATTTTTCCAACCCTATTTTTAGCATCACTCATCGTTGTTCATACCTGGAGCGATTGCGATCAATTTGAAGACATGAGAGGCTGAATCTTTAGCCTCTTAGTAATGGAGGATGAAGCTAAAGCTCGAGGACTTAATTAGGGAGTTTTTCTATAGTCTACTCCTGTGCTTAATGTTGTGTTGAACATGTCTAGATTTAGGAATCTTCTACACTTATGTGAGACTTGATTTATAATTGTAAATCTTGTGTTTAGACTACTACAATGTATTTGGATTAGATGCTGTTAATGTTGATCTATCTATATAATATATCAGTTTGAATCCTTATGTGTAGTTTATTGTCAGTGATCATTGATGATTAATCTGTTAACTTGGTATTATGGGTTGTTGATAGACAATATGAGGGCATTTGCATCATCTATTCATTTACACTCTAAGCGGTTTTAACAATGTTTTAAACGGTGTTAATTGACTTTGATTAAAATGAGTTTCCATTAACTAAGACATTGGACCCAAGTGATTGCTTGGGATTTTTCATCAGACTTAGAGATTTCTAAACTCCCAAATCAATTTAAGAGCCATGATAGCTAAGTGTTTATCATCAAGAGTCTATTTCATATTACTTTCTCACTTAATCTAAATCATTCCTTCATTCATTTAAAATAGCAAAAAGATTTACTTCTTTGCAATTTATAATTACTACACCACCTTTTGAACAAATTAAACCCCCTTTTTTGTACCTAAATCATTATGTTTTTAAAAACTAGTTTAATCTAGGTTTTTCCAATAAAGCGCTCCTCGAGAAGAATGAGTGGTTGTGTCCTATACTGCATTATCTGGTGCAATCACAATCTTGATGACTTGGAAGGCGACATTCCAGTCTGATCAGGGTTATAAAAAAGTAATCAGTTAAAGAGTATTGTACTTACATCTGGACAAGTTGCTTTGTTATGGCCTTCTTTTTCACAAATGGTGCATTTGGCAGTAGATCCTCTTTTACTCAATTTGTCAGGTGTAGGTAAAGGCAAATTTGGATTTTACTGAGCACTCTACTGTGTAGGTTGTGTTGGATTACTGTTTTTTCTTCTCCTTACTGACTCTTCTATCCTTATCCTCTTCTTCCTTGGTCTTCCTGGCACGTTGGATAGTGGAGGTGGTTCCAACGGCTGGAACCTATGAATACCCCAGAACGCCTTGCCCTTCACTGGTGTAAATTTTGCCCTATAACTACCCAAATATGCATCCTTGTGATAGTATCATGAAATCAGAATTACTGGGTCCAATTTTGCATGGTGTAGTGCACAAAGAGCATGTTGACAAGGGATACCAATCAAGTCCCATGCTCTACACGTGCATTGGTTTCTATTCATGAACACAATATGCCTATTGTCACCCTCATTTACCTTATACCCATCATCACTATTAAAGGCAACCCTACAATACACGGATAATTTCCTATTCTCCTCAAACAAAGTAATAGACTTAAGGCTAAAATTTTCCTTCCTCTTTTCTACTAGCCTCTCAACCTCAGCCCAGTTAGACATCATCTTTATCTGAATCCCATCTATCATCCTAATTATAGGCAAATATCTAAACTCAATCCAGGCATTAAGACTCTCATTGCAATTGTTATCAACAATCCAAGACAGACACCGAGTACTAAAAAATGCTCCTACCCATGTAGCAGGAGGATAACTCACAACTGCCTGTGCTGCTTCTTTGCCTAAAGCTCCTAGTGCTCATAAATTGTCATCAAATTGCTCCTCAAATGTGCTCCATGCGCATGTAAAGAAAATCTTCTTCAAATGACCACCATGTCATCTCTTGCTCCAATTAGCATAAATGTATCTTGCACACAATCTATGCTCAACTTCTAGTAATACATCCGACACAGCTAAATGCAACCCCTACACCATTGGAAGAGAATTTATGTTTTATGATAATTGAAACAGTTGTATGCAAATGATAAATATGATAAGAAAAAACCTTTTGCATATCAGACATAATGGTCACACGCTCCCTATTGTTTAGATCCAATGACTTTTGTAACCATTGGAAAAAACATTTCCAATTTACAGTATTTTTCTTTTGGGTGACCCCAAATGCTATGAGATACAAGCTATCATTAGCGTCTAAGCTAGTCGCTGTTAGCATTATACCCTTGGCATTTCCCTTTAAAAAGGTCCCATCAACTCCTATTATTAGCCTACACTCTGCCTTCCATCCAGTCTTAGCAGCATTAACAAAACAAGACACCACGTCAAAATGTAATTACCACCATAGATTTAAAAAATTAAAAAATCACCAACATAAAATTAAAAAGTTACCTTTAAAGCATTAAAGCATATATAAAGTTTACTGAACACCTTTTTTCCATTATTTAATGCATATTTACTCAATTCAAGAGAGACATCCAATCCAAGATTGGATGTTTTGAGCTCATGACAATAAGCTTGCAGGTTATTGTACTCATCAATATAGCTTCCCTCTATCTATGTCATGATTATTTTCTTCGCCCATTTTCATTTATAAATGCTTACATGAAGCTTCAACTCATCCTCCATGTCCTTCTTCATGTTAGTAATCTTGTACTATGGCCTCTCTTGGATCTTCCTCTTAAAATAGTTTGCAATCCACTTTATTGAAGCCTTAGTGCTCTTGAAAACCCTACCGCATCTGTGTTCTAGGCAAAAGGTCTTTACTACTAGCCCCAAATTTGTCCCTTCTTTTGATGCATATAGCACAAATAGACACCCATCCTTGCATAGAACTTTTACACTGAACGGCTCACTTTTAGCTAGCCTCAACTTCACTCCAAGCTTAATGGCATAGTTATTTATTACTCCTACCAACTCAGCTTTGTTTGCATATGTATATCCCAGCATGAAAAATAGCCTATCTTCAGACCCGGTTGCTTCTTTATGGGCTCTCACTTCTACAAAAGGCTTATTAGTATCACTTGGGCCCACTTCATTAAACAAGTCCTCCTCCTTAGAATCTTCATCACCATCATCTACAAGCAACTCATCATCTCTTGGGGAGAAATCTTCATCTTCACTATCATCCTCTTCACTCTTATCACCTTCACTATCACCATATTCACTCTTATCATCTTCATCTTCAGCTTCATTATCACCTTCACTTATATCTTCCACCCCATCATTTTCTCCATTATCATGACCTATTTGACAAACATCACACATACTGGGGTTGCTATAAGGTTGCTCATCTTGCATTTCTCAATTTGGCCGAACCACATATATAATTATAGGGAAAAGGATTCTCAACAAAACTGACATGTAATCACTTAATTCTTAACCTTTAACCATGCTTAATCTTAACCATACTTCATCTAAACCATTCCCTATCATTTTGATAAAATTTGGGCAGCACTTCCCCTTAGGAAAATGACTTTCCATCATCATTAAAATAGCACAAAACCCGTATATCATTATTATACTTGAAATAGGAGAGTTGTAGAAGCTTACCTTGCTTCCAAATGACTTTCTCTCACTAGAAATCTTCTCTTTCTCTCTCTAAATGAAAATTTGCAAGAGGTTTCCTACTTGAAAGGCTTCACACAAAATGAACATGTGGGAGGGGGTATTTATAGGCTTCCTTTTTCATTAATTCCACATTTGCCCTTTTTGCATAAGACTTAGCCCTCCAATTTTTACCTCTTTCCACATGTACAAATCTTAGGCTATGTGGCTTAATATGTTGACACTTGGATGGTGAGTCATTAGGGCTTATGTCATCTTTCTTATCCATTAAGATTAATTAGGCTTTAATCAAGGTTAACTCTCTTAATTCCTTGATTAACTTGGCTAATTACCCTTCTAGAAACTTTTGACTTTTCAAAGATAGATGGTTAAATCCTAGCCATCCAATGAACCATGTTTGCCACATGTCATGATCCTACGGAAGATGACTTAACCATAATCATTTTACTTATTCCTAATTAAATTTTAATCTAACTTGATTTAGTATTTTCTTTTCCTTTTTCTTTTTATTTTATTTTTTCCTTTCTTGGCCAATTTGGGCATGACATGTGTCCTTGACATTCTGTCAGAAATTTTACCAGCCCAGTTGTCTTGATAGTCTACTGAATCGTAATATAATATTAGTTTATTTTATCTGATAGTCAAAAATTCTAGTATCTCAGAACCCTTATATCAGATCACCATTAATTACATCTCAGTAAAGGGAACTTTCTTGATTAATTTCATAATTTTTCTCCCTATATAACTCTTTAAATTACCGTTTCTGTAAAAATAGACAATCTACCGATATTAATTTAGCTTTAAATTTAATTAAAGCTAACCTCCTCATCATTTAGGGTTGGAAATAATTTTATAAATCTCCATAATTCCTAAATGAATTTCCTTTAATTTTTCATAATTTTCTGAGATTTCTAGGTATTTTTAATAATTGATATTGGCCAATAAAAGGCACATATATGGCGCCACCTTAGAGGAGCAGAGGGGAAAAAAAGTCAACACTATTGACCAATTAGTCAACCTTATTGAGTCATATAGTAGAAATTTTACTCTATCGAGTAGATAGGGAACTAACACTTACCCGTATTGCATTCTAATTTTTTTACTGCCCATAAAATATCTTGTGGTGACTCATATGATGACTCATCACCCGTATAAATGAAGCACATGGGAAAGAAGAAGAGAATTCAAGTTGAACTTGTCTTCCTCAAAATATCTAAGATATTTTCTAACTTTGTTTCCTAATTAAGAGATATTAATTATTTAACATTTGACTGGAGTATTTTATCTAATCCTGAACTCCAAAAATTCATCTATTTATACCATAAAATTTTTTAATTCTGTAGAAAATCTATAAATTTTCTCATATCATAACTTAGACTATAAGCATTTCTTTTTAAATTTCCCATAACAAACCCATAAACTGCAGTTTTAGCCTTAAAAAAATATTAAAGCCTTTCTGTTGGCCTTCAAGGCTTGAGACTAATTTTATAAATTCTATAGCCTCTTAGATCATACATCCCCATTTTATCATAATTTTCTGAGGTTTCTTTATGACTCGAACAATTAAATCTACATCTACATCTCAAACTGAGCCATAAACTTATAAATTCCTTTTAAGTCAACTCAAGGGCATTTTCATCATTTTCCCTCATATACAGGCCTTAAAATGTCATTTTCTATTTTTTGAAATTTTCTAGAATTTTTTCAGTATTACTTCCATTTTTACCCATTCCTGACCCGAAACTTTCCAAAATTATGGTTTTGCCCTTGGTCAAGTAAACCTCATAAATCACCCTATTATGGCCTCTATCATAACATTTGATCTAAACTAACCTCTTTTCTCATTTATGGGCCTTGAGACTTCACTGGAGCCTCTAACTTTCTTTACATTTTAGTTCTTAGAACTTTCTCTATTTACAGTTTAGTCCCTGAAACCCTTCAACATTCCTTTTACATTTCTGGGACTCCTGGTCATATGGATTTAGTAGCCTACCTATCTTAGGCTAATCCGTGTATTCTTAGGCCCAAAACTTGGGGTGTGACACATTTTGTCCATTATCGTGATAGATTTCAATCCTATCATATACATCTGTGTTATTAGATGTGTTCTGACCCCTGCTTTCCCTTAACCACATCCCCATATTGCTCTTGTATTTCCTTCCGTCTCAATCAATTTAGCTTTCAAAGTATCTAAGAAGCATATTTTTTAATTCCAATCCATCTCATCCCCATCTTTGGTATCATCCCCATCATCACTATGCCCACTTTCACCACCATTGTCTTCTTTAACACACTTCCCTTTCCCTTTATCTAATTGGATTTCACCTTCCCTATGGACACCCTCTGTACACTTTTCTCTTGTCAACCTAGATGCTACAATAGAAGCCACAATCGACTCATGTCGCTCACATAGACACTCTTTTGTCTCTTTCCACTCTTTCTTCCTCTTATTAAACTCACAACAAACTATCCAGATAACACCAATAATCGACACCAAATTCGGGACCAACATTGGGACTACCATCAGGACCACCCTTCTCATTATCTGACACGTCACCACCTTAAACTCAAGATTAATTACCAGAAAACAACTAATCAACAAAAAATCTAATGAACAGAAAACAAAAGGCTAATATGAACTTTCACCATCCGGATAAAAAAAGCTTCTAATCACACTTTTTCATACCAATAATAAAATAGATTCCATTGTTACCTGTCTCCCAAAGAATCTTTATGCTCGTCTCGTCCTTTCCTTACCCTAACGCCACTAAGATTTGTTGCTCTCTGATCTCACTCACACTTCACACTTTGTCTAACCCTAGCACAACAATTCCTTCTCCCTCGACAGCTAAAACTTCCAAAATCGTTTCGTCTTCCTCCCTCAAATTTTTTGTTGTTTTCCTTCTCCATTTTTCACTTCATTTTACAAGTGTCCATCCTGCCTCCATATTTCCCATCCAACTAAATGCCACATCATTCGCAAGGATGCTCCTTCATGCCATACAATGTTGCTTAATGTAAAACATTATGTCTTCATCTAAATAGGTTCACATTGCTACCTTTTTGTAACCTCTAGGGCTACATTGCGCTTAAAAAAACTTCCTGGCAGCCAGTGCTCCTTTATGAAAACTTCTGGGGCAAAAATGACCTTTATCCCTTATGAAAATAACTAAATGCAACTACCCTAAATGCGATGCAATCTATCAAGCTCTTCTCCCAATTAAACAAGGGTTTGACGCTTGGCTACAAGAGAGTCAAATTAACAACTCCCTGACAATGACGCCATTGATTTGACCGAATTCCAACGCCTTGGAAGTCAAGATCACAAATTAACCAAGGATTGTACTATAGTTGCACAACCTTGGGTCGTTTCACTCATGGAGCCTTAATTGAAACCTAATAGCTAAGTGTCTAAGAAAACTTGTAAAATTGGGGTTTGGTTGTTCAAAATCATATTGAGAAAAACGAAAAAGAATAATACAAAAGGAATACTTGTTTTTGATGTTTTGGTAATGCAAAGGAATAATTTGGATTAAAGGGATTCAATAAAGATGACTTTGGCAACGGGGATTGTGTTATCCTTGCTCTTTCAAAATATTTGGGACTTTAAAACCACTAAGTTTGAATTAAAATCTTAAATAATCATTTAGGTCCGATGCTTGAATTAGTGAAAACCACTTTGATCAAAATGAATAACACCTTTTCAAAACATTGTTATAAAAACCACTTAGGGTGTAAATAAAGGAGATGATACAGTGTTTTCTCTTGATTACTAATCAGTGCACAAGAGTCAATGGTAATCAATCAACTAACAATAATCATTGCAATCAATCAAAAGCCAAAGGTAAAAAGATAAAGCCATATATAAATCAGAAACACATTACATCATTTTGTTCAAATACAAATAAATCAATCACAAGGAAAAACTGATCAATTATCCAAGATGGTAAATTTAGCACTTAACCCTAAATCTAGAAGTTCAAATATATATAATCACAAAGATTGAAATAAGAAACTCCCCAGTGCAGTTTATGAGCTCAAGCTTGCATTCCGCTTACTAAAGATCACCAACTTCAACCACTCATAGCTCCAATCTTGCTCCTTTTAGCACTCTTAACAGTCATGGATGATGAAATAGGTATGGAAAGGTGGTCTAGAGATGGAATGGTGAAGAATAATCAGTGTAGAATTGAGATATTGATTGTGAGATGATGTAAAAATGAAGAATTTCTGGGTGGAAGTAGTGGAGAGTTAAGAGGGAATGATGGAGGCCAAAGCTGGATAATGTCTGACAGCTGGTTGTATCAATTTTCGAGCCTTTAACCTAATTTGGAAGCCCTTAATGTCAACTAACTGAAACTCTGCGTTTTGCTGTTAGAAGCACTTCTCCACGACGAAGTGATACCGAGAGGGATTATCAAGAATTTGAAGGCTTCGCTGCATATATTGTGCTGTGACAATGGTGTCTAGTGAGGGTGATTCCTTCATGTTCTTTTCTTGACTTGGATTTCTGCATCCTTCTTCACTTTAAGCTTCCCATGATGCATTTTAAGGTCTTTAACTCCTTCTTTAGCTCTCCAGATCCTTTCATTTACCTATAACATCAACATAATTTCTTATAATATTTAACTCTTCATGATCCAAGGTAAATGAAAATCAGCTAAGAGTCATTAAAGACACTTGAAAAAGCATGAATTAAATGCAAAAAATTGGCTCAAAGATAGACAAGAACTGTATGAAAACACTTCAAAAACCTTAAAAATAACTCAAGAAAGAGTGTGAAAATATGGTCAAATCAACGTGATTAATAACTCTTGTAACAATATTCACAACTTCATTAACGCTATTAATCACATATCTTTCACATTATGAAAGTCCAAAAAAATCCCAATTTAATAACCCAAAAAACATGAGGTTAATAGCGTTAATGAAGTTGCAAATATATTTATAAGAGTTATTAATCGTGTTATGAATATTAAAAACATTTCAGTTTAAAAACCTAAAAAAAGTGTATTTAATAGTGTTAATAAAGTTGTTAATATCGTTACAAGAGTTGTTAATCATGTTATAAAAGTTGAAAAAATCACAAAAACAGTTGTTGGTCGACGGCCATTTGTTGAAGCTTTGGGGATCGGCAGCCAACTAAACTCCAGTGTCGGTTAGTGAGAGTGACTTGAGGGTTTTCTTTTAAAATAAAAAATAAAAAGCAACATTATAAATTCAATAACATCTCAAAATTTTAATTTAATCATTATGACTAATTTGGAATTTTGCTAGTTTAAGTGACCATTTGGAGTTTTGTAAATTTAGGTGTCATTTTTTGAAATTTTTTCAAGAAAATTGCCTTGAAAATGTTTTACTTAAAAGAAATTTAATCGTTGTTTTAAAATTTCCAAAATTCTTAGTCTTTAGGATGATTAACAGTAATTAACGTTCTTCAAATACCATATTTGAATTTGCCCCAGAAAAAAAAAAAAAAAAAAAACT
Organism: Neltuma alba; assembly: GCF_004799145.2. Lineage (NCBI taxonomy): Eukaryota > Viridiplantae > Streptophyta > Magnoliopsida > Fabales > Fabaceae > Neltuma > Neltuma alba. Next base: position 39,934 of record NW_021635122.1, read on the forward strand.
CATTTGAAGAAACGAGATGAAGACGCGAAAGATGATTAACGTTCCTCAAATACATAATAACAAAACAGACGAAGACACGAAAGATGATTAGATTAGTCTATCCATTTCCTTCAACGATCGACTGTAAGCTTTTATTACAAGTCCGGCACTAAACCCATATGGGTCCCGGATCGAATTCCTTGCTTGTATGATTCTTCTTCACTGAATCGAACTTCAATCGTTCATAGGGAATATCGCATGGCATCTTATCTCAGTCAACACAATCCCCTTTCAGCCATTGTCACGTCGTTTCCTGTAAGAAATGAGAGCATCCCTTCTCCACTATGGAACTCTCCTATTCGCTCAAGAACCCAGGACAGAAACCGTTTTCGGCTCAATTGTTCAAATGGGAATCCACTAAATGCTGTTTCGTCCCAGGATGGTGAGAATTGGTTAAGATATATTTTGATCCCAATTAACATTCTGTTTTGCTTTTAATTTCTTGATTACATTTTCTTGATACTATGAAGCATAAACTTCGTTTGGTCTCCGTTAAAACGTCTTTAATTGGATGATCTACCGTGGTGGTGAGAACCCTGTTCAGATTTTGCTAGAAGATTTTATCATTGAGTCGCTACTTTTTGGTTTTTGCAATGTATAATTTTTTTTAATGAAAATCAAATATATTTCAATAGAAAGATTAATATATATTATTAATTATTTGATATTGTCCGATGCATTCACCCGTTTTGTTATTATGTCCTGATATAATGAGAGGTGCAGCTTGTTTAGAATAACTATAACAATAAGTCATAATCTTGGATTTCTGAAGTTGGTTTCCTTCTCATAACAAACAACTGTTCTTGTTTTTTTAAACAACCTTTTCCCCTTCTAGCTGGAATAACATTCTTAATCTTATTGCTTCTCTTATTATTATCTTGTACTCAAGTCAGCTCATTCACTCTTAGTACTTGCTACAATTAATATTGAAACCAATAGGTGTTAAAAGTTCTTTATTGTATTCTTAATTGGTGTTCAGAGTTTTAACTATAATTGAGCCAGACTTTATGTTGAGAGGCAATCTGTTACATCTTCTTATCTTTGTTCCTCCTTAGTTTCGATTCTTTTCAAGTCGAGAATATCCACGTTTCTCATTGCTATTCTATAATAACTTTCCGTACTCTCCTCCCCATTTTACCCGCTTGGTTCCTTGGTGTCCCCATATGCCATCAGTCTGTGTACAGTTCATAACTGTTTTGGCCTCAGTTTGAGATTGCAACATTGGTAGAGTTCTCAATGTTATTAACTTTTACGCAAATTGAAGGTCGAGCTGATTACCCTATTAGTGATGCTCCCTTTATGCTTCTAAAAATGATTTATATGAAAAAAAAGTTATTTTTCAAATCTGCTATTAGATACCAAGCACTTTGGAATTTAAGGACCTTCATAGTGTCTTGTTGCTCTGAACACATATTTTATTTGAAGCACCATTTTGTATGTCTATGGAATTTTCTTCCATAAATGTTGAGTGTTGAATACTTGTGCATTTTTTCATAACTGAATTTACTTAGCTAATTATGCATTACTGCATACTTATAAATAGATTTAGCAGGAAATGCATTGCCCATAGAACACAATAACCCCCAAACAGTGGAAGAATCATTTCCGTTGTCTGTCTCAGAATCAACAGAATCCAATCTTAGCATTACTGTTGTTGGAGCTTCTGGAGACCTTGCCAAAAAGAAAATTTTTCCTGCACTCTTTGCTCTTTACTATGAAGATTGTCTTCCTGAGGTTTGGCCTTTTGCTTGGCGGTGATGCTTAAATATTTTGCAGCACAAAACCTGAGGTTCCATGTTCGTGATGTTTATGCAGAATTTCATTATATTTGGATATGCTCGAACTAAAATGACCACTGAAGAGTTAAGGAACTCAATCAGCAAAACTTTAACATGCAGAATTGATAAGAGGTATTTATTCCCGTGAATGTAACATGACGGCATGACGTGACAATATTTTCTTTCTCCCTACTTGATTCCATTTGGTATTACATTGAGGCAAGTTGAGATTACAGGGAAAATTGTGAAGATAAAATGGATCAGTTCCTGAAACGATGCTTTTATCATTCTGGTCAGTACAACTCTGAGAATCACTTTGCAGAACTCGACTGCAAGCTGAAAGAAAAAGAGGTCATATATCTACTCTATCTTCTAATTTTTTCTCCCCGTCTCACACAATGACTGCAGAGCTGAGGTCAAAGCAGGGATAGCCATTTATAGAATGTTGGAGTTTGCCAGCCGGTACTTAATGTCATCATAAAGTTATTATAACACCAAAATTTTTTAAGGTCATAAATTTAATTAATGACCATTAAATGTATTATAAAGAGTCAGGTGATATATCTGCTAACTGCTTAGACATTCTATTTGTTTATTTAATCTTAACATAAGTATTTGTAAAACTTAAATGACCATGAACTGTCTTACTCTTGCTTATTTCCCAATAGTAGGTTGCTGATGTTGAACTGGTATCGGGCCACAGAGAGAGAGAGAGAGAGAACAACTTTTTAATGAAGTTCAGTATATTCTCGTTATTAATGGCAGGGTACTAGGGTGCAGAAGTTTTTAGGTATTTTATCAGTCATTAAGTCGAAAGCATTTTCTATGTGACTTAATTCATCTATGGGTTCATCAACATACTAAATTAGAGTTTGCGTAATAGGTTCCTGCCTAGAGAGCATGGACAAAATATGAACATGGGATACGACACTAATGCGTATGCCACAGCACAATGAAGTCTGAAGTGTCCATGTATAATATAAATTGTTGCATCATGCCTAACATGAGTTTCCAACATATGCCAGACATGGACATAATTATTTTTTGTGTGTCTATTATTCATATGTTCTCCCTCCTAGTCAGCTGAATTGAAAATTGTGTCTTGCTAATACTTGACAACGGTTTATTTCAGGGCGGAAGCCTCTCAAACAGGTTGTTTTACTTGTCTGTACCTCCAAACATATTTGTAGATGCAGTGCGATGTGCCAGCCACAAAGCATCATCAGAAAAGGGCTGGACGAGGGTTATTGTTGAAAAGCCGTTTGGTCGTGATTCAGAATCCTCTAGTGAGCTAACGAGATGTTTGAAGCAGTACCTCACTGAAGAACAAATATTTAGGTGCGTTTGGCTCCCTGTTTTTCTTTTTGAAAAAAATATCTTGCCCGGCCATAGAGAAATGTTTGAAGTCATTGACAACTGTTCAGGATTGATCATTATTTGGGTAAAGAGCTTGTGGAGAACCTGTCTGTGCTTCGCTTTTCAAATCTTGTTTTTGAGCCTCTATGGTCCCGGAACTACATTCGCAATGTGCAATTCATATTTTCTGAAGATTTTGGAACAGAGGGGAGAGGGGGGTGAGTCCTATAGTGTTTAAGGTACTTGAGAAAATTACATGTCACTAACCTAACTTCTCTTTTTTATTTCTCTTTAGCTATTTTGATAACTATGGAATAATAAGAGATATAATGCAAAATCATCTTCTACAAATACTAGCACTGTTTGCAATGGAAACTCCTGTCAGCTTGGATGCTGAGGACATCAGAAATGAAAAGGTAACTATGTCTCTTGTAAATATCCTTACCTCATATTTTGGTTCAACTTTCTATATCATGGTCTCTCTATGCATTGCTGCAGTTACTTCATTTCTTCCTCGCAACACCCGTTTTTGTTACCCATTTTATAATCAACTGTAGGTACTTTGCCAGCTATTGAGGTGGGAGATGCAAAACCCGTAGAAGTTGCTTTGCGGAATATTTGATCGTGTTTTCTGATTTTCATCAAGATATTGTGAATATTGAAACTTACATATTATAATACATGATTCGTGCCCTATGCTATAAAATTTAAGAATTTGGCGTGTCTTCATGTATTGATCTATTATAATTGTAAATCAGGTGAAGGTTCTAAGATCAATGAGACCACTGCAACTTGAAAATGTTGTTGTTGGTCAATACAAGGGCCACAGCAAGGGTGGCAAGTCATATCCTGGCTACACAGATGACCCAACAGTTCCAAATGGCAGTATTACCCCAACATTTGCAGCGGCAGCTCTTTTTATCGACAATGCTAGATGGGATAGTGTTCCTTTCCTTATGAAAGCTGGCAAGGCTCTCCATACTAAGCGGTATATATGTATATTTTGCAAACTTCTTTAGAAGGATTACGAGTTTGTCAAGTTATAGTTCCTAAAGGAGTCCAAACATGTATCCAGTGCAGAAATCAGAGTACAGTTCCGACATGTACCAGGTAACTTGTACAAGCGAAATTTCGGAACAGACCTGGACAAGGCTACAAATGAGCTCGTACTTCGTGTGCAGCCTGATGAAGCTATATATTTGAAGATCAATAACAAAGTTCCTGGCCTGGGGATGAGACTAGACAGAAGTGATCTAAATTTGCTTTTCCGAGCAAGGTATAAATATTGCCGATATATATTACTGAATACATTTGACTGAATCGGCTTTAAATGTAAGAGTTGTAGATTGTTTATAATTAATAATAATAATCATAATAATTCATCCATTCATGATTAGTTCACTTGTTAAAATAACTAATATTGAAGAACCAAGCTTCATGAGTTCATGATCGTAGAAAACTTAATTGCATCATAATTTGTTTTCTGTGTATGTGCGAGTTTCCGAGCTGTTCAGAGGTGACACCGTGGAACGGATGAACTTAACAGATTCAGGCTAAAATTTAATTTAAAAAAAAAAAAAGAAGAAGAAAGAAAACTGATGCATGTGATGTTACCGTACCTGCAATACGTTGGAGTTAACTTTTTCCTCTAGGCATGATTTGACTGAGGAGAACGGAGGGTAAGGGGAGGGAAGGAAATATTTTGCTTAGATCTAAATCAAGATAAGAAGGTATTCCAAATTACGCCTTATACATCCTTCCCTTCTCCATTCATCTCAGGTCAAACACTCCCTTATATATTTCATATTTATGTCTAGTCTGGATTATGCCTCATTTGGAGATTCTTACAACAGCATTATTGTAACACTCATACTTAATGTGAAGGTATCCAAGTGAAATACCGGATGCATATGAGAGGTTACTTTTGGATGCGATAGAAGGCGAGCGAAGATTGTTCATCAGAAGTGATGAGCTTGATGCAGCTTGGGCACTTTTCACCCCTTTGCTGAAAGAACTTGAGAACAAGAAGATTGCTCCTGAGCTCTACCCCTATGGCAGCAGAGGACCAGTTGGGGCTCACTATCTTGCTGCAAAGCACAACGTAAGGTGGGGAGATCTTGGTAATGAAGATTAAGAATTTGGATCAAATTAAAAACTGGAAATGAGGTGAACATAATCAGAGAAAGGAGATGGAATCACTCATTTGAACCTTTTTTGGACCTCTAAAACACTTGTAGAATCCATTTCTGAAGACTCATCGGTTGCACCAGAGCTTTACCGTGAATAGACATTCTGATTATTAATTAGATAACATCTCTCAGTCTCCCCCCTTGGCATAATAAGATGTTTCATGATGTAAAAACACCAGATTTTACCTCAAACAACTAGCTGTTAGCACGAGATGCATAATTTTTGTTTTAAAAAAATTGTGTGAATAATGATTTTAGTTTTATATGTATAATGATGGTTAGAAGAAGGCGGGTCGGTTTAGTTGGGTAATATGTGTATAGCAGTAAAAGACAGCTGCATCAATGAAACCAAATTCAGGTTCAGTTTTAGACGTGTCTTTTCATTATGTTCTTGTATGCAAGGGGAGTTTCAGTCTGATGGCTTTAAACCCAATAACTGATTATTATGCCAAAACCATGGCTTCAAGACTAAAACCATCGTTTTTCAATAAGCTAATTTTTTCTACTTTTTGGGTGGAAAACCATGGTTTTATAAATATAGACACAAATTAATAATTAATTACATAAATAATAAGATCATCTTACATGTGTACATATATTATTTATTATTTATATACATTTTTTTGTAATTTGAACATTAAAAAAGTGGTCCAAGTAATAACTATCCAAACACTTTCATTTTATCAAAATCACTTTTTTACAAAAATTATTTTCCAATAGCTAATTCAAATACCCCTTTTGGTGAACGTTGAAACTGTGATCATGATGAATATCTAAGATGAAGAGGATAGGGAGAGAATGTAGCGTGAGGAAAGTGAGAAATGAAACATCCTTCCTTTAACCCCTCAGAGTATGCATTTGGAAGTGTTATAATTCAAGCGATTCATAAAACAAATACGTAGATTGAAAATTTATTTTTTTATCCAAATTTGAAATATCATAAATAATTATAGAAAAATCATATTGAGGTGGTTCAAAATTCTATTTAAAGCTCTTTAAGTTCTGTATAGGGAAAAAATATAAAACTCGACTTAACCCTTACCAATTTGTACAGTTTATTCATTGAAATTTACTATTTATATGGTTAAAACTGTACGTTCTAGTTTCTCTGCCCTAACTTTGATCAAATATAACTTTTAGCACACATCTATTTTAGGTGACTTTAAAACTCAGGATGTGTACTTTAACCATACCAAATTTTATTGGCAGAATCAATCGTTTGCCTCACCTCCACTCTATCACTAACTCGTGGCTCCTTTAAGGATGCTTTATCCCACTAACTTGCATTAATAATTCATAATCAATTCTTTCCTTGCATAATACCTTTCTATTCATGCACTAGCCATTCCTATACATTATCTCATTCAGAAGTACATATCAATGCATATTGTCTACAGTATATTTATGAATATATCATCATAACATATTACATAACAGAACGTAATATTTATTTCTATCTTCTTCTCTTTATTCTTGCACTTCGACTTCTTGGTTTCTCCTCCCATGGTCTTTACACCTATTATGGTTGGTTAAGGGAGAGTGGGATTCAGAAAAATCTCAGTAGCAAACGTTACCACATACATGTGCAAGATGGATGCTAATGTATGGTATGTAATTTTCCATAAACTTAGGTTAACTAGTACATGCCATCATATTTTATGCTTGGTATAAAAATGCATGGCTATGAAAACATATTAAGAATGGCATTTTTGGCAACAATCATCATGTCACAACATCATATAATCGACACATACAAACTAACACATAAGCACACTACATCAGGCACATAAAGGGGTAAGTTCATTGCCTTGCATCATGAGTTTTATCTTGCTCTTCAACTTGCTCCCTAAGCTTCCTAACCATCTAACTTTCGATCGACCACATCCAAACCTTCTCTTGGATGTCTCAAGGTCCTAATCACAGCCACAAGAGTCACATTACTCACTAGGACCAAGAACTATACAATGTTGAAGACTTATGTCCTTATACTTAATCTCTTTTCCTTAATTTATGATGTAGTGTTCTAGCTTTGTAAAAACTATTTTCTTAAGCCAATCCTACACAATTTTGTCCAAAGAATTCAAATATGAGCTTAGATTAATCAAAATCCAACTCCTTCCCCCTAGTTCTAGGCCAAAACCAAAATTTGCCACTTAAATTCCAGTTTTGATTCCAATGCTTCTAACTTCATTCTTTCATCTTGTTCCTACACAATTTTTCATTTTAAACACATTAAAAGCATCAAAATCATCAAAATCACATCATCGACACAAGAACCAGTCAGGCCTTGGCATCCTCTATGGTTCCAAAGTCATGGAATTCAATTAATATAAAGTCAGAACCACTTAATTATTGTTCCTTTCAAGCCTTTAAATATTATTCTAACACTAATTTCATCTCCCCTCACACTTTACAATTTCGTGCAGCATGTCCTTTTAGGGTTTCAAGTTCCCAAAAACCACTAAAATCCATAACCAAACTTAGCAACAACAAGAGTAGTGAAAACTACATCAAAAACCATGAACATACCTTGTTTTATAGCTTGATCTTGCATAAGGTCACTTGGCCTTTCTCTCACCCTCTTCTTTCTCTCTCTAGAATTCATTTTCCAAGAATTTTCCTAAGGTTTCAAGAGCCTTGGTCAAAATGAGGGGAGGGGAGGGGTATTTATAGAGTTTAGGAACAAATCCTAGCCATTGATCTTAAAAATATGTGGTTTAATTTTGACCATCCATTTTTCCTCTTTGTCTTGTGGTGACAAGTATCCTTATGACATCATACTTACATCATCAAGCCACATGTCTTTAATCCAACTGTACATGTGTCTTGCATCTAACCGTACATGTGTCCTATATCCAACTGTACAATTGTCTTTCATTTAATCATATACTTGTCTCTTCCATGTCCCTTCATCATTTTGGCATCAAGATAGGGAGAAAATTAATGAAAAATTCATGCAAAAATACAACCCCTAGGCATTTCTACACCTATCTTGCCATTTTGCACCTTATAGAGTACTTTTGAGGGTCCTGACTTACCCGGGACTACTGAGATATGGCACCATTTTCTCATCTCAAATAAGTCCACATGGCATTATATAATATGCCTAAAGAGGAAATGATGCTCTTCCCTTGTTCTTCCATTAAAACAATTAATAATATTTATTCCAGAGTAAATTTGACCAAATTCTTTATATCGGTCCACAACTCCGAGAATCTGTCTCCAGGTACCAATACTATTTATTTATCACGGAAAATTTTTGTAATTTTTCTTAAGTCAAAAGTCAACCTCTAACATTTGACTTTGACTTTTCCTGGATAGTGTATAAATAAACTTTAAATTCTATTAAAGCCCACCTCTTCACTTTCTGGGGATGAAATTATTTTTAAAACCTATAATAATTTCTCAAGTATTTTTTGCCATTTTTGTCCAATTATCTAAGGCCTCCCTATACTTTAAATAATTTATTTTCGATAATATTCAAAATCAGTCAAAACTCTAGGAATTCCACAAATTCCTTCCAAATGCATTTTTGTCATTTTTAGCCCCAAACGGGCCTCTAAACGTCATTCCTATTTTTCTAGAATTTTTCTGGAGTATTCAGGCCAACTTTCCATCATTGCCCATCTTCAGCCTGAAACTTTGCAAAATTACGATTTGCCCTTGGTTTGGCTTAACCTGAAATTCACCTCATTAGGACCTCCAATATAACTATTGGTCTACACTCATATCTATTTCTCAATCTTGGGCCTTGAGCTTTGCTAGAGTCACTAACTTTCTCTTTTCTTAGTCCCAGTAAACTTTTCATTTACGATTTAATTCCTGGAAATCTCTCTGTCCCTCCAAGGAATCTTTAGGATCTCTGCCAAAAAAAGTCTAGTAGCCTGTCCATTTTAGGTTAATTTTAATGCTTATAAGCCCAAAATTCAGGACGTGAGAGGAAACAAAGCTAGAATAGCTTATTTCAGCCTTATCATAGATGATTTATTGGTAGAAATTAACAAGAGAAGAGGGAGGGAAGGAGCTGATTTAATTATTAGTACCTAGAATATGGAGATGGAAAAAGGTGAAAAGTGCCCAATTATAAATATGGGAGATGATTTATAATTTTTAACACAGTTAATTTCATGAATAAAAAATATTGATATTAAAATTTTAAATCTTGACAAAATATTTATAAGTATTGATATGTTCATTTTAATTCTTCAAAATAATAATGATTAAAAAAGTATAATTTGATATCAATGGCGTTAGAACTTAATGACTTCAGAAATATTTTATAAAATTTAGAAATCGAACTAAAATATCACTATATAAAATTAAATCAGAGTACCAAGCGGTATTTCTACTTTACATTCGACCCATGGTAACTTTTGTGTAATTGGGAATGGAAATATCCCAACAGCATAGAAATAAAACAATCTATAGTCAAAAAAAAAAAAAAACGAGTTTCTATGCTTCTGTGGATCTGGAAGCTAAATCCGCAATTCCACGTCATAAATATGAATATACTCCTCCAGATTTTTTCAATTCAGCCAAGAAATCCAGATTAAATGTTGAAAATGCTTGGATATCAATCTTCATGCATGAATCTGATTAGTAATTGCAAAATCCGCTGGCTCTCTCCTGTCTTATGGGTTTAGCGCTTGGACTGAAACTCATCGGCGGGGGTTCGAGCTGGTAGGATCTGTGGTTGTGATTTTCCCAAAAAAAAAAAAAAAGGTAATTGCAAAATCTAACATTAGTACTAATGTTCTTTACCTATTCATTATCCTTATTTTAATTAAAACCCAATATCCACGCTCTAGATTGCATTCCTTTGTTTCAATTTGTACCAACAACTATTTTTATTTTAAAAAACAGAAACAATTGCCCATTTTCATCCACTTATTGAGGTTGCCATTTCCTAAACCCAAAAAAAAGTTTAAGTTAAGAGGGAAAAATAAAAATAAAAATAAAATGTTTATTTACTATTTTTCATACCCAAAAAGTCATAAAAAATAAGCACATAATATATCAAATTGTAGTTCATGATTTTAGGAATATTTCAGGTCAAATAGGGTCCAAAAACAAGCCTTCACGTGTTATACCATACTATCGGTTCGAGTTAGGGTTTAATCAGAACCATTATAGACCACATTGAATGGTCTTGGTCTCAAATTTTCATAAAAAAACACTGATTTTCGGATTTTTACTGTTCATTTGTTAAAAATCCAGTTTTCTGATCCAATTTCAAAAAATCATAACTAAATATAGAAAAATTAAAATAGAGTAGCTCAAAATTAAGTGGAAAGCTATTTAAATGATATTTTAAAAAAAAATTTTGTGAACCAATTCTACTTGCGAAAGTGTCAGGTTTTTGTGGAATTCACCACTGTCCTTTTAGTAAAAATCCTTTTTTTCAGATTCTAGACCTTAACTTTGAAAAATCATTATAAATTGTGTAGTTAGCTTTTTTTAACGTACTACCTATCGAATTGAAGCCTAAGACGTGATATATTATCATGCCAAATTTCATGATTTAGAACATTCGGGAACCTAGTCAAAACATCGCTCTAAATTGGCAGTGTAGTTAGGGTTACAGTACTAAACAATAGAATAATTACATAACCAAGAACCAACGAAATTTTTATGGTTTGGTACCATAATTAACCTTGAATCTACAGCTTGTCGTTTGATGATTAAGCTCCTAAAAGGTTAGATTTTATTTCGAAGGAATGAGATTTCAATGAAATCTCGATAGCAAAATTAACCAACTATACCATCAACAAGCATTATTATTATACATAACCATATTAGCTACTATTGGTGAACTAGCATATTTATAATTTGGCAATCTCAATCATGTAAAGGCCAAAGCAATAAAGTGTAAAGAGCAGCCACATCACAATTAGCAAAGCTCATCCACATAATAGCAATTAATCATGAAATAATCAACAATGCAAAGTTATGTTAGTAGTTAAGTTAAACTCTGCTACCTTGCTCCAAAGACTTGTGCTTTCTTTGTTTTTCTTCCTTTCCTTCACAAATGTCAAACACTAACATGATAAACCACAAAAAGGGCAGCAAGATCATCAACCATTCCATATAAAAATCAACAATAAACTCAAGTAATTCTTTAACCCTTTTAAAGCTTCCATCTTTGTTCTTGAATTTTTAGAGTTTGTTTCTTTAACCCTAAAAATTCTCTCTTGACTCATTCCTACATGGTTTTTCATGTAGATTCCAAATATGTGCTTAGATTTAAAAAAAATAAAACCCCTCATTCAAGATTCCATCCAACTGAACCTATAGGGTTTTTTATCCAAAAATTACAACTTTGGCTCTAATGCTTCCAACACTTGTTTTTTAGGTTTATCCTACACCATTTTCCATTTTGAACACAATTGAAACCTCAAAACATTGAAAAAGTCATCCTAGGGTCCAATTATTAAGTTGGCCGAACAGTCCTTCTTTCAAAGCAATAAGGAAAACTCTTCAAAAACAACATATAACTACTTAAAACCACTTGGAATAACCATGCTTTAAAGTGTCCTAACAAGTTTGAACAACAAAACTTCCTCCCCTACATAATATATGTTTTGGCTAGCACCCAAGAAGAAGAAAAACTAGGATTTTCAACCACACAACTCAAGCAAACAAGGTAAGGAACAACTTAGAACCTAAAACTAACCTTGAATCTTGGTTGGATGATCAAAGTTGATGGCTTTTCTCTTGATTCCACTTGAAGCTCTCTCTTTTCTCTCTTGCTCTTACATTGGCTAAAAATAATGGTTTGAAAAATGGGAGGGAAGAGCTCTCTTAATGCCAAAATATCTCAACTACCATAATTAATGAAAGTCCAAGGGTCAATCCCCTCATTACTCTTGCATTTTCTTTCTTAATTAACTAAATCTAGACTAATTAATTACCAAAAGTCAAAATCCTCTCATTTGAGGTGTGACACTTGGCAAATTCAAATCCTCTCCATTAGGGGCTTGACACATGGCAAAATATGAGCGATTTGAAGTGCAAGACTCTAGTCTTCACTTTATCAGTGAACTTTGACTCCAGGTTTAATTTCTTTTCTATAATTACAGTACTCTGGCCTCTATAATTATTTTCTATCAGATTCATAATTTATTCTCCTCATTTTCATCTTCCTAAAATGCCCTCTTTATCTCAAAATTAAATTCCCAATAATTAAATAAAAAAGGAAAACTAATTCCCTTCTTTTAAGTGATTTTTTCACTTTTCAAATGAATTAGGAAAAATCTTGGATAATGGAAGGTCTCCTTTAAATTCCATAATCTCTTATAATTCCTTGAGGTTTCATAGGAATTTTTTTGGAATTTTATTCTCTTTAAAAATATTTATTTGGAATTTTCCAAATAAAATCCCTTAAATTGACCTAAATTACCCTTAAATTCTTTGTAAACTTTCTAAGGGTAATTAGTCGTAAAACCAATTATATAATCTCATATAATTTTCAAAGGATATTATCCTTATTTTTTTCATTTTCTGAGGCTTGGAAATATTTTTCCATAATTATTTTTTATCAATTTTCTTTAATTAGTCAAATTTTCATAATTGACTTGGAAAATCATAATAATTATTTTCCACCAAAATTCAACTATTTCTCCTTATCATTTAGGATTTTTTTTTTGTTTTTGGGTCAGGTTAGTCCACTGACTCGACTCCATAGAGGTTTCTGGTTAAACAGACCTGAAACATAACGTTTTACTTAAAGTGAAACGTTGTGTCTTGGTGAGCCCAAAACGATGTTGTTTTGGGCTGGTTAGGTCATCCCTGACCTCTAGCTAGGTCGCCCCAAACCCGGCTAGAGCTTTGACAGATCCATCGTGACCCGCTGACTTCGAGCCCCCATATCTTTCACCTCCGACCTCCATTTTACGTATTTTAGATGTCTATGAAATCGTCTTTTTGAGTTCTACAATCCTATGGGTTCATTTTCTTTAAAAAACCTCATTTTTAAAGACCCAAAATCTAGTTATACACAGACAACGACGAAGCTTATGAAGAATGGATTATGATCATGTTTTTGAAGCTTACGGCATCACAGATAGTATTTTTGAGCTTCAGTTATAAAATCAGAGGGTGTTTTAGAATCCAATACTCAAGCATATCAACATTCTAAAAATGATGCACAGACAACACAGTAGAATATTTGAAAAAAATGAGAGCCTAAGCAATATATGCATGCATATATATTCATAAAGCCTCAAATCAGTAGGGCTTTGGTGCTAATGTTAAAATAAATAGAGAATGGATCAGGAAACATACAGGATCGAATCTCGGGTCAGATCGGTCAGATCCTCTGAGCTCACAATATAAGCTAGATTATAAAAGTCTAAGCTTTGTAGAGCACCTCTTTGCTAGAAAGAATAAGAGAGAGAGAGATATAGTAGGAAAGCTCAACTATTGGAATGAGTTCAACTGATGGGTGGAGGCCTCCATTTATAGCTTTTCTCACGGGTATTTTGGGAAGCCAAAATATCCACTGAGCCCATCAGGTTAAATCTGAGTTAGGATATATAAATATGTCTTTATCTCATAATATCATGATATTTGAATTCAAATCTAGAATCAATCACAATTAATTCTAAATATATATACTTAATATATATTTAATCTATACAATATAAATTAATTAAATTTATATCGTAACTGATTGGATTTGATTCAGGATGTCAAACATATTATAATCTCGTTTGGATATTTGATCGGTATATTATCTTAATATCCAGTCAAATAGTCCAACCCATCAAGCCCAAAATCTAACATTGAATGATATTGTAGTTATCATTTGCTCTCAGCTTGTTTCCTCTTCTTTGTTCTCTATTTCCCTTTCTCTGCTCTTTTTTATCTCTTTCCTTCCTCTTCCCTTTTTCCGTTTTACATCAATTTGGCATCAGAACCAGGTTTTCCTCTTCTTCCCTATGCCAAAACACTTTTCTTTTGACAACTAAACATAGCCTCCCCTCAAACCATTCGTAACCACTCTGTCAACTCCTTTGTTCATTTTCCATTCTACCATTTTTTGACGTCCCATCGTTGCACCTCCACCTCTATCCTTCTCACTGACGCAAACACGTTTAGATCCCATGGATTCACCACCAACGGTGACTAGATTTCACAGATCATGAGTTTCCCATCATAACCATCAGCTAACAGTCCTATACCTCGAATTTTCTAACGTCCAATTACGAAACCACTAGCACTGTTGGAATAGCACTCACAAACACGGTCTGAACTAGAAGTTTTATGGCAAAAAGAGCCTTCACATGCCTCTGCACACCTCCTCAACACTTATGAGCAAATTCCATGTGCTGTTGCACTACTGTAACATCCAAAACTGGGTTTTGACAAAAATTACACTTTCAAACCTAGTTCTTGCGAACATTTCACTTATGACCCCATTCAGCCATTATTCAATTTTGGACCTCCTAGCAACCAAGGATAATCATCAGAATACTACTGGAGTAATTTTTAGCATACAGGTTACTGCTTTTGCTTCTATCTATATAATTGTTACTATTTTAGGGATACTATATATTTACCTGTTTGCTTCCATTTTATATTTAGCAAAAAAAAAAAGGAATAAATGAAAAAAATAAAAGAAAAGAGTAGAACAAAAGAGAACTTATGATACTGTCGATTTGCGAATATGAGCTATGAAGGAAGCATGTATATGGAGGGCTAGTATGAGTGTGGGATTCTATTTTGCACCAACAAGGTTTTAGAGATGATGAGTATTGATACCATTACTCAGATATTGGTCAGTATGAATATGTTAGTCATAAAAAATCCAAGTATGCTGATCATGTTTATAAGAGTTATGAGCATGTCGTGCAATGACAACTTGATTGCAAGGTGCAAATAGAACAGTTTGAAGCAAAACTTGATTGCTAGAAGCAAGCATGTAACTATGTAGTCGATAAGTTTAAAAAGAGAGTCGATGAAGAAATTGATAAGCTTATAAAGTTCTTCAATAAATCAAAGAATCAAATGGAAGGGGATCTCTAAACAACCAAGCTAATAAAAGTCAAAGCTCCTTCATTAGCCATAGAAAAAGATATTATCAATATAATTGAAGTGGCACTTCCAACTCATGAGGAGGGCATTACTGAACATGCACCGTTGCACTTGTGATTGAAGTAAATGAGGTCTCTAATCTTGTTACCATTGGTGATAATAATTATGCAAGGGATGATCTAGTTGTTCAACTAGTAAACAAAGTAGTTTTTTCTTAGATTATGTCGAGCATGAATTAGTCTCATCATTCTACAATGTCACCTTATCTGAAAGTTGCACCTCTCAAGGTTGCCTCGTTGCTAAACAAATTTTTCCAACAGTATTTTATCTGTTAGAGAGGTTTTCTAGATGCTCTCTGAGATCTAGCTACTCACTCATACCATGGTTTTCTTTTCTGATACCTTACTAGTTGGAAGGGATTTCTATATTGAAGCATCATGTTGACATCTTATATTACTCTTACCTCCCTGGCTTTGTGCATCACTTTCAACTCGTCCGAAGCTGAGTTCTTCAAGCGAGGGAGAAATGATGGGATCTGAAAAGAAATATTTATGACTTTATTACATTTCTAGGATTTTGAATTATTTAGATTTATTATCATTTTAAGATTTATTTAGGTTTATTAGTATTTTAGTATTTTTATTATTAGGACTAGTTATTATTATTATTTTCATTTTTGTTATTGTTTTATTATAATTAGATCTAGAGTTTTCATTTTACGGCAGACTTGGTTATTGAATGATATTGTAGTTATTGTTTTCTCTTAGCTTGTTTCTTCTTCTCTATTCTCTATTTGCCCTTCTCTATTCTTTCTGATCTCTTTCCTTCCTCTTCCCTCTTTTGATTTTACATCACTTATTATCTCAATTATTAAGATTAAAATTTGAACGATTCATATTTCATAGTTTAAGATACAACTTTATAAAATATTTGTTATTATTATTTTAAATTATCATGACTAAAATTTAACATTTTATTCATAATTTTATAAAATATCAAATCTAAGCCGTTCAAATTTCAATCTTTTTACTGATGTGACTAGTGGATGTGACTAGCATATCTAAATTCAAATTCCAGTACTTTCTAACTTTCAATATATGAAATCCTTTGGAGTATTGATATTTATTGGTATGAAAACATTAAACATGTCAGTACCAAGTATTATTCAGTGTGCCTTCTTGTGCTTTACTCCATATCTTTAAGAGTGTGTTATTGATAATTTTCACAAGACATTTAATAGTTCTAAAAAGTATTAAATTTCCTTATACATGCACATTTTAATAAAAATAGTGAAAAGTAAAAAAAATAATGTAATATTAGTTAGAGTTTAGTAACTACTAGAATAAAATTGAAAATCAAGTTTATAAAAAAATTCCACAATTTTTAATTATTTTTATTCACACATATTTGCTAATTCATGTGCCGCTTTCTCCTTCTACCATTTTTTTTTGAGAAAATTACAACGAGGTCTCAAGAAAGAAAAATAATTACTAACAAATCCTAATAACAACCTAAATAACTGGTAATGACAAGTTTCAGAGTAGGAAATGACAACTTCTGAGACTTGTTTTGTAATTATTTTTCTTCATTAGAATCTCATTATGATTCTCTTTTTTAACCATGCTTCTTCTCCTACTTCAATTTATCTCTATCCCTATTTTTTCTTATCAAACAAATTCTTCTCAGTAATAAATACTATTGCTGAGTAATTGCATTCATTTCGATTACATACTCACAACTCCATCTGATCTTTTTCTTAAAACTTCAAATAAATAACTAATTTATATAAATAAAAATTAGTTAAATTTGTTTGCTGACAAAAAGTTGGTTAAAATTAATTAAAAAAATTACACACAGGTCCTAAATAACACAATTTATTAATCTAAGATTTCTTGAAATCTCAAAACGAATAGGAGGTCCCATGAGACTTGAAAGTAATATATTCTAAATAAGAAATTACGTTATTGTCTCTATCTTGATTGACAAGCTCATGGATGTGGATTAGCAGGTTAATGGGAAGCTATTGACAAGTTAGGTGTATCAGTTGACAACTAAATTAATTGAATAATATGACCTTCACATTAGATCAAATTATTGCAAAAGAGAATTATGTAACAATCTTTAATCTGAAATCATGTGTGACCAAAACATACATGCTAATATTAGTTGAAATAATAGGTTTATATAATAGTTTTGCTGTGTACGGCCATAACAAGCTTTTGCTAATATTAGATGAAATTGGGACATGTGTATACCTTTTTGTTAAATTTAAATGTAATGAATATGTAAGGAATCAAACTTAGAGCTTGTTTGTTTTTAATATCTTGAAAACAGTTTTTTATTTAAAAAATATTAAAATTTTTTTTGGTAATTTGTTTTTAACTAAATTTCTCTAAAAAAAACTAAATGTGTTTTTAAAAAACTAAAAATTCAAACCAATTTTTAGTTGTTTTCTTATTTTTGTTTTTGTACTTCTTATTTTTTTTGTTTGGAAAAATTGGAAAACCTTGCCCTCTCTACTCAATGGCTTTTTCTCTATTTAAATACTTGAGTTCTCATTAAAACTTCATTATGATGTGGTCTTCATATGTTTATTTTCAAATGTAATTTTTCTTTTAACAATTATCCAAACAGATTTTTTTTTAATTCTTTCAAAATATTTTTTTTAAAAAAAATTTTATAACGTTGTTTTACAAAAATTAAGAAAATAAAAACAAAAGGACTCTTAGTTTTCAAAAAAACTTTTACAAAGCAAGGGAGAGAGAGAAAAAGAGCGAATAAAATTTTTTTGATGACATAGCGATAAGCACTTTCGTGAGCACCAGTGAGGACTCCTTGATCACGTTTGAGCATGCTTGGCCCGGCGAGGGAAGAGGCGCACTTTACATATTCCCTAGATCCTAAACTCCTCGTTTGCCTGAATTAATTGAGAACGTACGGCCTGGATTGGCAGCAATCAATGGCCATGATTGAACCCCTCACACTGCCTGTACATGTATCATTATTACAGGCAGGCGAAGAGAACCAGAAAGAGGAACTCAAATCCATCACACGCACGTACACAGATGCAAACACGCACACACAGGCACATGTTTGATTTTTGAACTTGGATATGATAGGTCAGACCATTACGAGAATATTCTAATCAAATATCTAAACAAAATTATGATATTTTAACCTAGTCAAAAAATCTTGAATCAAATCCAATCAGCTACAATATAAGTTAAATTAATTTATATTGTACATATTAAATATATATTAGAAATATATATTTAGAATTAATTAAGGTTGATTCTAGATTTAAATTCAAATTCATAATCCTATCAGTTAATTAGAGATATCTGAATATTTAAATTCAAATGTCAAACTAATGGATTTAGTGGATGAAATCGCCTTGACTTGTCTTACTTACACCTTTGGGCCAATTTCAAAATTTAAACCAAGGATTGAACTATAGGCATAACCTCAGGTCGTTTCACTTGTGGAGCCGAAATTATGATCCTAGATTAACTAAATGCCATGGTAATGCAAATTGAGCTGGAAAAGGTTGGGGTTTTTCATTGAGACTTGTAATTAAGATAAAATGCAATAGAATGTAAAATGTATTTTTAGATTTTTGGGAGATTAAGATGAAATGGATGGAAATCAAGTACTAAATCAATTGATAAAACCTCTTGAAAATATATTCTTGGCAATCATAGTTCTCTTAAGATTTGGGAGTTTTATAAATTCATTAGGTTTTCTTGATAACAACCTCAATAACTCATTGAGTCCAATGATTACATTAATGAAAACATTGTTAAGTTTCCCTAATGTGTAATTAAGAATGATTAATGCAAATGGTTCAATGCAACAGAAAATCAACTCCTCATCAAAACATGACCATGCAAGATAAAGAGAATCAAGAGAGTTACAAAGAACATATATGTGACCACATATATTGAAGCATGAAATTCAACATTAACCAATCCAACTACAAATGTAAATCATCAACTAATGATTACAGATCAATCAAAGTCTTTCACTAAGAATTTACAACCCCTAGACCTAGGAATTCATAAATACATAGCTAGAACTAAAATGAAACTGAAACTCCCCTTTTGAAGCTCTTAGAACTCATGCCAATCATCCATCTTCAAGAGCTGGAGGAAGCCTAGCCATTCATGGTATGCAAAAACATCTCTACCGAAATTGACTCAGTGTTGCCCATGGATAAAGGTGACAGTGGAAGGTGAGGGATTAGGTTTCTGGTGGGAGAGATGAGAGAAGATGAAGAGAAAATGTTGATGGTGGCTAGATGTCAGTGTGTGACCTCATTCATCCCAAAAATAGGGTTTCTAACCCGAATATGACGTGTCTGGGTCTGTTCATGGAAGTGGGCAAGTCAACTTTTCCCAAAATGGTTGGGTCTGAATATGCTGATACGAGGAGTTCGCCGTGGCGAACCATGGCAGAGGCTCCTCTTTTGCTCTGTGTGCCTTGAGTCTTCAACCTTGGCTCCAATCTCAGGTGTCCTACACTGAAAAGCAACAATTTAAGGCATCGATTGTCCTAGAAATTAATTGAATACAATTAATAACTAATTATGACGATTTTACCCTCAAAAAGACACTAACTCAATGCATGGACTCTTAATTTAAAATAAGCTTAATTATAGCCAAAAGAGCCAGAAAATGCAACAAAACCATGGATGATGTAATCAAAAGATAAGAATAATTTGAGCTCAATCAAATTCCCCCACACTTAGACCTTTGTACTCCTAGACAAAGCTCAAA
Organism: Neltuma alba; assembly: GCF_004799145.2. Lineage (NCBI taxonomy): Eukaryota > Viridiplantae > Streptophyta > Magnoliopsida > Fabales > Fabaceae > Neltuma > Neltuma alba. The sequence goes on from NW_021635122.1 coordinate 60,106, forward strand.
AATGCTTCAAAGAGATACCAGCACAAAGAGAAACACTACCATGCTTAAAGATGAAAGCAGAAGATTAGTAAGAAATTCTCACAGGAGTTAACAACAGTAAAACAAGGATATGTTAAGAAAATGAGCACAATGGACAATTAACCCAAAAGATTGATCAAAAGAGATCTATCTCACGGATAAGTGTTTCGCTCTTAACTCACTTGTTTTGGGATTATTTCACTCTAAGTCTGCTCAATCCAATTTCTACCACAGGCTTGTAATAATTCTACCTCTCCACCAGGGGAAGCAAACTTTGCAAATCAAGAGGACTTTTAGGGATCAGAATTTGAATGAAGGCCAAATGAAATGAATAGAATGAGAATGGAAATGGAAATGAGTACAAGCATATAAATTATTAAAACAAAATTGACCCAAACAAACATAAGGAGAGAAGCTACTTATTTTTATTTTTATTATTTTTATGTCTCTATCTTTTCTTTTCCTTTTCTCTTTTTCTCTTTTTTTTTTTGATTGGACCAACTCTCCATTTTCTTCTTCTTCTTCTGTTTTTTTTAAACAAAATACAATAATGACAAAATAATTGCATGTATGTACTCAAGATGAAGGTCCAAAGGGGTTTACAATGGTAAAGTGATTGGGTTCGCGTTTGGGAAGTGAGGGTTTGAAATCGAATGCCTCTATCATTTTTACAAAAATTGATTCACTAAGCTTCGATTAAGAATTAAAACAAGTTCTAGAGAAATATGAAATAAGCAGATTCACTCAATTTAATAACTTTAGGCCCAAAAATCCTTCCAACAAGGCTAAAATCTCAATTAATCAATCTCAGGGGTTAAAAACCACATAGTCCTAATTTCTAAGCATATCATCATTTACTATCTGTCAAAAACATGAGAATAACTAGTCCAAGTTCAACCCTCATTTAAAAGCATGGAAAGTTTTCTAAGAGCACAAGTACAAATTGAACTTTCCATTAATTTCAAAAGGATACAGGAGCATAAAGAATCTGAGCCAGGAAAAATTTCTGAAGAACAACTGAAATCGCAAAGCATTTATTATTTATTATTATTATTATTTATATTTTTTTATCTTTTTTTTTTGGGGTTCGCCGCAGCGAAGGCTCACAGAGAGCAAAACCCAGAGATAGGGCATGCTTCGCCGTGGCGAAACATAAGTTGGCCGTGATGAAGTATGGCCGAGAGCTAAATTAACGCTAACAAAAGGGGTTTTGCAGTGGCGAAAGCAATGTTTGCCGCGGCGAAAGGTGACAGAGAGCAATATTTAGTGTAATTTTCAATCTTTAGAAAACTAAGTTCAAAATATTCACAATTCAACCAATTTATCAGTTCAAAAACACCTCAAAATCAAATAGATGCATAAGAAATATTTGCTAGAATCCACAATAGGTCCCTCCCCCACTTAAACACAACATTGTCCTCAATGTTTAAACCGGTACAGGCAAACCAATCACAAAGTGAACCGGAAGTTGTGAAGTCCAATTGAAATTGAAGCACAACACATCGAATTCACAAAAAGAAGGGAGAAGGTGATAGGTTGCATGCAAAACAAAGAGGAGAAGGAAAATAGCAGTTGGGACCAATGTAATTGGAACAACAAAATGAAAAGGGCATCAGTAGCCAAACAGTTAAACAACATCCAATGTATCACAAAAATGCAACTACTAAAAAGCTTAACAAGTAACCAGCGACACCGACTCAAAAGAAACATAAAGGACAAGAAACAAAATAAAACAAAAAGAAAGAACTACTGCTGTGTCCCAGTATCATCCACCCCAGACCTAGATGGTCCTGCACCAGAAGTGCCCACTCCAGATGTCCCAGCTCCGCTCTGAGGGTCTTTCTCTTCAAGAGGTAGGAGGAAGTTCAACTGCTAAGCAATCAGAGCATCCACACAACAACGGTAACGTCGGTCTCGATCATAAAGAGCATCGCGGTCCTTGTGCCTTTTCATCTCTTGGAGGAGGGTGACTCGCAACTGGTGGACATGGTCTGCCAGCTCATCGATATCATCAGCCAGGGTGTCCAAGGTGACAGGTTCAGGAGCTTCTGGATCTTCCTGTCGTTCTTGGCCTTCAGGAGCTGGTGCACCGGCTGCATGCGCTGTGCCAACATCATAAACAGGGTGGATGGGTAGAGGGGGTCCAATGACAGGCTGTTTAAGGCGGTCATATCGAAATAAAGGGGCTGGCTCAAAGTAGCTGTCATTGTTGTACTCAGGGACATTGGCAGCTCGAAAAAGGTCAGTGACTAGGTGGGGAAAAATGATACTGTTGTTGAGTTTGGGGGTGTTGATCGCATCATGGAGGGTTGAGTAAATGATGTCGGCTACATCAAAGGATCGGCCAGTCATGAGAAGGTAGACGTAAAGGGCTTGGCACTTAGGAACATTAGCTAGGTGGGTGGTGGGTACTAGGTTGTTATAGACAAAATACAGCCAAGGGTGAGCCTCAGGTCGGAACTCGGATCACTTAAGGTATTGCTCTGTAGTGCGGGGGCGATGCCAAGTGGCTCCGTCATGACACAAGGTTTGGACCACATCATCAAAAGGGTAGTTGTCTCTGTAAGCCGAATAACCTGAATGGCGACAAGGGGGAAGACGGTAATGGAAATGAATGTTGTCAACGGTAAAGGAATGGTGGACAAGGACATTGCGAAAGTCGACGATCATGGAGCCATGGAATCGGGCATAGGTGTGAAAATGGCGAACAAAAGCGTCATTGCCCATAGAACGCTCTTGGACCAAACCGGTCAATTGGGAGGCACGGAGCTGGCGGACAAAAGGGTGATCAGGGGGGTCTAAGGGAAAAGGTCACTCCTTGTTGAATTCAAACAACAACTACACTACTATCCTACTGAAAAGGGTTTCTCCCCCACACTCATTCAACATACAATGCACAAAACATAGCAAGATCAATAATTAAGCAAAAGCATGTAAATGAGTGAAGGAAAGAAACGACTAGGGAATTAAGGAGGCTTTTGATTTTCATGGTAGAGCTTCAGTAGATGACCATTAACTTTGAATCTGGCCCCAGTCTCCTCATGTAGCAGCTCCACCATACCGAAACTGTGCGCTTTAGTAACTGTGTATGGCCCATCCCATCTGGTGTTGAATTTTCCCTGCTTGAAAGTGAACCGAGCATTGTACAATAGCACTCCATCGCCTTCCTTGAAGTCCTTTCTCAAGATACCCCGATCATGCACAAATTTGGTCTTTTCCTTGTAGAGTCTAGAGTTCTCATAAGCTTTAAGTCTAATCTCCTCCAACTCTTGCAATTGCAGCTTCCTTTCCATACCAGAGGACTCTATATTCATGTGCACTGCTTGACCGCCCAATATGCTTTGCGTTCCAGCTCCACTGGTAAGTGACATGGCTTTCCAAAAACTAGGCGGTAGGGAGACATGCCAATGGGTGATATGTATGCAGTCCGGTAAGCCCATAATGCTTCTTCTAAACGTGAGCTCCAATCCTTCTTGGATGGCTTAACCATTTTCTCTAGAATATGCTTTACTTCCCTATTAGATATTTCAGCTTGACCATTGATTTGGGGGTAATAGGCAGTAGAAATTTTATGAGTGACACCAAATTTGGACAACAGGTTATTGACTATCCTATTACAAAAATGTGTTCCCCGATCACTCACTATAGCCCTAGGGATCCCATACCTATAGAAAATGTGTGATTTTAGAAATCTATGAACAGTTGGGGCATCATCTTTTCTGCAAGGTATAGCCTCAATCCATTTGGATACATAATCTATAGCTAATAAAATATATACAAAACCAAAGAAAGAAGGAAAGGGTCCCATAAAGTCAATTCCCCAAATATCAAAAATCTCACCAAACAGTAAGGGCTGTTAAGGCATCTCATGTCTTTTTCCCAACCCCCCAAATCACTGACACTTTATCACAAGATCTACAAAATGTAAAAGAATCTTTAAAGAGGGTAGGCCAATAAAATCCAGAACCTAAGACCTTCCTAAATGTCCTCCTTGCACTAAAATGACCACCACAAACCATGGAATGGCAAGCTGAAATAATAGGTTCAAAATCCTCCTCCGACACACACTTCCATATCACTTGGTCACTGCACATCCTCCACAGATGAGGGGCATCCCATAGTAATACTTTTACTCGCTACGAAGCTTTTGTGCCTGAAATCTAGACATAAAAGGAGGAGTGAGTCCAGACATGAGATAATTGACAATATTAGCATACCGAGGCTCTATAGTAACCACAGAACATAAAGCTGAATCGGTAAAAGAGTCACAAGTCAAGTCAGGAGAATCTACTCCCCTTGTGTCCTCCGATAGCCTACTCAGGTGATTGGATACTTGATTCACTGCCCCGGGTCTTTCCTTAATCTCAATGTCGAACTCCTAAAGCAGTAATGCCTATCTGATCAATCTTGGTTTAGATTGTGGCTTTTTGAGTAGATAGCGGATAGCTGCATGATCTGTATACACAACCACTCGAGAATTGATTAGATATTGTCTAAACTTGTCTAAAGCTATTCAATGGCAAACATTTCTTTCTCAGTGGTGGTATAGTTGACTTATGCTGGGTCAAGTGTCTTAGAGGCATAGGCTATGACTCTAGATTGCTTCTCCTCCTTCTGACCAAGCATAGCAGCCACTGCACAATGAGAAGCATCGCATGAGAGTTCAAAATGTAAATTCCAGTCTGGTGTAGTCAAAATAGGAGGTGAAACAAGCGTAGACTTGAGAGTATCAAAGGCATGTCTATATTTTTCATCAAAATTAAATTCAACATCTTTTTTAAGTAGAGTAGAAAGGGGCAAGGCAACTTTACTAAAATCTTTAATAAAGCGCCTATAAAACCCTGCATGCCTAAGAAAAGATCTTAAATCTTTAAGACAGGTGGGGTAAGGCAAAGATGAGATAACTTCAATTTTTACTTTGTCAACCTCAATCCCTTTGCTAGAAATGAGGTGACCTAAGACTATACCACTACCTACCATGAAATGACATTTCTCAAAGTTCAAAACAAGATTTTTGACTGTGCATCTCTCTAGAGCTTGCCTTAAGCTATTTAGGCATTGATCAAAGCTCTCCCCATAAACCGTAAAATCATCTATGAAAACCTCCATATTGTTCTCTAAAAGATCACTGAAAATGGCCATCATACACCTTTGAAAGGTGCCTGGAGTGTTGCACAGCCCAAATGGCATCCTTCGATAAGCGAAGGTACCAAAAGGGCAAGTGAAGGTGGTTTTGTCCTGATCCTCGGGGGCTATGGTTATCTGAAAATAGCCGGAAAAGCCATCTAAAAAGCAGTAATGTGATTTACCAGCTAGTCTCTCCAACATTTGGTCAATGAAGGGTATAGGAAAGTGATCCTTACGTGTTGCATCATTAAGTCTCCTATAGTCTATGCACACACGCCATGAGTTTTGAACCCCTGTAGGAATTAACTCATCCCTTTCATTCCTTACTACTGTTACCCCACAACATGCATTGGACTGACCCACTCACTCTCAAAAATTGGATATATTATCCCAGCACTCAACAATTTAGTAATTTCTTTCTTAACTACATCCAATATGAGAGGGTTCAATCGTCTTTGTGGTTGTCTCACTAGTTTTGATTCCTCACTCAGTAAAATTCTACGTGTGCACACAGCAGGACTAATTCCTGGTATGTCCGCTAGTGTCCAACCTATTGCCTTTCTATGCTCCCTTAAAACAGACAAGAGTCTCTCTTCCTCACTCTCAGACAGTGAGTCAGCTATAATAACGGGCAGTTGTTTATTAGACTCAAGGAAAGCATATTTCAAAGTAGGGGGTAGGGGTTTCAAGTCAAGTGTAGGTGGTTGCACAATAGAAGGAATCAATTTATGAAGTTCAAGAGAGAACAGATTACTCCCCTTTCCTTCAACCAATGATAGTTCCTCAGCCTTGCATTTAACTTCCTCTCCAAGTGTTGAACCAACTTCTAGTTGATCTGCAACAACCGCCTTAGAGGGATTCTTCTCCATGACATCTTCCTCCATATCTGAAACAACAACAGGAAACCTTTCCCCAAGGGAATCATCACTGACAATAGAGGAATCACAGTCCAACTTGGAGTCAAGGGAGGAAACAGAAAATGTATGTGGGATAGAAAGAATGCAATTAACCACAGTACAATCAAGGTATGTAACATCACCACCATATGAACAAGTAGAAAGTGTAGAGTAAAGAGATGAAAAGGAAGAAACAGATTCATCCCCATCAACAGATTCATCAGTGTAAAGATCCGAGTAGTCATTTTGCAATTCAACTTCAGAATAGGCATCCTCAACAGCAATATCTATCATGTTAACCCCTAAAAGTGAATAGTCCTCATAAGGATGTTTCATTGCTTCATACATGTTAAAAGAAACTTTATTATCACCCACCTCCATTATTATGGTGCCCTCTTTCATGCTAATCATGGTATTAGTAGTCCTTAAGAAAGGTCGACCAAGGATTAGTGTAGTGTCATTTACAAGTTCAGAAGACATGTCAAGCACATAAAAATCAGCAGGAAAAACCAACCCCTTAACTTGGACTAAAATGTCTTCTATAATGCCCTCAGGATACCTAATAGTCCTATCAGCTAGTTGGAGCACAACAGTAGTAGACTTAAGAGTCTTGACTCCTAGAGAGGTGTATATGGACTTAGGCATGACATTAATGGCTAAACCTAGATCTAACAGGGCTCCCCCTATAGTAACCTTTCCTATAGTGCAAGGGATAGTGAAAGATCCAGGGTCTTAACACTTTACAGGAATTTGGCGTTTAAACAATGCAGACACATTAGAGGGTAATTGGACTCTTTCATTAGGTTTAAATCTCCTCTTTTGAGTATATAATTCTTTTAAGACCTTAGCATACTTAGGAATCTTTTTAATCAAGTCAAGTAAGGGTATATTCACTTCTACTTTCCTAAATGTCTCAAGCAACTCATGATCTTGCCTCTCCTTACCCATTTTAACATTTTTCAAATAAGCATGAGGGAAAGGTAGTTCATTGATGTTTACCTCCTTACCTTCCTTGCTTGAGGCTCCATGATTGCTTGGCTCAGATTCCTCAGCTTTACCCTTGCTATCATGTTCTTTTGGGGCTTTTTTCTGCTTTAGCCTCATCTCCTTGGAGCTTTCAGAATTCTTGGCCTTTGAAGATGCTTGTGGCAGCTCATCACACAAGATTTCCTCATCTATAACTTCATCCTCCTCTTCTCTAAAATTCACTTGCTTCCCACTCCTAAGAGTAATGGCATTCAAGCCCTTAGGATTGATAACAGTGTTGGAGGGAATAGCGCCACTGCTCCTTGCTTGTTGCTCACTTATGTTGTTGGACAACTGAGTTACATAGGAGTTGATGTTCTCAGACTTAGTTTCCCATTGTTCCATCCTCTTTTCTAGAGCACTAAATCTGGCATCATTCTTGGAGGAATCTTGCTGAATCAGTGAAGCTATGGAGTTGAACTGATTGGCATTGGTAGCCCTTTCTTCCTTTATTAAGGCCATCATATTATGTAAGAGTTGGTTGGTATCATCTTTAGGTGGGGTGGTTAGGGCTTGAGATTGGTTTTGGAACTGGCTTGAGGATGAACCAGCTCCTCCACTCTTCTGAAATTTATTTGGAGGTCTACTCTCTTTATTCCTCCAGCCCAATCGAGGGTTTGCCTTCCATCCCTCGTTATAAGTGTTAGAGTAAGGGTCCCACTTCTGATTTGGACGGCCTTGGTAGACTACAGATACCTCCTCATAACGGCCTGGACATACGCTAGAAATATGCATAACCGAGCCACAAGTCTCACAACTAAGGGCAATAATATCCATAGGGGGTGCTGGTCTATGCACATTCATATTCTTCAATTCCGCAGTGATTACAAACAGTTGAGGGGTCACCTTGCTTTCCAACGAATCCATCTTTGATTCCAAAGTGTCCATTCTTCTATTGTGAACTGAAGCAGCTCCCAACTCATGTACTCCTCTAGTATCTCTCACACCGTATTGTTGATGATTCAGGGCCATCTTCTTAATCAAATCCCAGGCCTCCTCAGCAGTGGAGTCTATTAAAAATCCTCCTGATGCAGCATCCAACATACCCTTCTCTTGGTTTTTCAACCCATCATAGAAATGCTGCACCGGATGCTCATCTGGAATTTGATGATGTGGGCATCTTGAAAGCATGTCCTGAAATCTATTCCAATAATCATAGAGAGATTAGTCATAGTCTTGCTTGGCAGAATAGATCTCCTTCCACATTGATGAAGTATGAGAAGCTGGAAAGTATTTCTCCAAGAATGCTTTCCTTAAGTTCCCCCAACTGTGATATGCATCAGCTACGTGTCTTGGAAGGCTCATGTACCACTCTCTAGCTTTGCCCTCCAATGATAGATGGAAAACCTTCCATAGCACTTGATCTAACGATGCTCCCATAGGTTTTCATACTCTAGCAGATCATGGAAAGGGATTGCAAATGAAGATATGGATCTTCTCCTGTCAAGCCATGAAATTTTGGAAGGGAGTTAATCAATAATCCTTTAATTTCAAAATTAACTTCAAAATTTGGACAAGCAGTAGTAAATGGGTCAAAATTGACATCAGATGTGGTTGCTTCCCTAATTGTTTTTCTTCTAGGGTTCCCATTATTTTCTCCTACTCTCTCTTGCTCTCCATTCCCTCCATTGCCTCCATTTCTCACTTGGTTGGCATTGGGGTTAGGATTAGGGTAGTTAGGTCGTAAATCAGCCATTATCTCTTGATCAGTAGGCTCACTCTCACTACTAGATAGGCTAGATTCCACAGAAATGTTCTCTTGTTCAACCACTAACTCACTTGTCCCCTTAACTCTTTTCTCTCTTCTTATCTCTTTGAGTTTTCTCTCAATCTCAGGGTTAAAGGGTACAAGTTTTGCTTTTCGTGGCATGCAAGAAAAGAGTCACAAGAGAAAGAGCAAACAAAATTGACTTGCAGTACACAAAGTCAGATAAAAGTATGAGTTGTGATGATGCAAGTGTATGGATTAGTATGAGTATGTATGCACAGAAAAAGAAGCAAAATGCTTAAGTTTTCAAAAAGGGTCAAAATAGTTTGCCACGGTGAAAGCAGATGTGTGCCGCGGCGAAGGGGTCCAGAGGCAAACTGTGAGCTGAGTGCAGAAGGTTTGCCGCGGCGAAAGCAGGAGTGTGCCACGGCGAAGGTATCCCAAGAGGAATCCTTCAATTTTTCAAAAAGTTTGCCGCGGTGAACTGTCACAGAGAGCTAATCAGTTTACTGGACACCACTGATGCAAAGTGAAATGCAGAAGATGTAGAAAATCAGTATATTTGTTTGTATTTCCAAAAATTTTGATGCTATGCAAGATGAAAACCTATACTATGAACAAATATGCAACTAAACTACCTATAATGCAACCTAAAAGGATCAAAACTTCAGTTGACAACCAAATGACACAAGCTAACCTAGAGAACCAAATTGACTTGCAGTACACAAAGTCAGATAAAAGTATGAGTTGTGATGGATGCAAGTGTATGGATTAGTATGAGCATGTATGCATAGAAAAAGAAGCAAAATGCTTAAGTTTTCAAAAAGAGTCAAAATAGTTTGCCACGGTGAAAGCAAATGTGTGCCGCGGCGAAAGGGTCCAGAGGCAAACTATGAGCTGAGTGCAGAAGGTTTGCCACGGCAAAAGCAGGAGTGTGCCACGGCAAAGGTATCCCAAGAGGAATCCTTCAGTTTTTCAAAAAGTTTGCCGCGTGAACTGTCACAGAGAGCTAATCAGTTTACTGGACGCCACTGATGCAAAGTGAAATGCAGAAGATGTAGAGAATCAGTATATTTGTTTGTATTTCCAAAAATTTTGATGCTATGCAAGATGAAAACCTATACTATGAACAAATATGCAACTAAACTACCTATAGTGCAACCTAAAAGGATCAAAACTTCAGTTGACAACCAAATGACACAAGATTAACTAAATGCCATGGTAATGCAAATTGAGCTGGAAAAGGTTGGGGGTTTTCATTGAAACTTGTAATTAAGATAAAATGCAATAGAATGTAAATGTATTTTTGGATTTTTGGGAGATTAAGATGAAATGGATGGAAATCAAGTACTGAATCAATTGATAAAACCTCTTGAAAATATATTCTTGGCAATCATAGTTCTCTTAAGATTTGGGAGTTTTATAAATTCATTAGGTTTTCTTGATAACAACCTCAATAACTCATTGAGTCCAATGCTTACATTAATGAACTCATTAATGAAAACATTGTTAAGCTTCCCTAATGTGTAATTAAGAATGATTAATGCAAATGGTTCAATGTAACACAAAATCAACTCCTCTTCAAAACATGACCATGCAAGATGGAGAGAATCAAGAGAGCTACAAAGAACATATATGTGACCACATATATTGAAGTATGAAATTCAATATTAACCAATCCAACTACTAATGTAAATCATCAACTAATGATTACAGATCAATCAAAGTCTTTCACTAAGAATTTACAACCCCCAGACCTAGGAATTCATAAATACATAGCTAGAACTAAGATGAAACTGAAATTCCCCTTTTGAAGCTCTTAGAACTCATGCCAATCATCCATTTTTAAGAGCTAGAGGAAGCCTAGCCACTCATGGTGTGCAAAAACATCTCCACCGAAATTGACTCAGTGTTGCCCATGGATGAAGGTGACAGTGGAAGGTGAGAGAAGATGAAGAGAAAACATTGATGGTGGCTAGATGTCAGTGTGTGACCTCATTCATCTCGAAAATAGGGTTTCTAACCCGAATATGACTTGTCTGGGTCGGTTCATGGAAGTGGGAAAGTCAATTTTTCCCAAAATGGTCGGGTCTGAATATGCTGGTACGAGGAGTTCACCGCGGCGAAGGGTGGGTTCGTCGTGGCGAACCATGGCCGAGGCTCCTCTTTTGCTATGTGTGCCTTGAGTCTTCAACCTTGGCTCCAATCTCAGGTGTCCTACACTGAAAAGAAAGCATAATGCTCTGTTTCTTTTATGTTTTCCATGACCATGCATATTAACATGAAATATTGAGTATGAGAACATGTTATAAGTAAGTGTTAGATCAAGTAAGCATGTTATACACTTGCATCTATATTATATGCATTAATAGTAATGTTTGCTATTAAAATTCTCTTGAATCTCACCGTCCTTTAACTAACCACAATAAGTAATCACATCTTACTTTATTACCCAATTATATGTCAAGTGAAAGTATTTACAACCATTTCCCCAGTTATTAAGTTGGAGAACTTTGAATTTTTAAATTAATTTTCTTGGGTTACTATTCATTATAACACTAAATTTCTCCAAACTTTAAAAAATCATAACTAATTCTAAAAAATCAAAATGTTATAATTCTAAGTCCTACTTGAAGCTTACAATAAGCTTTTTAAGGAAAAAATACATTTATAGTATGAATCCAACTCATGTGTACCCAGTTTTAACTTCAAGATGAATTGTTCATTTAGTCATTTTTTCAATTTTTTCAGAATTTATACCTAATTTTGGAATGACATAACTTTTTGTACAAAATTCTAAATTTTATGAAGTGCCACTTGTCACATCCCGAAAAGTTTACCCATACATAGAGAGTTAAAAATTAGAATGAGTGCCAAGTTAGAAAGTAGATAGACGGGCGAAACAACTTTTGATGTGATACCTGATAGGGTCCATACTGATATTTTTAAAATTATCTATCTAAGAAGGACAAAATAGAAAATTTTGAGAAAATTTTTAGAGAATTCTCAAAAAATAGTAAAAAGGTGAATTAGAGGTTTTGGAACCTCAATTTAAGCAAGGAAGATGAAAATAGTGTGAAAATAGCTATTTACAGAATTCCTTGAAAACAGAGGTTTTTCAGAAAAAATAGTAAAGACTGAGTGAAAAATAATTATTTTAAATATTTAGAGGCCTCAATAATTCCTAAAAAATACGAAATAATTATCTAAATATTTTTTGAAATTTATAAAATTTATTTCAAACCCTGAAAGTATAGAAAATTATTTTAGGGAATTTATTTCCAAAAGTTTTAGCGATTAAAGGCCTACTTGGGAAAAATTCAAAATAAATAGTCAAGCGGAGAAAAATCTTGAAAATTTTTAGATCATATTTTTATATTAAAAGAGGATTTTTTATGGAGAAAAATGAAATTTTGGAGGCCTAAAAAATTATTAAAAGTTACAAGTGAATAGTAATCAATAAGCTTCGTTTTTATTTGGAATTAATATTTTATTGTTGCGGTAAATTCTTGAAATTTTCCAAATCAAAAGTTGGCCCCATAATGGCCCAAGAAAGGCCCAAAAATTTGTCCAAACCTGGCCCAATTATTTAAGCCAACTAAGCCCAATTTTCACATAAAAATCAATAAAATATCTTGGAATATGGACACATGGCATGTTCAGATTTTTGGAGACACTTGATGGCTACCATTTGGCCTCTTAAGTGGCAGAATTTTGTGCCACAAGTAAAGGGGGAGAGGTCAGCAAATTTTTCTATAAATACCCCTCCTAAAATACACAAAAAATAGGTGAAAATTGACAAAAGAGGGGAGGTGCTATCCAAATGTTTTCTTTGGCCTTGGAGCTGATCTTAGTGAGTGCATTTGAAGGAGAAATCACTAAGCTTTAGTCAAGGATTCATGAAGGTATGTTTGAGCTCTATTATGGTTAAGATTAGAGCTTGTTTTGGTTGAAATTTCATGACATAATCTCAAGGTTTTGTGCTGTCTATTTTTGGCTAAATTGGATGTGTTGGGGAATGATAGAAGTCTTGAATATAAGCTTGAATTCACATGTTTAAGTGGTGTTTCGATTAAATTTTGGAAAAAATCAAAGTTAGGGTTCTATAACATATTTCGGCCACTATGGTTTCTTGGGGTAGGAGTTTGTTTTGATGTGTTTTGATGATTCCAATGAGTTTAAAATGTGTTTTTGTGTAGGGTAACACTGAGAAAAAGTGTTTGCAATCATTCGAATCAAAAATAAAAATTTTGAAACATAATATCCCCCGTTTGGCCTAGTCATGTTGAAAAGGACGAAGTGTGATTTTGAAAAATATGATTTGATATTTGGATTCTGCATGAAAAATTGTATAGGAATGAGCCAAGAGATTAATGGAAACAAAGAGAAATTAATTATGTCAAAAATCAAGGAAAAAGAGGGTTAATTGAACTTAATGTCAAATAATTGCGTTTATGCTTGAATTATTGATAATTTGAGGTGTGTTTGAAACGTCCTATCTTTAATGCCTCAAAGCACACATTCGTAAGTATTATGGTTCAAGTAGATCATGACACAAGCCCGTGGGTTTGAAATTTCAACATAATTACTCAAATTACTATTCACTATTTAAGTTCCAGATTACAGGCCCAATTTCAAAAATTTATAACTAATTCCAGAAACATCGTATTGAGGTGATCTAAAATTCTATAGAAAGATATTTTGATGCTTTTTAAGGAAAAAATATCCAATTGGACTTATCTTTTCCCAATTCATACAGTTTAATCAATAAATATTACTGTTCATTTCATAAAATCTGAAACTTTCAGATTCTATGGCTCAACTTTGGAAATTCGTATCTCTTTGTGTACATATCCAATTAAGATGATCTAACTCTCATTTTAAAGCTTGGGATGTGTACTATAAGTCTGTCAAATCTTGTGACTTAACTCATTTGTTTGGTAGGTCAAACTGGAGTTACAAACTCACTGCTCTAGGACCTACGTTTTATCCCTTAACATCTTTTTACTTTAATTATTTTTATTTCTTTGGCATACATAACATGGTCTTACTCTTTCCCATTCATGCTCATACACTTTCATTCATGCCTTAAGTATTATAATTAAATACATGGCATCATTGGCATCCACAACATAAATTACATAATAGGAGAATTACAAATTGAATAATAATATCATTCATTGACATCAACAATTTTCTACTTTCTTCTCCTTGCTTCTCATCCACAACATAAATGATGGGAACATCATTGATTGACCTAAATGGTTGGTTAGGGAGGGGTTGAGATTCAGGAGAATCTTAGTAGCAAACAATACCATATTAATTATGCTAGATGGATGCTAATGCATTACACGTAACTTGTTTATTCTCTTGTTAATTAGTGACATATTAGCATGCTCAAAGCTAACTTCTTGATGCATGGCCATGGAGACATAATCTAATCATCATGAATAGCAATTACAACAGCTAAAACATATCACAATAACATTCAAGAATATGTACACAGCAACACACAAACATACAACATCAAGTAATGACAATAGGTAAGTTCACTACCTTGCACCTTAAGCTTTCCTCTCACTTTTCCTTTGACTCCCTTGACTTTCCAACCATGTGGGCATTCGATTAATATCACCAAACATCCTCTTGGATGTTCTAAGGTCCTAAACATAGTCATAATGATCATACAATCTATTAAGACCACTAGATTACATAATATTCAAGACTAGCTCTCTTAAACCTCAACCCTTTCTCTTGGTTTTAGGGTTTTCTTTCTATCTTTTCTAACATAAACCTCATCATTTCCCATCCTTAAGATCCATTTTCTATCAATTAGGACCACTTTATATGGCCTTAGATTCAAGAAGATCAAATCTGAAAACTTTGCTTCGCAGGTACTGTTCATGCAGAAATTCCAGAATTTTTGTTCAATTTTGAAAATTCATAATTAATTCTAGAAAAATCAAAACTGAGTGGTTCTAAGTCTCACTAAAATCTCCTTTTTTTCTCTTTAAAGAAAAAATAGTTTCAGGAATCAATTCTATGCTGAACAGTACCAGAATTGTATAGAATACAACACTCTTCCAAAGGTTAAACACTGTTTCCAGTTTTCAAACCCTAACTTTGAAAAATCACCATAAATTGTACACATATCCTAATGAAGTGTTCTACCCATGGATGTTTTGATCATATTTGCTGTGATGTTCATAAATGGTTCAGAATATTACCAAGATTTTCATCATTGGACCGTTGGGGATGGAGTTTAAAGCTTACAGAGTGTACTTTAATCATGCCAAATTCCAGAATCAAATACAAAGAGTAACTTATTCGAAATAGGCATCAAGTCAGATGCTACAACCATCACATACCTTGATCTTGATTTTTGAATCTTGTTACTTCTTCTTGGCCTTCACCCCCACGTTTTTCTCTCTCAATTTTGGTAGAGTTTTCCCTCTACAAATGGCTGCCAAAATTCTCTTCCAAGGTGGGGTATTTATAGCCAAAACTTTGGCTTGAATGGATCAAAATGCCCTTGGTGGCTAATAGAAAGGGTAAGGGCAATTTTGAAACTTCAAGTTGACTTTTGCATCATCATTGGATCATCTTCTTGCATCATCCTTACCTCATCCTTCTGGAAGATGCCAAATGTCATAAAAGTGATGGAGGAGAAGGGAGATTAGATCCTAACTGTTGGATCAAACTTGTTTCTTAAGTTTCCTCCAAATTTACTTGGCCCACATTTCTCTGACTTTCTTTATGGCCTTTCGGAGCTCAGAAAATTCTCCTGTTTGCTTCATAAATTCCCTTTATTGTAGAGAGTATCTATGAATTTTTTAGGCCATAACACTTCCTTTAAGTCTAGCTTAAAAATTCATTTACTAAAATACCCTTTTATCAGCATAATCAGCTTTTTAATTTATTAAAGCCACTCCATTGGCCTTTTGGTTGTGGGATGATTTTATAAATTATTACAACCTTTCAACCATTTAATCTCATTTTTACATACATTTTTTAGGTCTTTTGCTATTTCAAATAATTACCTCAAACGGTATACTTTTTACCGATCATAACCTCATAAATTCCATTTAAGCTGCCTCAGGGGTATTTTCGTCTTTTCTCTTCATAGAAGAGACTAAGAATATTATTTCCAATTTTTTGAGATTTTCTTGGAATTCTCTATATACTCTTCCATTTTTACCCCTGTTGGTTATAACTTTCTGAATTTACGGTTTAGTCCCTGCTTGGACTTAACTTCATACAGTCCTCTCTTTGAGGTTTCTAACTCAAACCCTGGCCTGTTTCTACTCTCTTTTCTCTTTCTGGGCCCTTAAGACTTTACTAGAGCCTCTAGCCTTGATTATACTTGAGCCCCTGAAAAATTTACTTTGCAGTTTAGTCCTTCAAATTGCTTTAATTTCCTTTCTCATCTTTGGGACCTTTGCTAAAAGGGGTCTAGTAGCCTATCCAATTCAGGCTATTTCTGGTACTTCTAGGCTCAAAAATTTGGATGTTACAGTGTTTATGCATGAATTAATAGGTTTTGTGGAGAAGGATCACGGGGAACACTAACCTCTTGAGAAGACTAAATTATATCAAGTAAAAGAGGTAGCATTGAATCTATAATTTGATTATTTTTCTTGCTTGCTAAATGTATATGTGTTGATTGAATTATGTTATGGAAATGGTTGGATTTTATGATGCTTGATATGCTTTGGCTAAATGCATAATTATATGTCAATATGATAATATGCTTGTTTTCTTTCATGACATAACGCATGACAAATGACTTGGGAATATTTTGAAGTAATGTGACATAATACTTTCTACAAAGCTTTATTAACATGATGATTATGATTTATTGCTACAGAGATTTTTATGAAATCTCATTCCTTTACATTTCAATATTCACCAATTAGGAATTGGATCAAGCAAGGAGAAAGGAAAATGATTCACTTGTAGAATGATTGAGTTTAATGTCATTGAAATTATGTTTTGTAATTATTATACATTGTTATGTATATTTGTAAACTATGTTAGAATATTGTATTAAGAAATAAGGATGCTTTACGTGTGAACAATTGATTAAGAAATCATGTTTAAGTATGTGTTATATGATTGGAAAGGTTATGTGAAAGGAAATGAAAAGAAAATGGCAAGAATGACAAAGATGGGATAAAAATTGACTTTTCAAGGGTCAAGTTTGACTAACATGATTTTGAGCAATTAGATGAGTCTTGAACTAAAATTTAGCATGCTTATAGGTCTCATTTTAAGCTTTAAAATAAGTGGTATTTTATCAAATTTGGAGTTTTGTACAAAAAGTTATGACCTTCCAAAGTTAGGTATAAATTTTGAAAAATTAAAAAATGACCAAATGAACAGTACTACTTTGAATAAAATATGGGATTGAAGTATAAGTTCTGGATGCCAATGAGTATTTATCCTTTAAAGAAAACGTCAAGAGCTTTCTATAAAACTTAAAACAATCTCATTTTGATTTTTCTAAAATTGGTTATGAATTTTTAAAATTTGGCCTTTATAAGGGTTTTAATAAATAGTAACCTGAATTTAAGAAAATTTAAAGTTTGAATTTTTCTAACCTAAGGCCATGATAAATGATTCCAAATGGTTCCGATTGATGTAAAATGAAGTATAAAAATAAGGTGTGACACTACTTATTTTAAAGCTAAAAATATGATCTATTAGACTGTTAAGTTTCAAATCCAAACTCTATCATTTGCCCAAAATTCGCATAGTCAAACTTTGTGCTTAATTTGGTCAACTTTCATCTTTTTGTGCAAAAATTTACCAAAATAAACCATAACCATTTCAAATATAATTCAGCCACATATTTCAGTATTTAACAAGTAATAATTCATAAATTACAACCCTTAAAAGTCATCCAACACATAGCCATAAATATTGCAAAACTTGTACATAAAGTTCTACATAAAATCCAATATAATTCTATAGCATATTTCCTTCATGGAAATATCTTCTCCTTGCTCTTGGCCACACCACTTGAAGGTCCTATTGGTTATTTATACATAGAGAGGAATGAGATTTCATAGAAATCTCAATAGAAAATGAGTTATAATAATAATGTCAAACAAGCAGGATATATTACAAATAAGTTCATAAACACTTAATCACTTTTATGCTGTGCAAGTATCATTCCAGTACATTCAAAATCAACCTATCAAAGCATATTATCAAGGCACATAATGCATCTAACCACATGTCATCATCATTAAATAATTTTAAATATAACATGGCATATACTCAAGAAATCACAATATGTAACAACAAAGCAAGTTAACATCAAAATTGTAAATTTTATGCTACCTCTTTTAAATCCAAGATTTCCATCCTCTTTGATTCCTTTGGGTTCCTCCTTGTTCTCTTGCTTATTCCCTATCAATTTATGCATAAATACATGACAAATTATCAACTATAACACATAAAATACTATTAAGCATTAAGATAACTCTATAACCCTCTTTTCTTTGACTTTTAGACTTTATTCTTTGCTCTTTGTTTCAATCAATCTCTTGGGCCATTCCTATACAATTTTTCATGTAGAATTCAAATATGAAATCACATTTAACAAAATCATACTCCTTCCCCCTTAAATTACTTTGGTAGAATAGAAGGGTTTAGGATTTCAAAATTTTTATTTTTGATTCTAATGATTTTAAACACTATTTCTTAGTGTTTTCCCACACAAAAATATCTTTTAAACTCATTGGAATCATCAAATCACATTGAAATAATCTCTAGCCTCAAGAACACGGTGGCTGAATTACATGCTTAATACCCTAACTTTGATTTTCTTCCAAAATTCAATCCAAATATCCATTAAACATGCTATTTCAAGCTCATATTCATGGTTTCTATCATTCCCTAATCCATTCCTCATCAATTTAAAAATTGGATAGCATAATACCTTGGAATTTTTTCACCAAATTCTACTTGAAACAAGCTAGAAACAGCCAAATTAAAGCTTTAACATATCTTGATTGATTCTTGATTCTTACTTGATAAGTTTTGGCTCAAACCTACATGAAATTGGCTCCCAAAATTCAGCTTTTTCTGTAGTAAAAGCTCCCCCTTTCAAGTGTTTAAAAACTAAAATTGAAGGCTTGTGAGAGGGTATATATAGGCAAAATTTTAGTCATCTCTTGCCTCCAAGTGCCCCTTAAAAATCCAGAGAGAGAGGCTATGTGTACACCTTAAAATGTTGTAGAAATTTGAGAGTGTAGAAGTGTCCCTTGTGTAATAATGTTTAGGATAAAATCAAGTGATATTTTGCATTATTTTAGCCCATAATCATGTGCACCACTGGGGCCACGAATTTTCTATTCATTCCTGGCTCAAAATAATGCCCAATTGGCTGAAGAAAGAAGGGAGGAGTATCACCTTGCATCTCCAAATAATTTTCCACCCGATTTCACCAAATTGGCTAAAATTCCTATCTAATTTCCAATAATATTTTTGGACTTTTAAAAATTTATTTCTACCCATCAAAAATCATACTTTAATATAGGAAGGTATCTTGAATTTTTCTATAATTTATCTCAACCTCTAACTATTTATTTTGTATTTTATCTGAAATTAGGCTTTACCAATAAGAGTGTGGAAATAAAAATTGTAAAATTAATCTTTTCACTTTTAGGGCCTGGAAATAATTTTATAAACTCAAATAAATCTTCAAATAATTTTTTTAGTTTTTTTTCAGAATTATTGAGGCCTCTACATGTTTAAAATAATTGTTTCCAGCTAATTTTTTTACTGTTTTTCGACAAAAACCTTTGTTTATAGAAAATTCTGTAATAATTTATTTTTATATCATTTCCACCTCGATGGCCTCAAATAGGGTTCTAAACCCTCTAATTTACCTTTTAACTATTTTTTTGGAAATTTTCTCCAATTTTTTTTATTTTGCCCTTCCTGGACTGATAATTTCAAAAATATCAGTCCTGACAAGATTTGAATCTCAACTCAAAAGTTGTTTTACCTTCGAGTCTACTTTACTACTTGACTCTTTGTCTAATTTATTATTCAGATTTCTAAGGTTAAAATTGGTGGGATGTGATAGGAGGAACACAAGAGTTGGCATCTAGAAAGAAAAGAAGATTTGAAAGAAAAGAGTTGTGGTTCAAATGTATTATTGATTTTCACTTGGTTAATGTGTGAATATATGACCATGCCATTAATGTTATGTGTTGATAAATGGTGTAATTGGCACATATGATCGAGTATAATTCTATATGGAACTAATGCATGGATTGTTGGAGAGGTTACATGCGTGCAAAGAATTAATTATGAATTGTTAATACAAGTAAAAGGGATAGATTATCCATAAATGCACCATAAATTTGTGACAAAGTAGAAATGATGCGAATGAACAAATCTGCCCATGATATTTAGTAAGCATTTTAAGCTTTAAAACAAGTGGTAGATCACTTATATTGGATATGTTTACTAAAAGTTATGATTGCTCAAAGTTAGGGCAGAGAATCTAAAAAAACCTATTTTGACCAAATAAATAGTAAATTTTCATAAATTCATTGTATGAATTGGCAAGGGTTAAGTTTAGATTTATTTTTTTCTGTAGATAATTAAAATAGATTCAAATAGAATTTTGAACCACCTCAATATAATTTTTCTATAATTAGTTATGAATTTTTAAAGCCAGACAAAAAATTTGGAATTTACCAACGAATAGTAACCTGAGAAACCAATTTCAAATTTTTAGTCTACGGGTTTATTTCTTGAACTGTTTAAACCGTAACACTTCTAAACGCGTATTAAAAGGGGTTTAAGGAAGGATGTTTTAACAGACACCAAGTATGAAGTAAGAGAGATGTTATAATCACATGATGGCTAGCCTATCAAGTGCGAGTGGGAGAAGATGTTAGATTTTTGGACGTGGATCCACCCTTGATAGGCTGGACTATTTGACTTGAAATTAAAAGAATATTCCAATCAAATATCCAAGCAAGATTATGATATTTTAACTCAGTCAAAAAATCTTGAATCAAATCCGATCAGTTATTATTGATAAACCATATTCTTAATATGTTTAAAATGTGCATTTTGGGGCTATTTTAGGGAATTGATTAGATAATATTTGCATTATTGCTTAAATAATTTGTTAATGCACATGGATTGAGAATCTGATCAAATATGATATTTGATTAGTATTTTGAATGAATTTTTAGATTGGAAATTATTTCTTGGATTTTATTTGAATTTATTATAGAGGCAAATTGGGAAAGAAATTTAATTCTGGATCTAAAGAAATGGCAAGACAATTTTGGCCCAAGAATAGCAGATATAAGTTTAGGCCTAACCCAAGTGAAATAGGAGGGAGATCATGAATAATGAAGTGATGCATTTTAAAGCAACTTGAGGGAAGAAGAGATTCTGTTAGGAACCGTTGGGAGGAGACTTGGGGGAACAGCTCATCATCATCTTGACTCTAGATTGAGTACCGGAAATAGAAAGCGATATCTCTCATATTTTTGACAGTTTTTTGGATCATGCCGTTATTGACTTCAACTTTGATCATCTTTATTCTCTCTACCCACCGAGTCTCCAAGGGATCTATCTCATCCTTCCCTGTCAATTCATCTCATTTTGGCGAATCTCCATCTCACACTCAATCTTCATTCTCCCATCGACCATCGACTTCCATCACTGCTCCATGGGTCCTTCATCTCATATCTTGATTTTAGCAGAGCTTGATCAGAACATGCATGGCTAAAGCTGAGTGGATTCACCTGGAAGATGCCAAGCTTGAACTCTTGTTCTGATTGAAATGAAGATCGATTGCTCCCTGATTCAGTTTAGAGTTATAGTGAGTTAAACGAGTTGTTGAATTCATTATAGAACTCTGTGGTCTGCATTGCTTTTATCAACTGATTAGCGACTACTAGGATTTGTTAATTTGATGATTAATTGTAAGACCGAGTTGGTTTACTCCTCCTCTTCTGAGATCATATCAGTTGTGGATTTAATCGAGTTGGTTGATTCCTTCAATTGATGCATTGAGTTTGGTAGGACGATTATTCATCTTTTTAGCTATCTGGAATTGAATCATTTACTTTCTGTAATTGCTATAGTCATAGGATTACAGTGAGAAGCCCAGCGAGTTGTTAGGCAATTTCTTAAGTTCAATTCCAGATCTTCTCATCTCAAGGTGAGCTAGGAAAGCAAAGGTAAATTCCAAGTAGATGCCACATTAATTTTCGTGATTTTCTCTTCCTAATTCAATTCCATTGTTGTTCGTTAGCGACCAATTCTTAATATCAAAAATTCATAAATATTTAGTTCAAGATAGTAATTAGACATTCATTTCTTCCCTTGTCATCAGATACTTAAGCATTGTTAATTTGGTTAATTTGTTGGCTTAAGGACTCTTTAGGAATTCTTGCTCCATTAGGCTCCTTAAGATCCGACCTAAGCTAGACTCTCCTTCTGCATTTGGTTTACTAGTGGTGTCGTTACTGGGGAGCCTTGCTAGTTGAGGTTCCCAAGCAATCCACTGAATTTCTGGTTTTCATTTTGTTGCTCTGTATCTGGTGTTGTTGAGTGAAGTTCTGAATTGAATATTGGTTTCTGGACTTTTGATTATCATTTACCATTGTGGTACTTTTCATATTCTTATTCTATAATCCTCCCTGTTTTGCTGAGGTGATATACTGGAGTTGAACAAGTTGTATTTTTGCTGAGGAAAATAAGTGCATATAAAAATTGCTGTTTGAACTTTCAGGTTTGGTGTAGTGCTTAAATTGTCAAGAATGTTGCCAATTTAGTCTTTTGAAAATTTGCCTAATTTCCTATTGTGGCAACTTGTTAAACCTTACTTAAGTTGAGTTCTCTGAATTTTGCAGCTGATATAACTTACTGTGTGAAGGATTTACTCTGTACTTTTGAGATCTAATCAAGGAATCTGATTTGAATTTGATTATACTTGTGAAAGTCTTATACTTCCCTTAAGTCATCTGTTTTCTAGAATTCAAGTTGCCAAGATATTTAAGCTAATTTGATTTTCTGTGAATCAGCCTAAGTTATTGTTGAAAGTAATTTGTTCTTTAATTGTTGGTCATTGTTGGTGTTGAATTATGCTAAAATTTGAGTGATTTTGTGGCCACAATTCACATTAGGAACGTGAATTTGCTATAATTCATCATTGCCTCACCTTGTTCTGTTAGCTGCAGCAAGAAGTTTCTTGGCTGCGGCAAATTCTTCTCTGGATCATTCTTGGCTGCAGCCGATAAATTTTCTTGGTTGTAGCAAATTTGCTTCTGGATCTCTGTTGGCTGTAGCCAACAAATCTTCTTAGTTATAGCCAAATTGTTTTTTGATTGTTGAGGATTTGTATTTGCAAGTTGGCTGTATGACCAAGGACCACAAATTTCTTCCCTTGGATATAAAAATAAATAAAACACCTAGGCAAATTAGAAAGGAAGCTAAACAAGCAAAGAAGGTGGTTGAACAATAAAGTGCCACTTGAACCTTTTCCTGTTGTTAAATTTGATTGCTCAACTTCTTCTAATTCTAATTCTACAATTGGTTAGTATTTATTAAATTTTACATATTTTTTATGAGCTGAACACTTTGTAGTTGAATAAGGATATTTGGTTGGTTAATTGGCTTTTTAATTTGTTTTAGCTGTGCTATTGTGTGAATTGTTGAATTTTTGCCTAGAATATCTGTGTGGCTTTAACAGTGACTGCATTTGCATTGGAAATACTAACATTTGAGTTAAATTGAAATTCCAAAACAACTTCTACATTTTTTTTCTTTTTCTTTGTTTCCTTTTTCCTCAGTGATTGTGCTTTAATTCCTATTGCTTCTTGTTAATTCTTGTTACTGGATTGCTTGAATTGACTGGGATATATCTATATTTACATAATCTATGACTTGGTTAAACTCTTTCAGTGCAGCTGATTGCACCTCACCTTTTGCCATTCCAAACTTTGAATAGGTTGATATTCTTAGAAGACTCTATGACTGTTTGGGCTCACATAGCCTGAAACTACTTAGAGAAGTAGAGCTTTATGGACTATCAGATGAGCTCGAAGAGGAACTAGAGGAGAATGTCAAAATCATGGAGAAGATTAGGAACCACATAACTTGGATTGAATCTGAAGGAAGAGAAGGTAAATCAATGTATGAAGAAGAGCATACTTTAAGTGCAGAAACTGCATCCTCTGTTCTTGGTAATAACTCTTCATCCACTCTTGGAGTTGATATTTCTTTAGTCACTTCTACTCTTAGTGAAGGTGAAGAGGCAGATGAAGAAATTAATGTTGAATCCCCTCACATCTTTGAGCTATATCTATTACTTCTGATGGTTATAGCTTAGAGGAGCATGAGCATGATAGCAATTCTATACCTTTAGATGCATATTTGAGTGAGAATTTGCATAATAATCCATGTTCTGGTGCTAGAATTAATGAGGGCACCATATTTACCAATTCTTTAACATGCTCATGTGATGAATTTACCTTATGTGTGGATTGTTATGAGGATAAACAGGAGCTGCTTATGAAAATGCCTAGGACGAGACTAAAAGAGTTGCATAATTCCAATGTTGGTCATGATACATCCTCATGTGCCGAGAATGGTACCACCCAAGTTCATGAGAATTATGCTAACCTTAATCCTTTGAGCAATAATTCTTACCAAGATATTGAGCAGCTTTCTACTTGGATGAACTTAGATAATCATTCTGATTCATGTTCTCATGAGTTTGATTTACCTATTCTTGACTATTGTGTTGACTTGAGCATGCTTGCTACTTCTATTGACCGCGTACTCCATATTGCTGGTCACCCATCTTTAGAATCATTAGAATTCCTTGGGCATGATTGTGTACCCATTGATCACACACATCTGCTAGATGATGTCAAGTATGTTTATCACTCTTACTCTCAAGTCTTATCATGCGACTTACTGAAAATCCCCTTGACTTGTCTTACTTACACCTTGGGGCCAATTTCAAAAATTAATCCAAGGATTGTACTATACGCATAATCTCGTGTCGTTTTACTTGTGGAGCCGAAATTATGATCCTAGATTAAGTAAATGCCATGGTAATGCAAATTGAGCTGGAAAAGGTTGGGGGTTTTCATTGAGACTTGCAATTAAGATAAAATGCAATAGAATGTAAATATATTTTTGGATTTTTAGGAGATTAAGATGAAATGGATGGAAATCAATTGGTAAAACCTCTTGAAAATGGATTCTTGGCAATCATAGTTCTCTTAAGATTTGGGAGTTTTATAAATTCATTAGGTTTTCTTGATAACAACCTCAATAACTCATTGAGTCCAATGCTTACATTAATGAACTCATTAATGAAAACATTGTTAAGCTTCCCTAATGTGTAATTAAGAATGATTAATGCAAAAGGTTCAATGCAATAGAAAATCAACTCATTATCAAAACATGACCATGCAAGATAAAGAGAATCAAGAGAACTACAAAGAACATATATGTGACCACATATATTGAAGCATGAAATTCAACATTAACCAATCCAACTACAAATGTAAATCATCAACTAATGATTACAGATCAATCAAAGTCTTTCACTAAGAATTTACAAATCCTAGACCTAGGAATTCATAAACACATAGCTAGAACTAAGATGAAACTAAAACTCCCCTTTTTAAGCTCTTAGAACTCATGCCAATCATCCATCTTCAAGAGCTGGAGGAAGCCTAGCCACTCATAGTGTGCAGAAACATCTCCACCGAAATTGACTCAGTGTTGCCCATGGATGAAGGTGATAGTAGAAGGTAAGGGATTAGGTTTCTGGTCAAAGAGATAAGAGAAGATGAAGAGAAAATGTTGATGGTGGCTCGATGTCAGTGTATGACCTCATTCATACTGAAAATAGGGTTTCTAACTCGAATATGACGTGTCTGGGTTGGTTCATGGAAGTGGGCAGGTCAATTTTTCTCAAAATGGTTGGGTCTAAACATGCTGATACGAGGAGTTCACCGCGGCAAACCATGGCAAAGGCTCCTCTTCTGCTCTGTATGTGTCACACCTTACTATTATATCCACTTAGGTTTTATTTAAAACCACTTTAGACCATATTGGATGGTCTTGGGCTCAAAAATACATGGAAAAACACTGATTTTCAGATTTTTACTATTCATCGGGTAAAAGTCCAGTTTTTCTGGCCCAACTTCAAAAATCAATAACTTATTCCAAAAAATCCAATTGGGGTGGTTCAAAATTTTATTTAAATATATTTAAGTCCTATTTCAAAGAAAAATAATCTCATGATCCAATTCCTTATGAAAAAGCATCAGGTTTTTATGAAATGCAACACTGTCTATTTGCCAAGAACCCTTTTTCCCAGATTCTGACCTTTAACTTTGAAAAATCATTAAAATTCATATACTTGGAAATTTTTAACTTATTAGCTATCAAATTGAAGCTCAGGATGTTATCTTTCATCATACCAAATTTCGTGATTAAACAAGTTCAGGAGCATAATCAAACAGTTTCACGAACATGGCAGTGTCAGTGTGCTTACAACACAGTTAGCTTAATATATACATAACCAAAAAGGGTCCACGAATTTTATGGCAAGACACCATACTTTAGCCTCCAATCTACAGCTTTCTCATAGTAGTTTCAGGCCCTAAAATATTAGATTATATTTGGGGGATGAGATTTTAAGAAATCCCAGTAGCAAGATCAATCAACCAAACATTAACGTGCATCATTATAAAGCATTTCAACACTAGCTATCATAGGAGAACTAATCTTTTATAAATAGGCAACCTCAACATACAAGGCTATGGCAATAAATGCAAGGAGCAACCATATCACAACATCATAGTTCAACCATATAATAGCAAGCATACATGCCATAAATAACAATGCAAAGTTAGCATTAATGGCTAATTAGATCCCACTACCTTAATCCAATGCTTTTTGTTTTTCTTGTTGTTCCTTCTTGCTTCTGCAAGTGCCAAACCCTAACATGGCAATCAACAAAAAGGATAGCAAGAATCATTAACCATTTCTCATAAAATCAATAGCATAACTCAAGTAACTCCTAAGTCCCTTAAAGCTTTCATCTTTGTTCTTGAATTTTTAGAGTTGGTTTCCGTAAACCCTAAAAATTCCCTCTTGACTCAACCCCACATGATTTTTCATGTAGATTACAAATATCTACTTAGATTTAACAAAATAAATTTTCCTCTTCTAGTTTCAGCTTGGCTGAACCCTTAGGGTTTAAAACTCCAAAATTGCAACTTTGCTTCTATGGCTTCCAACACTTGTTCTTTAGGTTTATCCTACACTATTCTTCATTTTGAACACAATGGAAGATTTAAAACTTTGAAAAACATATCCTAGGATTTAGATCTTGCTTTGGCCGAAAATAACACTCAAGGAAATAACCATGAAAAATGCTTCAAAACCAACTATAATCACTTGCAAACACTAGGATCTAACTTGTGTTGTTGTGTCTTAGTAAGTGTGATGAACAAAACTCCCTTCTCCTTTTATTATTCAATTTGGCCAACCATTAGAGAGAGAGGGGACATATTTTTCAACCATAAAAGAGAAGGAAAACAAGGCAAGAACACATCTAGAACTAAGAACTCACCTTGAATCCTTGATTGAATGACCAAGATTGATGCCTTTCTCTTGGTTTTCCTTTAAAATCTCTCTTTTTCTCTCTCTTCATGCCTTGCATAAAATATGGATCAGATTAGGGGGAGGAGAAGCTCATTCAATGCACCAAAATATCCCACCAACCATCATTAATGAGGAGCCAAGTGTCAAGTGCCTAATTAGTCTTAAACCTCTCTCTTAATTAACTTAAATCATAATATAATTAAATTCCAAAGTCAAGATCCTCTCTATTGGTAGCTTGACACTTGGAAAGCTTTAATTACCATCCATTAGAGGCTTGACACATGGCTAAGTGTGAATCATTTGAATTGTAAGACTCTAGTCTTGCTTTATCGGTGCACTTTTACTCCGGGTTTAACTTCTTTTCTATAATTACAGTACTCTGGTCCCTATAATTATTTTTGTTAGATCCATAAATTATTCTCCTCATTTTTATCTTCCCAAATTGCCCTCTTTGTCTCAAATTAAATTTTCCAATAATTAAATAAAATGGAAAACTAATTTCCTTCTCTTTAGTGATTTTTCCACTTTTATGAGGAATTGGAAAAATCTTGGACACTTGAGGGTCTTATTTTAATTCCATAATCTCTTATAATTCCTTGGGATATCATAGGAATTTTCTTGGGATTTTATCCCTCTTAAATATATTTATTTGGAATTTTCCAAATAAAGACCTTAAATTGGCTTAAATTGCCCTTAAATTCCTTTGTAATCTCTCCAAGGGCAAATTGGTCATAAAAGTAATTTTATAATCCCATATAATTCTCAAGGAACATTTTCCTTATTTTTCTTAATTTTCTGAGACTCAAAATTATTTTTTCATAATTATTCTTGACCAATTTTCCTTAATTAGTCAAACTTTTCATAATTGGCTGGGAAAATTATAATAATTATTTTCTACCAAAATTCTTCTATTTCTCCTTGTCATTTTTGGCCTTTAAATATTTAGGAATATTCTTATTCCCAATTGCCATATTACTGGATGTGACACGAAGTATGGAAATGATATGATATGCTGGGTCAAGAGAGTGATACTTCTCGAGACATGGGATTAAAATGACACGTAAGGTGATTCCTCTTGAGGCTTGATAATGGAATGACCAGGGATGAGTTTAAGATATAGAAGTTCGCTCTAGTGGTTAATTAGTACCGAGAGAGTACCCTTGACCTTTTCATGGACATGATTATTGTTAGTTGGACCTCAAGCTATAAGTCCTAAATGATGTACATTCAGGCAAATCAACTGTAAGATGAAAAGATGCAAGAAGAATAACTGGATATGAAGCACTATATAGAAAGGGGATGCCGATCACTACTAGAATGGACCCTTCCACACCTTGTCAAGAATTAGCCTGATAGCTTACAGATTGGCCCTACCCCCTAATCTGAGCCAGATTCATGACGTCTTTCATGTTTCTCAGCTGAAGAAATATCAACTAGATCCCTCACATCTCTTGAAATATGAAGACATAGAGTTGCGAGATAACCTCATCTTTGAGGCGAAATCGGTAAAAGTGATAAACCGGCAAAGTAAGCAATTGCAGAACAAAGCTATTCTGATGGTCGAAGTTGTCTGGAGGGAAGAGGAGACTACATGGGAAAAGGAGGATGACATGAAGGTAGATACCCAGAATTGTTCCATTGAGTTATGTTTCTAAATTTCAAGGATAAAATTTATTTAAAGGGGGGAGGAATTGTCACATCCCAGAAAATTTCACTTGGATATAGGGAATTAAAAATTGGGATGACGGTCAATGTAGGAACTAGATGGGGAGATGAAACAACTCTTGATACGAAACCCCAATAAGATCCGGGTTGGTATTTTCGTAACTATCGGTTTAGGAAGGGCAAAACGAAAAAATTTGAGAAAAATTCCAGAAAATCTCCAAAAAATGGGAAAAATGAAGAGTAGAGGTTTCAGAAGCGTAGTTGAGGCCTGAAAGGTAGAATTTTGGTAAAAATGATTTATTATGGAATTTCTCATAAACAAAGGCTTTTCAAGAAAATATTGAAAAATCAGCAGAAAATAATTATTTTACTTAGTTAGAGGCCTCAATGAATTTGGAAGATTGATGAACAATTCATCTAAATATTTATTTGAATTTATAAAATTAGTTTTGGGCCTTGAAAGTTTAGAAATTAATTTTAAGGGATTTATTTTCCCGCAATGACACCGATAAAGGCCTAATCAGAGAAAATTTAAAATAAATACCTAGAGGTGGTAAAAAATTATGAAAATTTTCAAATCATATTATTATATTAAAAGGTGAATTAACATGGAGAGAAATCAATTTTTAGAGGTCTAAAAAAATTATGGAAGGTTACTAGTGAATAGTAACTGATAAAGTTTCAAATTGGTTTGAGATAGTGATTTGGTTTGTGAGCCAGCTTTTTAGACCAGCCTAAACCATTTGTAGGGCCCACATTGAGCTCAATAAGAGCCCAATTTTGTGTACCTTCTAGGTCCCTCCGTTTTTATCAAATAAAATGCAAAATTAAGGGATATTTGTGTGGAAAAATCTAGAGAAAAGTCACATGAAGTGATCTAATTATTTTGGCACTTGATGACTACCACATACACACCTTGAGGTGTCCAATTTTTTCCAAACATGGAGGGGCAAGGGCAAATGGAATTTTTCTATAAATACCCCCTTAGAAAATACAAATAAATGTTGGAAAATTGGAAAAATAAGGGGAGACTCTGCCACCATTCATCCAGCCCCTTTGTTCAAAATTTTTGAGGTGTTTTAGGTAAGAAATCATCCAACACACACCAAGAAAACATTAAGGTATGTCTAAGCATCATTATCTCTAAGTATTACATTGATTGGATTAGGATTTTTGCTTGGAAAAATGCTGAAAAATGCTGAAAATTTTGGTTGGGATGTGTGATGCTTAGGGAAGGATAGAAACCATAATAATCAAGTGGAATAAGAAGGATTAAGTGGTCTATGGATTGATTTTTGGAAGAAATTGCACTTAGGGTTATATATGTCATTTTCGGCCAGCTACTATTCACACTGAAGGAAATTATTTTGGCTTGATTTGATGATTCCAATGGCCTTAAAATATGTTTTTGTGTAGGGATATGTAGTTGGAAAGTGTTTAAAATCATTGGAATCAAAAATAGGATTTTTGAAAGTATATATATACCCTATTCGGCCAAGGTGAGTTCATGGGGAAGGAGTGTGATTTTCAAAAATCTGATTACACCATTGGATTCCTCTTCAAAAATTGTATAGGATTGAGTTATGAGATGATTGGTTCTAAAGAAGGAATCGTTTTGTTAAAAATCAAAGGAAAAAGGGGGGGAATTTGTTAAGTTAAAGTTTAAGGATTGTATATAAGTTGTTTGGTTAGCAATGTGACCTATTTTTCTTGGTTTAATAGGCTTTGTGAGAAGGAAGTAAGGAAGATTATTATCCCTTGAAGTGATCAAATTGGACAAGTAACAAAAGGTAGTATTGAATTATGACTAAAGTGCTTTCTTGCTTACATTTATGTGTATGTGTGTATATGCTATGAATGTCATTGTGTGACTAAGCTATGCTACTGAATTATGATAGCAATATTTATGTTGAGCTTTCCTTGGCATTATGTTATGTGAATACATATGAATTTGCTTACTTTCCATAGCATTTCACTATGCATGAACCATAAAGTTATGTGCACAAAAGCATGTCACATTATGTTTCCATGATTGCATGATAATTATGATTCTTTGCTACTGGATTTTTTTAAAATCTCATTCCCCCTATGTGTAAAATAACCCTAGGAGGAGGATCAAGCAAGGGCAAGGGCCAGGGCTAGGAAGTGGTGACTAAAGGCACATATGCTTAGTGACATTATTAATGAACATTATGCTATGTTATGTAATGTTTGGATGTTTTGTATTTGTTGGATTATAGCTCCCTTATGGAGTTGAATATGTATGAACATATATGAACATATTAGAATGTATGTTCAAGCATGCTATGGATCCCAAGAGGATAAAAATGAGAACAGATTAAAGAAAAGGCAAAGTTGGACCTAATTAAGGGATAAAATGTCCCTAAAAATGGCCAAACTTGGAACACATAGAATAATAAGCATTTCTTTGAGTCTGGACTTGAGATTTGGCAGACTTATAGATCATATTTTAAGCTTTAAATCAAGTGGTAGAACGTTGAAATCGGAGTTTTGTACGAAGAGTTATGCCCTTCCAAACTTGGGCTAAAATACTAAAAATTCAAAAATTGACCATATGATTAGTGCACTTTATCAAATTTTCTGGTGCTGGATGGAATTGAGTCCATTGAATATTTTTCCTCTGTAGAAGTCTTAGCAAGCTTCACGTGAAAATTAGAACCACCTTGTTTCGATTTTTCTAGAATTACTTATGAATTTTCAAAGTTGGCCCATTTTCGGATGAACAGTGTATGAATAGAATGAAAAAGAAAATTTTAAAGTTGAATTTTTTCATCCAAAAACACTGCAAAAACATGTTATAATGGTTCCAACCAATGTATAATGGGTTATAAAGAGAGGTGTGACAATAACCCTTACAAAGACCTTTTGATTCACAAGGCCTTGTAGCATATAAGTGGTAGAGATGTAGAATGGTTACAAGCCTATGGTGAAGCCTAAACTAGATGGTTTTGAGAGAAATAACTTTATCAATGGGAGTGAGAGAAACACTTTACCTTGTGAGGAATTTCATCTTCTATTTTGCTTTCCTTGGTTAAATTGCATGATCGTGATTGATCTTTTAGCATGTGATTGTTTTGGATTGATGGCATTTGAAGGAATGATTAATAAACACAAGCAGTTCATTCTTGAGCATGATTTAGCATTATTCATTAACAATGCATTTAAGATTCAATTTCATTCCATTATTTTGCCCGAAGTGCAAAGCTAATGTGGGGGAATTTGATAAACTCCTATTTTGCTATAGAATTTGATGTTGTTTTTAGGGGTCTTATCACTACTATTATGCATTAATTGAATATTTTGAGTGGAATTAGAAAGGAAAATGATTTCTGGAACTTGTGGATAAATTACCTTAATATGCTTATATTTTCTAGAATTTTATAATTGAATTTGGTAATTCTTTTTTTCATGTAGGGATCAAAGAAGAATGAGGAAGAATTTAAAGGGGCAATTTAGGAAGAGGAACAAAAAGAGGAGATTTGGGGGGATAGCTCATCATCATTAGGACTCCAGATTCATACCTGATGACTCTCATTCGTGTCAGCACCATCTCATATCCACCTCTTCATCGTGCAGACTTGAGATCCATCATACTTCCAACTTGCGGGTCCCTCTCATTATCTCAGTCTCTCTGTCACTTGCGATTTCCATCTCCGTCCACCTCATGATCTCTCCATCCGCTTCACTGCTCTACCTCCTACCCTCTCTCATTCTCTTCCATCTGATCTGTATCACGTTTGCCATGGCTATCGTAGTCCTAAACGACGTGGTACAGAGCCGAAGCATGAGCTGCTAAGTGTTCGTGTTCTTCCTAGAAGTAAAGCCGAGCTTGAGTCTCTGATTTGACTAAAGGGAGTTCTTCTAGATTCTTAGCTTTAGTCTAAGTCTATAGCTTGATTGAGCAAGTTGTTCATTTCAAGTTGTAGTTCAGGATTTGATTTTGATTTACATTTTCACTGGAGTTGTTGAATCTGTTTAGGATTGGTAGAATGATATTTCATTAGCAAGATCAAGTTGAGATTGTTCCTTCTGATTTCTTAGTTGTATTACATTATGGTTTTTGAATGAGTTGTTTCAGCTCTCATAATCAATTCAACAGATTTTTAAGGCAATGCACGGTTGTGATTGTCACAGGAGGATTGATTTATCATTTTATTTTTCCTAAACCGAATGATTCTAGCCTTGTTGTTGATTCATATGAGTTGTAATCTTGACAGTGAGGAGGCCAGCGAGTTGCTAGCCAAGTCTTGATTCAATTGTTGAACTCCTACATCCATAAGTGGACTAGGAAGGTAGAGCACATTTCTAGGAGAACAATCATCCATATTTGATATTCTCTCACTCATTCACTTCACACTATCTCACTTAAATAAACCAAAAAATATAAACATTTATATTTTGCATTTGGAAAACCAGAAATAAAATAAATAAATGATTCATTGCCTACATTTATTAATTTGTTAAATTGAGGTTTAGTGGATTAGCTAAGGAATTAAAATACATAAAAAGGCTCCTTTGTGAACTGACCTAGGTTAGGCTACTATTCTATATAGTTTAAATCTAGTTTCTTTGAATAGCCTCCACGACAAGGCTTTTTCAAGTGAACGCTGTTGCCGGGGAGAATGTTAAGTGCCAACATGCCTTGCTCTTTAGCGTCAACCATGGTTTCTTCTCAGAAATCTAAACTACATAGCCTCACCAATTCTATGACTTTCTTAAATTCCTAAAGACTCCTAATGGTCAACAAGTATGGCAAGAGATTTTGACATATGAGAAGATATCTTGTAAGGCCCGTATTGCTTTCTCTCCTAAACTCCTTTAATGCACATTTAAAAGTGTTACGGTTTAAGTGATTCACAAAACAAGCCCATAGATTGAAAATTTGAAATTTGCTTCTTGAGTTACTATTCACTAGTAAATTTCATATTTCTAGTCCAACTTTGAAAATTATATTTGAAGCTCTTTCGATTCTCTATAAGGTAAAAATATAAATTAGGACTTGATCCTAGCCAATACATAGAATTAATTACATGATGTTTACTATTTATTTGGTAAAAATTGTATTTTCTAGTTTTTCTGTCCTAAATTTGAGCAGTTATAACTCTCACCACATACATCTATTTTAAGTGATCAACCACCTGTTTTAAATCTTACGATGTGTATTTTAAGTATGCTAAATTTCATGGGCAGATTCATTCATTTGCTTTACTTCCACTCTATCACAAATTCGTGGCTCATTTAGAAATTAACAATTCATAATTAATTCTTTACACACATATGACCTTTCCAACAATCCACACATTAGTTCCATACAGAATTATACTCAATCATATGTGCCAATTACACCATTTATCAACACATAATATCAATGGCATGCTCATATACTCTTACATTAACTAAGAGAGGAAATTAATACACTTGAACCATAACCCTTTTCTTTCAAATCTTTTTTTTTTCTTGATGCCACTTCTTGTGTTCCTCTTCTTACACATTTTACCTATTATGGTTGGTTAAGAGAGGGCAAGATGCAAGAGAATCTCAATAGTAAACATTACCATTGTCGCACCTCATTTATTACCATATTATACATCAATTGGAACTATTATAATCCAATTCCCATAACTCAAGAGTGAAAAATTTCAAGTTTTAAAATTTTCATTTTCGTGCTGTCCATACATTGTTTACAGTATTATAGGTCAACTTTGAAAATTCATAAATAAATATAGAAAAATTAAAACTAAGTGGTTACAATTTCTATTTAAAGCTTGTCATGGCCTCTATAAGGGAAAAATACTCATCGGACTTATATTCATCTAAAACAGAGTTAGAAAATTTGACAAGTTGCACTATTCATTTGGTCAATTTCTGAATTTCTAGTATTTTTGCCCAACTTTGGAAGGGCATAACTCTAAGTACAAAACTTCAATCTACTACTTGTTTTAAACTAAAAGGGAGCTCTATAAGACTGACAAATCTCAGATCCAAATTTGTCCATTTGCTAATTATTTTATGTGGCACAAGTTTGCCCCTATTTTAGGCAATTGTATCCCCTAATCACCTTTTTCTTGAATTTCCTTTTCTTTTTCCATGTGCCATTCCATTTGAGCATCAAACACATTATATAAACATAGACATAGCATAGTATCATTCATAGTTCAATACAACAATGTCATGAAATTATCCACATATATCACACAACATCAAATAACATTACATAATTCACACTATTCCTTCAACCCAACACCAATTCCTTTCCTTTGTCCATCAATGAGCCACTCCCTATTGAGACATAAATTGACATAAGAAGAATGAGATTCATAGAAATCTCAGTAGTAATTGAACTATAATTCTCATGTAAATCAAGCAAGTTATAATGTGACATGCTTTAAAACTTCAAGCATCCTCAAGTTACACAAAATCATGCTTTGTGTCACACTTCCTTTTATTACCAAATTACACATAAATTAGAACCATTATAATCCATTCCCACAGCTTAACAATGAAAAATTTCAAGTTCAAAATTTTTCATTTTCGTACCGTCCGTACACTGTTCACAAAATTTTGGGCCAATTTTGAAAATTCATAAGTAATTGTAGAAAAATCAAAATGATATGGTTCTAAATTCCATAGAAAGCTCTTGACATGCTCTTTAGAGGAAAAATACTCATAAGTATCTAGATCTCACGCATCAATCCCAGATTTTGTTCAAATTTGTACTGTTCATTTGGTCATTTTTCAACTTTTCAGGTTTTATGCCCAACTTTGAAAGGACATAACTTTCTGTACAAAACTCCAAATTTAACGAATTACCACTTGTTTTAAGGATAAAAATGAGATCTATAAGCATGTCAAATTTCAAATCCAGATTTGTTCAATTGTTCAAAATCTTATTGGTCAAACTTTACCCCCTAAAAAGTCAACTTTTATCCTTTTATCATACCATTCTTGCCCTCTCTTTTCCTTTCCTTTCATTTAGCTTTTCTAATCATATCACACATACATAAACATAGTTTCTTAGTCAATTTCTCATAGATAGAGTATCCTTAATCACTAAGTTAATATGCCAACATAGTTTATAACAATACATAACAACTCATAATAATTTACAAATTATAACTTCAATGACATTGAGTTTAATCCTCTTCCAATATGGCTTCCAATCCTTTCTCCTTGCCCTTGGCAACACCACTTAGGGTTCCCGTTATTGTTTATGCATTGAGGGGAGTGTGATTTTATAGAAATCTCAGTAGCAATGAATCATAATTATCATGTTAATTAAGCTCCACAAAATATGACATGTTACAATGCATAATAATCAATTCTAATACCATGAATAGCACATTATTCTGTCAAGGAAAGTAGTACATATTCATATTTCATATCAATATGCATTTGGCCAAAGCATATCAAATATCAAAGAGCATTCCATACCATAGTATAAATCAATCAATTCATAGAGAGATAAAGCAAGCAACATATATACATTAAGTGTAACACCTTATGTTTATACCAAATAAATTATCTTGCGGAAGTTTTTGGAATCACTTATGAAGGCTACAAATGATGAAAAATCAAGTTTGAAAATTTTCATTTACGGGTTACTATTCATTGTCACCTTAAAATGTGACAAACTTCGAAAATTCATAACTAATTGTAGAAAAATTGAAATTGAGTGATTCCAAGTTCTACGGAAAGCTCTTTGGATAAAATTTTGAGGAAAAATATTTCTAGACTGATTTCCTTGGAATTCGAGCCCAATTTTCTTTGAAAAAGTTACTGTTCATTTGGTCATTTTCGAATTTTACTTGATTTTTGCCTAACTTTGGAAAGGCAAAACTTTCTGCTTAGTTATCGGAATCAGGCGAACTACCCCTCCTTTTAAAGAGAAAAATAAGATCTCTTTGCTCACCAAATTTCAAAACCTAACTCACTCGTTTACTCAAATGGTCAATGGTCAAACTTTGATCCCTTTTAGTTGACTTTTTACCCCCTTTGGAAGGGTAACTTAACTTAATTGACCACTTAACATCATAGCATACTCTGCTTAGCTATATTAGCTATTTCTAATCATGTTTGGACCATTCTACTCATGCTTGTATACCTCTAACCTTAATCATACTATTGGAAACATAAAGCATGCTTCATATTACATTCCTCTAAAGTAGAAAGGTTCAAAGCCATATAAAGTTACTATGGCTTACTACCTCTTCAAGTAAGAGCCAACTCCTTTCCTTTGCCCTTGGATGTTGAAGGCCCTAGGGTTTGTTTAAATATTGGGGTAAGATTCTTGGGGAATCTTAGTAGCAATTGCATACATTATCAAGGTCACACAACACATTGTAAATCAAGCTACATGCATGCATACTTTAACTTTATGTTCATGCTATGGCAAGGACATATCATCATAAACATTCATAGTACTCAACATAGCATAAGCCAAGGCATAATTTACATGGAGGCAACATCATATAACATAACATTCTCATCCACCTCATAGCATAACAGATTAGCAAAAAACATAGCCATAATCATACAAAGTAAGGTAACACTCTAATATAATGAATTGCAAAAGCTACCTTAAATGCTTTCCTTCCTTTTGAACTCTTTCCTCTTGACTAGATCTTTGCCCCTTTGTTATGTATAGCCTATTAGGCAATCAATGACACGACATTAAGTATCATTGCAACTTCACAACTTAATATAACCCTTTAAACCCCTTTTTCTTGATTTTTAGGGTTTATTTTTCTAGCTTTGATTCTTGAACTTTCTTGGGCCTTTCCTACATAATTTTTCATGTAGAATCCATATATCATATTAGTTTTATGAAAATCCAATCCCTTCCCATTGACTTAGCTTGGCCGAAATATATATATTTGTAGGGAAAAGGATTTTCAACCAAACTAACATGTAACCACTTAATCTTTAACCTTTAACCATGCTTAATCTTCATCTAAACCATTCCCTATCATTTTGATAAAATTTGGGCAGCACTTCCCCTTAGGAAAATGACTTTCTACCATCATTAAAATAGCCTAAAACTAACATACCATCATTATAACTTGAAATGGAAGAGTTTTAGAAGCTTACCTTGCTTCCAGATGACTTTCTCTCACTAGAATTCTCCTCTTTCTCTCTCTACATGAAAATTGCAAGAGGTTTCCTACTTGAAAGGTCTTGCATGAAATGAACATGTGAGGGGGTATTTATAGGCTTCATATTTCACTAATTCCACATATGCCCTTCTTGCATAAGACTTAATCTTAGCCCTCCAATTTTTACCTCTTTCCACATGTACAAATCTTAGGCTAGGTAGCTTAGGATGTTGACACTTGGATGATGAGTCATTAGGGCTTATGTCATCTCTTCTTATCCATTAAGATTAATTAGGCTCTAATCAAGGTCTACTCTCTTAATCCCTTGATTAACTTGGCTAATCAACCTTCTAGAAACTTTTGACTTTTCAAAAGTAGATGGTTGAATCCTAGCCATCCAATGAACCATGTTTGCCACATGTCACAATCCTACAGAAGATGACTTAACCCTAATCATCTTACTTAAACCTAATTAGGTTTTAACCTATCTTGATTTATTATTTTCTTTTTCTTTTTCTTTTTATTTTCTTTTTTCTTTTCTTGGCCAATTTAGGCGTGACATGTGTCCTTGTCCATCTGTAGGAAATTTTATCACCCCTGTTGTCCAGACAGTCCACTGATTCTTAATATAGTACTGGTTTATTTTATCTGATAGCCGAAAAATTCTAGTATCTCAAAATTCTTATATCAACTCACCATTAATTATGTCTCAGTAAAGGGAACTTCTTTGATTAATTTCACAATTTTTCTCCCTCTATAACTCCTTAAATTGTCATTCCTATAAAAACAGACAATCTACCGATATTAATTTAGCTTTAAATTCAATTAAAGCTAACCTCCTCATCATTCAGGGTTGGAAATAATTTTATAAATTTCCATGATTCCTAAATCAATTTCCTTTAAATTTTCATAATTTTCTGAGATCTCTAAATATTTTTAATAATTAACATTGGCTAATTTTCCTTAATTTAGCCAGAATATTAATAATTAAAATAATTTTTTAATAAATTATTTTCAACCTGTATTTACTTTCTACACCTCAAATACCATTCTACGGCATTAATTCTATTTTCCATGATTTACTGGAAATTTTTAGGATTTCCGGACACTAATTACGATAATGCCCTTTGTAGACCAATCATTTTAAAAATGACAATTTGGTCCTTTTTCAGTTCTCACTTCAATTGTTATGCTGTTTATCTATCTTTTATCTCACCTGGCCTTGGTCAGCCCTAAATTTTCATTAATCATACTAAAGATATCAGGGTATGACATATTTCCCTATTTCTAGGTTAGAAATTTTGGGATGTTACATTAAGCAAGAAAGAAAACAATCAAATTAGATTCAAAGCTACCTCTTTTATACTTGAACCAATTTGGCCTCTTTAATTCCTTTGGGTTTCTTCTTGTTCTCTTGTACAATGCCTATCAATTCATGCATAAACACATTTTGATTTATTAATAATTCAAACATAAACACTAATGCTTGACATCAAACTCAATTAAATCCCTTTTTCCTTGATTTTTGACATAATTATTCCCTCTTTGTTTCCATTAATCTCTTGGTCCATTCCTACATAATTTTTTGTGTAGAATCCAGATATCAATTTAGATTTATGAAAATCAAACTCCTTTCATCTCAAACTGTCATGGCCGAATAGGGTGTTCAAGCTTTTAAAAATTTTATTTTTGATTCCAATGATTTTAAACACTTTCCTTTAGTATATTCCTGCACAAAAACACTTTTTAAACCCATTGAAATCATCAAATCAAGGTGAAATAAGCTCCTGCACAATGAACATCTCTTGGTCGAATTGAACATATAAAACCCTAACTTGGTTTTCTTCCAAAAATCAATCCATACACCACTTAAACATGCTTCTTCCACTTGATATTTAAGGTTTCTATCCTTCCCATCATATGTTCACACTGAAAATGGACAGTATTTCCCCTTGATTTTCATGCTAAAAACTTAATCAAAACCAGTTTAAATCTTAGGGAT
The DNA here is from genome assembly GCF_004799145.2 of Neltuma alba. Taxonomy (NCBI): domain Eukaryota; kingdom Viridiplantae; phylum Streptophyta; class Magnoliopsida; order Fabales; family Fabaceae; genus Neltuma; species Neltuma alba. The sequence goes on from NW_021635122.1 coordinate 100,339, forward strand.
AGCAAGGCTTGAACATGCCTTGATGAATCCTTGGTAAAAGTTAGATGATTCCTTGTCCAAATCCCTCACAAATTTTCAGTCAAGAGGTTTAGAATAAAAATGGCAGCACCTCCCCTTATATTTTCCAATTTCCTAACATTTTCTTGTGTGTTAAGGGAGTATTTATAAGCAAATAAATCTGCCACTTACTCCCCCATTTGCACGACCAAAGGCCACCTAGGGAGGGTTATTTGGCAGCCATCCAATACAAGAAAGGTTCATATTTGAACAAGTCTCCTTTTTCTAGAGTTTTCCAACATTTATCCATGAATTTTGGATTTTATTTAATTAATTTCTTTGAGTGGGCAGAAAGTCACAAAATTGGGCTCTCTTCCAGGTCTAAAGTGGGCCCCACACATGGTTTAGGAGGGTCCAAAAAGTTAGCCCACAAACCAAATAACAATTCCAAACCATTTTGAAACTTTATTAGTTACTATTCACTAGTAACATTCCATAATTTTTCTAAACCTCCAAAAATTTATTTCTCTCCATGAAAAATCCTTTTTTAATATAAGGACATGATCTGAAAATATTTAGGATTTTTTTGACCTCTAACTATTTATTTTGAATTTTTCCTGATTAGGCCTTTATCAGTAAAACCATAGGAAATAAATTCCCAAAAATGGCCTAAAACCAATTATATAAATTCCCATAAATATTTAGATAATTAATCCATATTTTTTGGGAAATTATTTAGGCCTCTAGCTATTTAAAATAATTATTTTGCTTTAATTTTTCACTGTTTTCCTGAAAAATCTCTGTTTTCAGGAAATTCCATAATAAGTTATTTTCATACTATTTTCACCTTTAGGGACTCCATTGAGGTTCCAAAACCTCTAATTCACCCTTTTACTATTTTTTGAATTTTGTTTTGAATTTTTTTCAAATTTTTTCATTTTGCTCTTCCTAGACGATAATTTCAAAAATGCCGATTCGAACCTCATCTGGATCTTATGTCATGCATGGCTTGATCAACCAATCTACCTTCCATATTGGCCCTTGACTTAATTTTTCCCCTCCACTACTAGGGCCAATTTTTGCAGGATGCGACATTTCCTCTCCCTTTAAATAAATTTCATCCTCGAAATTTATACATACTGACAGAACCCTATCTTTATATGGTTTTCTCAAGTATCTTCTAATGTTTTGCAACACTTTTACCCTCATTATGAATGCATTTATAGCCTTTTGGTTACATTGATTTGTGCATTGCATTTTGTTGTTTAAGGGATAAAAAGAGTCAATTCTCCTTCCTTAATTGTAATTGCCTTGATCTGTAATTTGTTAGTCTATACAAAGCTCTTTGTTGTGATTTTCAAGCAATTAGATAAGGACCTAAGACCCAAGATAAAGCATTGATGGAGCCACAATGTTACAAGGACCAAAACGCAAGAGTTTGGAGTGTTCTGCCTCCCCAGGTCGCGACATGCATTGTTGAGGTCGCGACTTGGATGCCCTTTTAATGAAACTATATGTTTTAGAGCTAAGTCAAGACTGAATGCTCTCTATCTTCCTAGGTCGTGACATGAAACTTCTGAGGTCGTGACCTGGACCCCCAAGTCATGACCTAATACTCTTGAGGTCGCGACTTGAGTGCGTTAAGTGAAGCTGTGCGTTTTGGAATAGGTTTCTAAGCTTCTACACCTAAGGGGGGTAGCCACCATGAAGACACACTCTCCCATTCTGCAGATTTGCATAGGGTTAAACTACCATCATCTCCTCTCAAGTTTCTATTGATTTTACATCCAAAACCTTCATTTTTCTTCACTTATTCACCATTTTTTGTAATTCTGAACCGTTCAAACCACTCCAACCACCTTCTTCTATATTTTTCTAACCCTATTTTTAGTTCCTTCATGGCTGTTCATACTTGGAGTGATGACAGACAGTTTGAAGACATGAGAGGCTAAATCTTTAGCCTCTTGGTGATGGAAGACAAAGCTTGAGCTCAAGGACTTAATAGGAGAGTTATCAGTCTAAACCTGTGCTTAATCTTGTGTTAGAGATTTCTAGTTATAGGGATTTTTGCATTTGTATTAGACTTGGTTTATGATTGTAAATCTTGTGTTTAGACTACTAAATGTATTTGGATTGGATGTTGCTGATGTTGGATCATTTATACAAATATTTTAGTTAGGAATCTTGGTGTTCAATTAATGATCAGTGATTATTGATGATTAATCTATATGCTTAGTATTCTTTGATTATCGATTGACATTTTGAGGGCACTGCATCATCCATTCATTTGCACTCTAAGTGGTTTTCAACAATGTTTTAAAAGATGTTAATTAACTCTGATTAAAGTGAGTTTTCATTAATTAAGACACTAGACTCAAGTGATTACTTGGGGTTTCCCTTTAGACTTAGAGATTTCTAAAACTCCCATTCATTTTAAGAGTAATGATAGTTGAGTTTTCATCATTAAGAGACTAGTTTACCATAATTTCCCTTCAATCCAAAACATTTCTTCATTTATTTAAAATCCCAAAAACATTTATTTCTCTGCACTTTACATTTATTGCACCATCTTTAAAACAGTTAAAACCCCCCCTTTTTTTTTATACCAAAATCATCATTTTTTTATTATCAATTTAGACTAGGTTGTTTTCCAATAAAGCGCTCCTCAAGAAAAACAATTGGTTGCACCTTATACTACATTATCTGGTACAATCACAATTTTTGATGACTCGAAGGTGACATTCCGATCCGATCAATGGCATCATTGCCAGGGAGCCAAGAAATTGGTTCCCTAGTAGCTGGTTCTCCATAGGTTGATTCTCGTTGAGTTTTAGTTCTTAAACTTAGCTTTTGCATTTCATAGCATAAAATTTTTTACAAATAGAAACAAATATCTTGCTTTTTCATACTTTGGCATTTGCATTCTTGCACGGCGTTTTGCATTTTGTTCTGACTTAATCCTCAGTGTTTTAGCCAATCAACTGAAGTTTTGAACTCTATGCATAGTTTGTTGAGCATCTGGTTAAAGAACTTAGTGAATTTTTCAAAGGTTTTGCGATGGTATCTCTTTATGACTTGAAGTCACGACCTCATATTCTCGAAGTCGCGACCTTAGTGCTTAAGTCGGGACCTGACTTGTTCTTGTTGTGACCTCAGCCTTCTATTTTCTAGTATTGGTCTTAGTCTATTCAAGTCGTAATCTAGACTGTTCCAGGTTGCGACCTTAGCTCCTTCTTCATTCAGGGTTGCTCTCTATGCACTCAAGTTGTGACCTAAGCTGTTTTTCCACTAACACTTTTCTGAGTGTCCAGACTTACTCTTTTTTGCATAGCTTTTGCATCCTGCACATACTTTGAGAGTGTATAGCATTTCATACACCTCAAACTCACTAAACATCATTTGAAATCATTGAGTTTGCCTCAATTTTGAAATACACACTGGGTAAATACTAAGTTTTGACAAAACTTTTCTCTTTTACTCTATTTGTGTTTGATTTTGAGTAATTGTGCATGCCTAGAGCACGTGGAGGTAGGAGAGGTATAATATAGCATCTCGTAGCCCACTCCTTTTACGAGACCAATCCCATTCATCTAGTAAGAGTGAGGAAATGGAAGAGGAAATCATGGTTGAAGTACCTCTTAATGGTGGGAATGGGAACGGTAATCATGATAGACCTAATAATGGTGGTAATGAGGGGCAGGGAGAGAATAATGGCCAGAATAGGATCCCTGGACAACCTAGGGGCAGAACTATCAAGGAATTAACTCAATCTAATGGGAATTTTGATCTTATGCCTGGTACTTTTCCTACTTTTAATGCATATTTTAAAATTAAAGATCACTTGATCCACCCACTACCTAAATTTCATGGTCTTGTAGGAGAAAACATGTACCTTCATCTCCTAATGCTCTACATGCAGTGGTTCTCCATGAAGACAATAGGGGCAAGTATCGATGATGTGATGTGGAAGGTATTTCATTTATCCTTAGAGGGAAAGGCTAAAGAATGATACATGAACCTGTCACTTTATGTGGACAATGCTTATGAATCTTGGACTTGTCTGAAGAAAGCTTTTTTGGATAAGTATTTCCTCTCCATTAAGATTTCAATTGCTCACAAGGAAATTTCCACAGCTAAGCAAGAGCCTTCGAGTCATTCTTTGAGTTCTGAAGCTAGTTTCAAGAAATGCTTACCCAGTGTGCCAATCATCAAATTCTTGAGGAGTACTTGGTACAGTGTTTCTACAATGGGTTGTTGACATATGATACCTAAGTCTTGGATACTGCTACGAATGGATCCGTGTAGAATATGGAACCACGGGCTTCATGGGAACTGATTAGAACTTTTGCTCTTAACCGACAACATGTAGGGTCAAGGCATACAAGGAACCACAAAACTGAAAGGGATCCACTATTGTTCAAACTAGCACAAGATATGTCCAAGCTTGCAAGCACTATTGAAAGTCTCTACTCCAACAAGCCACAATCTCTTGCTTTAGTGGCAACAAGTTGTGGGGTTTGTGACTCTCCTATGTACACAACTCAGAGCTGCCTCAGGCCGATTGAAGAAGTTAATGCTATGTACCAAGGAAGAGAGGAGCTATATCATAAAAGAGACCCTTACTCAAATACATACAACACCAGTTGGAGAGACCACCCAAACTTCAAATAGGGAGGAGGAGCAAATAGACCAAATCAGTTCTAGGGCAATCAATTTCACCAGGCTGGAGCTTCCTCAAGCAATCTTTAAGATCCTTTAAGAGCAGTAGTGACAACTCCACAAAATGCTATGGTATCTCAACCACCGCCAAGAGGGGATGACACGTCTCAACTATTGAAAAATATGGCTACACAGATGACAAATATCAAAAGACGAATGAAGGAGAGTGATGACAAGTTCATCTCTATAACTACCATCTTGCAAGGGATGTAAAAGGATAACTCAGATATGCATAAGAAATTAGAGGAGCTTACTTTGAAGAACATTGATATCACTAGTCATTTGACCCAACTATCTAACACAGTGAATGACATATAAGCCAAAAGTGAAAGAAGCATTCCCTCCAATACAGCGATCAACCTTAAAGGCCTCAATGCAATAACCCTAAGAAGTGGTAGGAAGCCCTCCACTTTCCCCAATGAGGCTTGGCAAGTCTGAAAGCTTAAAAGAAGAAGAGCTCATGAAGAGGGCAAGAGCACAAACTGCTCCAGAAGAGGAGTCAACTCAAGCACAAGACCAAGTACCTTAAGAAGCTATACCAAAAGATGAAAACACTATAGAGAGCTCAGCTTACAAAGGCAAACAAAAGGAGGACAAGACAGAGACTAGCATGCAAGGAGCCTCTAAGCCTTTAGGTAAGGAGGTAAGTTCTAAAGATCTTCCTTTTCCTAAAACCTATTTCTCTGGTAAGAAAAAGTTTGATACTAAGCTTACCACTGATGCTTACACTCTGTTTAACAAACTAGAAATTGATGTGCCCATAATTCAAATCTTGAGAGGAAACCCTAAATACTTTAAATTATTAAAGAAAATGTGTAGTGATAAGAAAAGGTTTAGGCCTCTTGAGAGAATTCAAATGAGTGCCAATGGGTCATCCTTATTCAAAGCTGAACTACCGGTTAAGTGCCAAGATCCTAGATCTTACACCATCCCCTGTGCCATAGGAAAGGTTCACATTAAGGGAGCATTGTTAGATTTAGGAGCTACTACAAATGTCATGCCTTGGTTGGCTTATTTGGCTTTAGGGATAAATGGCATCAAAGACACAAGTGTAGTACTCTAAATAGCAGATAGGTCTATCAACTACCCTAAGGGAATCATAGAGGACATTCTTGTTTAAGTTAAAGACCTAGTATTTCCTGCTGATTTCTATGTTCAAAACATGTCCAATGAACTCGCAAATAAAAGTACTCTAATTCTAGGAAGACCTTTCTTGCAAACTTCCAAAACCATCATAAGCATGAAGCATAGCTGTATAACAATAGAAGTAGGAGATCATGTTGTAACTTTTAATATAAACGAAGCCATACATTACCCCTTTGATAATTATGCATTCATGGGTTTAAATGCTATTGATTTAGCTATTGAGTAAGCTAGGAATGAGTATGAGCTGCATATGGATGATGGTTATGACATGTGTTCACCTAAATTGATTCATTCTTTTGCTGCACCATCACATGAATCTTATGAGCTTAACTCGTCTTTGAGTGCATATGATGAATATTTCAATTCCCTCTCTTTTGTTTATTCATTTTCTAATTCTTATGGAGATGAGGTGCCATGCATTAATTCTTTAGAAATTGATAGCAGGATTTTCATTTCTTAAGATTTTTCTTTTCCATCAAGTTTTAATTCCATTTCTGCATTCACAAATGATTTTGGCCTTAGAAAGGGTCTGTTAGCTAATGATACAGGTGTTCAAGAAGTGGTGGGTGTTGAGAGTAGAGCAAAATCTAAGGATATGAGCCTCTATGAGTTGAGGTCACAAGCTAAGGGTTCTCAAGTCACGGCTTTAGAGCAAAACTATCGAGAGGGTGGCCTCTATGTACTGAGGTTGATACCTAAGCCCCCCATTTCACCTCCTAAACTTTAGAGTTTAATTGCTCTATTACCTCATGTCTTGAAGACTTTGGTTAAAGGGCCAATACTTTCTGACTCAATTGCTACTCATACACATTCAAAAATTACACCCCATGCCTTGTGATTTTTGAATGATCTAATCTCTAACAATGATGTAGATATGGAGGTGAACCAACCCAAGGTTGTTGTTGTTGTAGACCAACTCAAGCTTGGTGTAACATCCGATAGGGCTGAGGCAAGCATAGTGGATTTAAGTGAAGCTGGCAAATGCATTTCACAAGAGTCGACAAAAGGAAGTTTCTCTAACTCTACTGATGTTTCCATTCTAATTCCCTCGATTGTTCAACCCTCAACTTTAGAATTGAAGAACCTACCTCCCAATCTCAAGTATGCTTATCTTGAGCCTGAGAATAAATTGCTTGTCATTATTTCTAGTTCTTTAAGTGGACTTGAAGAGACTAGTTTAATGGGAGTTGTTAGAAAGAATAGGGAGGCTTAGGGTTGGTAACTTGCTGACATTAAGAGAATTGACTCTACTATGTGTACCCATAAGATCTTATTAACTGAGGATTCTAAGCCAATTAAACAAAGTCAGAGGAGGTTGAATCCTTTAATCTCTTATGTGGTTAGGAAAGAAGTAGATAAACTTCTGGGGGCTGGAATTATATATGCTATATCCAATAATGAGTGGGTATCACCGGTACAAGTCATGTCGAAAAAGAGTAGGATCACTGTAGTAAAAAATGAGAACAATGAACTCATCCCAACTAGGGTATAAAACTCATGGAGAGTTTTAATTGACTATAGGAAGCTGAACAAGTCCACTAGGAAAGACCACTTTCCCTTACCCTTTATTGATCAAATGCTTGAATGGTTAGTGAGGAGGAGTCATTACTGTTTCTTAGATGGGTACTCTAGATATTTCCAAATTCCTATAGACCCTAGAGACCAAGAGAAGACCACCTTCACCTATCCATTTGGAACTTATGCTTACAAGAGAATGCCTTTTGGTCTTTGTAATGCCCTTGGCATATTCCAACATTGTATGTTATCCATTTTTGCTGAATTTATTAAAAAATGCATTGATGTGTTCATGGATGATTTTACTGTTTATGGCAATTCTTTGGAAGAATGTTTGAAAAGTCTTGACAAGATCATAGCACGATGTATTGAGAAAAAGTTAGTTTTGAATTATGAAAAATGTTATTTCATTATTAATCAAGGCATTATGCTAGGTCATTTGATCTCTGAAAAAGGAATTGAGGTAGATAAAGCCAAGGCAGAGGTGATATCTTCTTTGCTCTACCCTACCAACTTGAAAGAGTTGAGGTCCTTTTTAAGACATGTGGAGTTCTATAGAAGGTTCATCAAGGATTTTAGTAAAATTGCTTTACCTCCTTCCAAACTATTGCAAAAAGATGTTGATTTTCAATTTGACCATGCATGTGAGCTTGCTTTTCATAAATTGAGGAATAGGCTAGTTACTCCTCCAATTTTGACCGCTCCCAATTGGGATTTGCCTTTCAAAATTTCTTGTAATGCTTCGAACTTGAGTATGGGGGCAATATTGGGCGAAAGAGAGAATTTTGTTTCTAAAGTAATCGCTTATGCTTCTAAAACTTTAGATGCAGCCGTTACAAAAAAAAAAGGGTCATTTTTGTCTATTATGGAGGCCTTTTTTTATCTATTTAGAGGGGAGGTGGACAAAGGAGATGTAGAAAGAAGTTACATATGGGTTAGTTCAAAACAGACAAATATAGCCATAATATTCATCAATTCATTCATACATATTCGTCTGTTGGTCAACAGACGAATATGTTGCACACATATTCCTCTATTGATGAACAGACAAATATGTATGCAATATATGGCTTGAACAAATGAATGTCGTGCCCTATATTTGTTTGTTCAACATGAATAGACGAATATGTTAAGAGCAAAAAAAAAAAAAACCTTTTCTACATTTGAAATTACTCGTTTTGTTTACAAAAAGCCTTGAATGATCCACTAAAACAGAGAGGACAAGCTGAATTTTAACCAAAATAATAGTAATCCAGCAGAATCAGATCCATTTCATACAAAATCACAATCCTAATAACATTCTAACCATATGTTTTAACTATCAAAATAACCCTATACACATACAAGAAACTCCAGATAGCATCAATCTTGAGAATAAAACTCTTGAACAAATTATCCTGCCAAACAATCTCGAATAGCATCAATCTCTTCATTAGTGTAGCAGCTATTATCATCAAATATTTATAACCAATAAAAGATTGAATTCATCAAGATTTTGAATTAAAAAGAAAATAACAATTCCATAAAAAAAAAAAGCAAATAATCATATTGTTTAATTACTATCTCAAAATCTTTAATACATTGGGACTCAATAATTTCATACATGAAATAGATAATATAATATCTGCACTCTACGCTACTTGGTTGTAGATGACACTGTAAAATTGAAGTGAGTAGTAAAGATGAATATGTATATATCTAGTTGGTGACGTAAGAATTGAAAATGAAAACACTTACTTTTGGTTTGTGCCAAACAGTCCTACCATTTTTTTTGTCACGCTTCCCACCTCGTATATAATATGTCTTGAAAGACCTATGATGAAACAAAAATGACTAGACATTAGAACAACTAAATGAAGTATGAAAACTAAATATATGAGGATAAAACTTATGTGGTGAGGGCACATTTCATTTCGTCACTTGGAGGATGGCCCAATGGATCAAACCAGTAAATGACATTATCTCTAGGGCAAAGAATGCACAATGACCAATGTCCACTAAAATATAAAAAGAAAGAAAACCAATAAAGATTCATTGAAAATTAAATATATAAACAAATATCGATATAAGCTACTTACTTTTCAATGATTGGAGCAAAATAACAAGGGAAGCTAGTGTCTGAAGTAGTATTATCCACGTATCTCATCCGCTTATCAATACTATTCTTCAAAGGTTGCAAAGCGGCGGGACACATGAATCCATACAAATGTCCCTTTCCCGTAGAAGTGCAAAAGTTGTGAAAGTATCTATCATCATCAATTTGATATGAAACAAAAATTAGTTCATACATATAAGTTGAAAACAAGCAATTAGAAAATATAAATCATAAAATAGAATCACGTTATTGCTAGTTGAATCCATGTAATGTCTAGCTGATCCATGGATAGAAAGTCCTTGAGATCCTTCTGGTCAAATCCAAAATGATATGTCCTTTACTCCCCCACAATCCCAATAGGTATTTGTATATTGACTTTGTTAACTGATTTGTAAATGTCATATAGTTGTTCCAAACAAAAAAATTTGGTAGCATCTTCAATGTCCTAATAGAAAGATAGAATAAAGGTAACTAACATAAGTAGTATATGAAAGAGAAATTAGAAAATGCTAGTATGTTTTGTACCATGGGAGATATGACATCAATGAGTCTTTTAGGCTATAAAATGAAATATCCTTTTGCTTGGCCGAGCTCGCTAACCTCATCACTAGGAAACGACAAGTCTGCATCTACCTCCTCTTCTCGAGCAGCCGTAACCATTACCTTGACTAAGTCCGCTAGAATTTTTGGATGATGAATTTTAGACCCTTGTGTGTATTTAATGGCATTGGCAACAGTATGCATATTTGGGTCATCTAAATAGAGAACACAAGGTTCTCTGTCATTTGGTGTGGGACTAAGGTCAAATGGAGATGACGACACTTGTGGATTGAAGCTCCCTTTTGTTCTTCCATGGGTTGGAGAATTCTGAGTACATGGTAGAAATGAAAGAATGAAATTAAATGGAAACAATGTTGGCAAAATTAAAACCAAATTAATTAAATTTTATACCTAAGGGTACATTCTTCTTGTTGAAATTGTCCTTGCCCAATTTGCATACTTGAGACTAAAGATCGCATCTCCTCCCAAATGTTAGACATAAACTCATTTTTGAAGAATTTACGGACCTCATCACTTGTCATAATCTCTTGACAAACTTGTTCTCGAATTTTGTCTATCAGCTCAGCACTTGGGACACTTCTGCCTGTAGAGCTTTATGAACCGAACCAAAGAATTGAGTTTAAACCAACTATCTTTGCTAACCCTCTCAGTCGACCAGGATGGTCTAACTTCCCAGTTGCAACTGCCAGGATGTCCATCTTTCCACTTGGAGTAAAAGAACCTTGACTGCTCGGCTCCTCAAGTGCATCCTATAGCATACAAGTAATAAATGATAAATAATTACAATTTGAACAGAATGTGAATACTATTTTAATTTAGATTGTTTGAATTTGAGTACTTACAATTTTTTCAGCAATGCCAGCAACAGTCTGATTGATATATTCACTTTTCTTTATCCTCACATGCTTCCATGTTGTATGTCAAGAAGGGGGAGAGGGGGCTTGAACAATAATGCTAGGTTTAACTTTGCAACTTCTTCCATTTTTTGCAAATCAACTTCCATAATCTCTTATCATGCCTTTTTGTAACTGCCACGAGACATGTAAGGCTGATATAAATTTTTAGATTGTTTGTCTTTATTTTGAGCACTTAATTTCTACAAAAAACAACCACAAATGAAGTTAGTTCAATGAAATAAAACTAGTTTATATGGATATATTCACTGAGTAGAAATTTACTAGAAATTTAGGATCAAAACATGACGCCATAAATTTTCTCCAAGTGTCTTTGTCAAGAAATGAGTAAATATCACATGGGTTTTCATCCTTTTTAGCCCTTCAATGTATGTACGAGTGAGAATTGTCTTAAAATCTTTCCATTGCTCACATACTTGGTCTAGCCACCACTTTTTCGTCTTCTTGATCTAGCCAAATCGTATCCTTCGTTTTATCTGGTACTTCTTTCTAATTAGAATACATAATGCTTACTTTGTTTCGACCTAGAAGGCTTACGTAGCTTATGAACCTATCTGATTCTGGACCAACTGGATTCATATTATCATCAAAATCCACATGCTTCCTTTGAATTTTCCTGTGATGTACTATTAGCTTTGGCATTCTTGTGGTGCCTCTACCCCTTTTTCTAATAGATTCATTGTTCACTTGATCTTTACTAGAATCGTACACGTTTCTATTATCATCCTCTATGTCTTGTTAGTAAACATAATGAAAGAGGTGAGTTAATGGTAATAAAATGAATAAAAAAAAAATTAACAAAAGTAAACAAAAAATTCTATTATAGTGCATAACTTTTTCATTAAGGTCTTACATTATGCATGATCCCATATTCCTTCACAATGATCATTTTGAACAGCAATTTCGTCATCATCTACCAATTCTACTTCATTCGTTGAAGGTGAATTTGCAATGAAAGATGGTATCTTATCAATGTTTGAAGTTGGATCACCGTCCTTTTGTTTTCTACCTTGAAGTACAATTGACAATTTGGTATTGGCAGGATTTGTGACATAAAATACTTGTTTTGCTTGACTGGCTAAAATAAATGGCTCATCTATATAACTAGCCCTTTAAAGATCAATTAAGGTAAATCTAAATTTTTGATCTATTTGAACACCATTATTGTTGACCCACTTACACTTGAAGATAGAAACCTTGAAGTTGGTGTAACTTACATCCCATATCTCTTCAATTACATCATAATAGGCCATGGATGCCAATTTTGGGTTTTTATCTTTGGCACTAGAGAAATGCATCGCTTCAGCTACTACCATTACCCCATTGTTCTGCACAATACTTTTCTTATCTTGAGCTTTTGTGTACAAAGAATATCCATTTATATCATATCCACTTTAAGTGTTGACACCAAATCGAGGCCCCCAAGCTAACCATTTTATTGTGTTAGAAACATTTGTCTCCCTCCAAACCTTTTCCTTGAACCACACAATAAATGTCTTGTTATGTTCGTTAGCTATCTTCTTATCATTTTTCTTCAGATATTTGTCCTTTAAACTCTTCTTATGGTCATCTAAGTATGGTTGAACTTCCTTCATATTATTTAGAATGTATAAGTGCGCTTGGAATAGTTCTTCACAGCCAATGCTCTTTACTTTGTGCCCTCGAGTTCCCTTACCTATCCTATTATTATGTCGAGCTTGAGCCTCTACCCTAAATAAGTATCCTCTATAAAAGTTCATAGCCTCCTCGGCAACATATCTTTCAACAATTGATGCCTCGGTTCGATAAGGATTCTTAGAATAACCTTTCAAGACTTTCATGTATCTATCAAATGGATACATCCATCTTAGATATACAGGGCCATAGAGCCTTACCTCTCTTACTAAATGAATGATTAAATGTACCATGATATCAACAAATGCTAGAGGAAAGTGCATTTCTAGTTGACATAGAATAACATGCCCCTCGTTTTCCAATTCATCTAATTTTTCTATGTCAAAGAATTTGCTATATATAGCATTGAAAAAATACACAATCTAGTTATCGTGCTTCTCACATAATCTTTCATAATACCTCGAATAGCCACTGGTAATAGTTGTTGCATCAATACATGGTAATCATGAGACTTCATTCCAACTAATTTTAAATCATCTATTAACACAAGCCTTTTTACTTTAGAAGAATAACCTCATGGCACCTTAATGTTATGCAAACATCAACACAAGTTGGTTTTCTCTGCTTTAGACAATGTGTGTGCCGCTGGCTCTAAATAAGCCCTCTTACCACCCTCTTGTAGTTTTGGATGTAACTATTCTCTTATTCCCATTTCAGCCAAGTCTAGTCTCATGTTGATTCCATCCTTGGTTTTTCCTGGTATGTGAAAAAAAGTACCAATAAGACTATCACATATATTTTTCTCTACATACATCACATCAAGACTGTGTCTAACATCAAGATGACATCAATTCTTTCCACCTCACGATAAACTTCCTCTCCAGTTAATGGCTTCGGAGCCATTCTATGTTCTTCTGAGCCATTAAAAACCTTTTTCAATCTACGGTATGGGTGGAACCGATCAAGAAACCTCCTTGACCAAGATAAACTATTTTCGTTTCATGCTTCAATTGGTGATAGTATGTGCCCGTTTCAATCTAATTGCATGCAACTTAAAGGACTCTTGCTTACATGCATCAAGCTCATCCACACCTTCCTCCCATAATTTCTGTGGGTCTTTAATCAAAGGTGCCAAGTAGATGTTAATATTGTTTCCTGGCTGTTTTAGTCCTAAAATCATCATAGACAACATCATATACTTGCGTTTCATGCATAACTAGGGAGGTAAGTTGTAAATTACAAGCAAAACTGGCCATGCACTATGTGTGCTATTAAGAGTACCATAAGGATTAATTCTATTAGTTTAAAGCCCAAGACAAGGGTTTCTTGGCTCACTACCAAATTCTGGATACATTTCATCTATTTTTTTCCATTGAAGAGAATTAGCAGGGTACCTAAGATGTTATCCATCTGATATTTTCTCATCGACATGCTATGTCAACTTTTTCTCCTCTGTTGCATTAGCAAACAAACCTTTGAATCGTGGTATTATCAGAAGATACCACAGTACCTTCAAAGGTTGCCCTTTAGTTGTGTCATTAGCATCACCATTACTATCTTTGTTCTTCTTCACTTTTTATCATGAAGTTTGCATTTTGGTCACTCACTAAGATTAGTATACTCTTCCCTATATAATATGCAATCATTAGGACAAGTGTGCATCTTTTCATAGCCCATTCCCATTAGAGACAAGATTTTCTTTGCTTCATAAACACTATTTGGAAGAACAATATTAGTTGGAAGCATATCACCCAACAATTGAAGTAACTCCGTAAAACTTTCATCTGTCCATCCGTTAGTTGTCTTCAAATTGAAAACTTCAATACAGCTGTCAACCGTGTATACGTAGAACACCTAGGGTATAAAGCTATTTCTACATCACTTTGCAAGCTGTCATTGATATGCAATCGTGCGGAGAACCCTAGTCCAACATCATGAATCATATCACGCATTCTATCATTGAAGTCACTTGCAGCTTCCTCTTCTTCAACCAATGGCATTGTTCCTCTTTCGCCATACCATATCCATCTTGTATATCGAAGATTTATCCCCTCAAAAAATAAGTGATCCCTTAAACCATCAATAGTCAATCATCTCCTATTTAAACAATTAACACAGGGGCAAAAATACTTTCCGCATTTGTCATAAGCATTTCTTTTAGTAAGTTCAATAAATTCCTCTACCCCATTCTTATACTCCTTAGTTGCTCACAAAGCACTCATCCAACTACGATCCATTCTGTTAATATATAACTAATTCCAAATAATTTAATTTAATTGAAGACCAAAATCAATAATACTTTAATTTCATTCAACTCAATTCCAAGAAAATTATTAAAAGCAAATCAACTAATTTCAATAATTTAATCTTGCAAATTAAGGAAAATGTGAAAATTTACAAATAAGAAACATAAATTAAAACATTTTACAAGAAATAAAATATTATCTAATATTAAACATTTTATAAACAAAGAAATAAATTTTATTAATTACAGAGTTAGTATTTTAACATAAACATTTATTTTATGTATCTAATAATATTGATAATGTTTACATTTTATCAAAAGACAAACAATTTGTGGCTTACGAGATTTTGCATGACACCATAAACAAATTTTATTCATTTTCACAAATAAAATTTAGAAAAAGTTAGCATAAAAATTGTGATTGTTTTATAACTTATTATATATGTTAAAAAAAAACATTACATTTGTGGAAAGTAAAATGAAAATTTGAGTCATTTTAAACAAATCAAAGAAAGTTTGTATAATATTTTTTCACAAGAAAGTATGTAAGTTTTAAAAAAATAAAAAATACATATAATCAAAATTTAGAAAATACATGTGTGTAAGTAAAAAAAAAAAATTGTCAATAAGAATTTCACTATAATTAATCAACAATATTTCACTTACTTGATATTATTAGTGTTGATAATATGAATTTAGGCAAAGAAACGTAATGATGAATAAAAAATTAATAAATACTAATGTTAGTAATTAAACAGAATAGTTTTGGTTTTAGTTTTAGTTTCTTTAAAAAAAAAACTATAAAGGTAGGAGGAAATTTAGGAGGTTTTGTTAGGAGGTAATTTATCATCCACAAATTTTTTTGCAATAAAATAAAAGATGTATTTTCCATTTTAAACTCACCAATTTTTTTAATGTAATTATTGTTAATTGTTTCTAGTGCAAATTCATATAATTCATACAGATATAGCCATTTCATCAAACGTTATAACTACAATAATAAAATAGTTAAAACCACTCCTTCTTCAATTCATGAATATAATGAAAACAAAAAATCAAATAATATAAAATTAAAACTCAATTTTATACATAGAGGCATTTCATCAAAAATCTAAATTATAATACAATCACAAACCTCCTAATTCCAACAGGTTCATCAAATAGCAACAAAAGCAATATATACAAACAATTAATCCTTGAAAAGATATCTAACTTACCTATGAAGTGAAGAACGAAAATGAAAAAGATTTGCAGACTACCTTTGGTGAGCCGATCTGAAAACATATAAGAAAACAAAATGTGAGTAAAAAAAAAAAGGAAGAAAATGTGAAATTGGAAAGGAGAGTCAACCTTCAGTTTGGGAGGGGGAGGGGCTGGCGTGTTGGGAGGTAACTAAAGGCTGGGGCAATGGTTTAGGAGGGGGGCCAGGGGTGTTGGGTGTTTTTGGGGGGGGGGACATGAGGGTTATCAGGGGGCTAGGGTGGGGAGCATGGGGGGCATTAGGGGTTAAGGAACACAAGGCGGGGCCATTAGGGGTGGGGGAACACGGTTGGGGGTCGAGGGGAGCACAGGGACTAGTGGGGTTCTTGTGGGGTTGGGGGGACAAGAGGGGCCGAGTAGGGAGGGGGTAGGGATCGACGTAGTGGGGCATGGGGCTTTTCTTGGAGAGGGAGTGAATTTGGAAGGGGGGGTCGAGAGGGGTGGGATCATGGGGTGGGGATACTTAAAGGTTGGTAGAAGAAGCTGAAGGTTGGGAGACTGTGAAAATAGGGTAAGAGCTTAAAGAGATGGAGTAATTAAGTAGAGTACATTTTAGTGGGAATGAGAGGTGGGAAATTAAAAAAAAAATTGGGCCTGTAAAAGTTGGACCATTATTGAAGAGAGCCTTTCGTCGTTCACTTTGGGGTTCTCACTCAAAAAATAATTCCAAGCTATGCAGTATAATGCAAACTCAGGTCGTTTCACGCTTGGGAGCCTAAATTAATTACCTAAGTTAGACTAAATGCCATGCAAAGTAATGAAAAGGGGTTTTTGGGTTTTTAACATTTAAATGAAATGTGCCTAAACTGAATGCAATGAAAACAAACCTAAGATACTATGTTTTTGGAGTTTTTAAGATAATAATGATGTAATGGAAATGAATGATAGGAAATCTCTTGAAAATGGTTTTGATGCAATCATAGTTCACTTAAATATTGGGAGTTTCACAATCATTAGGTTTTCTTAATAAGAACCTCATTAACTCAATGAGTCCAAAGTTTTCATTAATGAACTCATTAATGAAAACTTTGTTTAGCTTCCCTAATGTGTAAATTTGGAATGATCATGCAATTGGCTTAATGTAACACACAATCAACTCAGTACCCAAACACAACCATGCAAGATAGGAGAGAATAATGAGAGTTACAATAAGCATATATGCAACTACATATATTTAAGCTCAAAGTTCAACATCAATCAATCCAAATTACAAATGCTAATCAGTAACCACTGATTACAGAATTAATCAAAGTGCCTAACTAAGACTTTACAACTCCTATACCTAGGAAATTATAAACACATAGCTAGAAACTAAAGATTAAAACTAAAACTCCCCTTTGAAGCTTGGAAACTCATGCTACTCCACCATCTTCAAGAGTTGAAAAGCTTAGCTCATCATAGCCTTGGAATCAGCTCCAACCAGAGGTAGATCTTCAGCCATAACAGTAAGAGATGAAGGAAATGAAAATGGATGAAGAAGATGTGCAGGAAAATGGAAGGTGAAGAAGATGGAGATGGAGGATTAGGGTTCAGAGTGAAAGATGAGACGAGATGATCATAGAAACGTAGGTGGTGGCTGAATAATAAGGGTTTGACCTCAGCATACCCAAAATAGGGTTTCTAACCCAAAAATTGTGTGTATGGGTCGGTTCCTAGGGGTGGGTAGGTCAGAATTTCCCGAAATGGTTGGGTCCAAAATTTGCTGATACGAGGGGTTCGTCGCGGCAAACCATGCCAGAGAGCTTTGCTTCTTGACGGACGACGTTCGATACGGTGAAGCAGAAGTGTGCCACGACGAACTGAGGCAGAGGATCCTTTCTTGCTTGTGCCTTGAGTTCTTAAATTCTAGCCCCAATCTCTAGTGTCCTACAATAAAAAGCAACAAATTGAAGTATCAATTGTCTTAGAAATTAATTGAATACAATTAATAACCAATTATGACAATTTTATCCTCAAAAAGACATTAACTTAAAGTAAGGACTCTTAATTTAAATTAAGCACAATTATCATTAAAAAGGGCCAGAAAATACCACAAAATCATGGATAATGTAATGAAAAGATAATAATATCTTGAGCTCAATCACATATTCTCTGGTCATACAAGACTAGACAAATATAGGATACATATCTCACACAGATGAATATGATACCCATATGTATCTGTCAGGTCCCAACAGACAAATATTGAGCCTTCTACTCATCTATTTTGCTTAACCAGATGAATATATTACCCTTTTTTTTGTCTGTTTTCAATTTTAGATGAAAATAGGAGACGAAAATGGACCTTTTTGTAGTTGTGAGCTCAAAGAAACTACACCACTACTGAGAAAGAATTGTTTGGAATTGTTTTTGTGCTTGATAAGTTTAGACCCCATCTCATAAATTCCAAGGTGGTTGTGTTTATAGATTACACAGTAGTGAAATATCTCTTCCACAAACCTCAATTGAAGCTGAGGCTCTTGAGGTGGATGCTGCTGTAAGAGTTTGATGTGGAAGTGAAAGACAAAGCCAACAATGTCAACCATGTAGCAGATCACTTGAGCAGGCTACCACTAGAGACAAAGGGAGTATTAGATTCTCATATTATCTGTGATTCATTCCTTGACCAGTCTTTATATGCATTATCTATTTCTTAACCATGGTTTGCTCACCTAGTTATCATGCTACTGGTCTAATCCCTTCTCACCTAATTACTTTTCAGGCTCAAAAGCTTAAGACTGAAGCCTCCTACTATATTTGGGATCCATCGCACCTACGAAGATTATGCGCTGACCAAGTGATTAGACGATGTATTCGTGAAGTAGAGGCTCGAGCCATCTTGGAAGCTTGCCATGATACCTTATGTGGGGGATACTTTAGTGCTAGAAAAGTAGCTGGGAAGGTGTTAGATGCAGGTTTTTACTGGCCCACCCTGTTTAGAGACGTATTCACTTATTGTGAGGCATGTGATAAATGCCAACGATTTGGGAGGGTTAATAGAAGGAATGAAATGCCATAACAACCTATCTTGTTCTATGAGATCTTTGATGCTCAGGGAATAGATTTTATAGGCCCCTTCCCACCTTCTCACGGTTACACCTACATCCTTTGAGCTGTAGATTACCTCTCTAGGTGGGGAGAAGCCATCCCCACATGAAAAGATGATGCATCTACAGTTTTCAAATTCTGAAGTCTACCATCTTTAGTAGATTTGGAATACCCAAGGTGTTAATCAGTGATCGGGAAACCCACTTCTGTAACAAGTTGCTTAATAACTTGTTGGCTAAATATGGGGTTTCCCACAGAGTGTCCACCCCGTACCACCCTCAAACCAATGGCCTAGTTGAGGTGTCAAATTAAGAGATTAAATGCATCCTGGAATGTACTGTCAAGCCCTCCAACAGAGACTAGAGCTTGAGACTAGATGATACACTGTGGGCCTACCGCACTACTTAGAAGATGCTAATAAGAATGTCTCCGTACCGAATCATCTATGGGAAGTCCTGTCACATTCTGGTGGAGCTGGAGCATAAATCATACTGGGCGGTTAAGAGCTACAACGCCAATTTGGAGGAAGCTAGCCTGAATTGACTCCTTCGAATTTAAGAACTGGAAGAAATGTGGTTAGACGCCTACCATAGCTCTAACATTTACAAGCAGAAAACCAAACTTGTCCATGATGCCAACATCTTGAGGAAGAAGTTCAAGGAGGGTGATAAGGTGTTAAGATACCAAGCTCAATTCAAATTCAAGAAGGGTAAATTTAAGACGAGCTGGGATGGACCCTATACTGTCATAAAAGTGCACAACTTCAAGATGATAGAGCTAAAGGAGAAGGCTATGAGAAAAATATTTCAGTGCAACGGTCATCTCCTCAAGCTCTACGAAGTGCCCACACCGCCTTCTCAAGGCTAGGTTATCCCTTTCCTTTACCTCTTACTATTTAAATGAATTTACTTGTGCTTAAATTACCTTGTTGTGATTGTTTGAGACCGTGAAAGGGATGTCCTTAGTAGAAGTAGTTTTAAATTCTATTGCTTTGTTTGTTTTGAATAATTTCCCTTAGCCTTAAGTTTGATGTGATTGTGATTATGCTTGTTTTTTGTCACCACCACACACTTAATTGTATTTTTGAGTTTTCCCAGCCTTGTACTTAGCTCTTTTCTTCTCTCTAGATGGGTGATGTGTTGTGCTTCAATCCTGAATTGAACTTCACAACTACCACCTTCGTTGTTTTTGTTTTTGAGCTTTGTGTTTTGGTTTGTGATTATGTGCTACAATGAGGACATTGCTTTGAGTGTGTGGGGAAGGGAGGTTTAAAAGTGGTTTTGTGATTTGTGTGTTAGGTTATTCCTTGTTATAGGTGGTTTTGCTGAAACCTGCCAAAATTTTTCAAAAGTTTTGAACCTTTTGAAAGTTTTTCCCAATCTTCCATCACTTGTTTTTGAGTTTTGTATTGAATTATTGATAATCTGGTGATGGATTGCTGAGTTGGGTTGTTATGTTAGGTATTTTGGTAAGTGGTTTTGGTATAGGGTCTTTATTTTGAGGTTTTTCGGGCTCTAGAGAGTCAGAGAGCTCTCTATGACCCCAGTCGCGACCTAGTTGTTTTTAGGTCGCGACCTAGAGGTTAGTCTGAGGAGAGGAGCTCTCAGTGTGCTGAAGTCTCGACCTTGCTATCTTAGGTCACGACTTGGGGAAGAAACTAGGTAAAGGCTCTCTGTAAGTTAAGGGCGCAACCTTGCTGTTTTCAGGTAGCGACCTTGAGCCTTTCTAAAACCCTAAATCCCCCTCTGTCTACTAAAGTGGCAACCTGACATGAAAATTCAGGATTTTTTTACGAGTTCACCTCTTTACCCTTGCTTATTTTCATCCTAATTACCATTTTGCCCCTTGAACCTAGCTTGGATTTCATCACTATATATTCCAAGGGCTTAAAACCCTAACCCTTTCTGTAAAATCATTCACACCCTTACACATTCCCTCTTTCAGGTCTTCTCTCTCTTTCCATTGTGCTTCTTTTTTTTCCTATCTCTAAAGTTGTGACCCTTCACTCCCAGACTTTCAACAGCCACATCTCTTCAATTTGCCTCCAAAGTCGCAACTGCTCAACTCCTATTTAATAGTTTGCCTCCTCCATAACCTTTCAGTTTGCTCCCATTTCTCGGTCTTTGTTGATTTCTGAGTGCCTCCACTCTGAAATTCCCCTCCTGCAGTTTGAAAACAAGCCTTCTCTCCATCCTTGAGTTCAATTCTTCCATCCTTCTACTCTCTCAAGGTCTATTCTGTCTTCCCTTTTTGCTCTCAAGTTTTGCTATTCTTCCTGGTTTAGTTTTCTACGTTTTATACGGTAGGTAGTGTTTCTCTTACTAGGGTTGTGATTTTGATTGAGTGGAGTTTGGAATAAGTGTTTAAACTGCTGTTTGATTGGTTTTGGAACTGCTTGGGATCACATTTTCTGCAAAAGATTTGGTTTTTGAATGAACTGGTTCATTCTGTGTTTTTGAAATTTTTGGAATTAGGTAGCGACCTTGCTGTTTTCAGGTCACAACCTTGAGCCTTTCTGAACTCAATTTTTTTTCCTCTGCCTGTTGAAGTCGCGACCTGACCTCCCTTAGGTCGCAACCTGAGCTAACAGAGGAGTTTTCGAATTTCTGATTCACCCTTATCGTTTCCAAACTGAAATTTCTTAATGGATTTTGACTCTACATGTTAAGGCTTGCAAGAAATTGGTTTTGGACAATTGAAAATTATAAATGCTTGGGTTTTCTCATGATTTTCCCAATGTTTTAAACTGCAAGTCTACCAATTCAAAATTTTTTTACATTTTTGCTAAAGTGAGTCTAGGCAAGGGGTAACTATAGGCTAGTGTGGGGGAGTGCTTGGTTTCTGGGCTTAGTGTAGGTTTTTAGTTTCTTTTTGTAGGGTTGTTTGTTTTGTATGTTTACTTTGGTTGTTTATTGTGTGTTTGCTTTGTGCTCAGATGCCTCGCAACAAGAACCCCAAGTGTTCAAGCTCAAAAAGGCTTCGCCCTTGTGAGGAGACCAGACTTTCAAGGTAGGAAGCAGTAAAAATGTTTGCTAATAAAGGGGTGGTTCAAGAGCAGTACTTTCTAGAAACCAAGGAGTACCACTTTTACAAGCTTGCCAAGGTGAGAGGCCTTGAGGAGCTTATAATGAAGAGGAATAAGGTTAATTTGACTTTGGTGAGGGAGTTCTATGCTTGCTCTACCATGGATAGGCACATGGGATTACTTTTAAGGAACTGAGTGTTATTTCAGCAAGGATGCTATCGAGAAGTTCTACAAGCTGCCTGATATTCTTAACTATGAGTACCAGTATTAGAAGACTAGACTTGATGAAGTCAATTAGGAAGAT
Organism: Neltuma alba; assembly: GCF_004799145.2. Classification (NCBI taxonomy): domain Eukaryota; kingdom Viridiplantae; phylum Streptophyta; class Magnoliopsida; order Fabales; family Fabaceae; genus Neltuma; species Neltuma alba. Next base: position 122,761 of record NW_021635122.1, read on the forward strand.
GTTTTCTAAACCATCAGCGTCAAAAGAGCTAGCTAGACTGTGAAGGAGAATGGGCGAAATGTCTTCAAGAGTAAGAACATGAATGATAAGGCCAGGGTTTGGTTGAACTTCATGACTTACAACGTGATGCCATCAGCCCATATTTATGATGTCTCTGAAGAGGGCGAACTCCTTTTGCATCTCCTGATGACTATGCAGCTGGTTGACATCCCTATCATTACCCTGGACCAGATTGGACACTGTGTCAACAATGTCTGGACTCTCTTGGTGTTCTCATATTTGATCACTAATATGTGTGCAGCACACGGGATACTAAAGTACAAGTTGACCTTACCTTGTAACAGGGAGAGAAAGAAAGGAAAGAGGGTGATGGAGGAAGGTCTAGAAGAGGAGGCAACTAAGGGTGGCTCTAGTTTTAACCTCGCCTCCTTGAGTGAGCAGATTGCCAAGCTTGGTCAGCAAGTGACGAATCTAAGCAAGGAGTTTGATGCCTACAAGGCTATCTCCATGTCGCATGAGTTTAGAAGGTAGGGGTTCATGGATCCTCTGATGTTGGAGATCGCTAAGGCTTTTAAGGTCAACTTTCCTCCAGGGTATGAACAGGTGATTGCAGCTGGATTGTCGCCTTCCGGATCATCAAGAAAATGAATTGCACTAGAAAGATATAGTATAGGATGCAACCAGTCATTCTTCTCGATGAGCTTGTTATTGGAAATCCTAGTCTAGATTGGTTATCAAAAGCATTGTAAATTTGGGTGAAAAAAAGGGGATTTCAAGTGTTTAGGGTGGTGCAATAAATGAAAAGTGCAGGAAATTAACTGTTTTTGGCATTTTGAATGAATAAAGAAATGTTTTGGATCAAAAGGGAATTATGGTTAAACAGTCTCTTGATGATGAAAACTCAGCTATCACTGTTCTTTAAAATGATTGGGAGTCCTAGGAAACCTCTAAGTGTGAAGAAAACCCCAAGTGATCACTTGGGTCCAATGTCTTAATCAATGAAAACTCACTTTAATTAAAGTTAATTAACATCTCTTAAAACACTATTGAAAACCACTTAGAGTGTAACTGAAAAGATGATGTAAATGCCCTCAGAATGTCAATCGACAAACACAGAATACCAAGCATACATATTAATCAACAATGATCACTGAAAATCAAACTGAACACAACGATTCAAACTAAAATATTATATAGATTAATCAACATTAACATTATCTAATCCAAATACAATAGAATAGTCTAAACACAAGATTCACAATAATAAACCAAGTCTGATACAAGTGCAAAAAGTTCCTAAATCTAGAAATTTTCAACACAACATTAAGCATAGATTTAGACTATAGAAAAACTCCCCAGTTAAGTCCTTAAGCTCAAGCTTCGTCCTCCATCACCAAAAGGCTAAGGGTTTAGCCTCTCATGCTTTCAAACCATTCGCAATCGCTCCAGGAATGAACAGCCATGTTTAAAGCTAAAAAATAAGGTTGGAAACATGGAGAAGGTGATTGGAATGGTCTGATCAGTTCAAAAATGTAGAAAATAATGAAGAGATGAAGAAAAATGGAAGTTTTCGGTGTAGGATCAATGGAGACTTGAGAGGAGATGATGGTAGCTCAACATAATTCAAATCTGCAGAATGGGAGAGAATCCGTTTGTGGTGGCTACCCCCTTTAGGTGGAGAAGCTCATAAACTTATTACAAAATGCACAGCTTCACTAAATGCACTCAAGTCATGACCTCAGGAGTTTCAAGTCGTGACCTGGGAAGACAGAGAGCTTTCCTCTTGACTTAGGTCCAAAATGCATAGTTTCATTGAAAGGGCATCCAGGTCACAACCTCAGAAGTCCATGTCATGACCTGGGGAGGCAGAACACTCCAAACTCTTCTTGTAACATTTTGGCTACATCCATGCTGCATCTTGGTTCTTGGGTCCTTTTTCAATTGCCTAAAAATCACAACAAAGAGCTCTCTGTAAAGATCAACTGATTACAGATCAAGGCAATTAAAATTGAGAAGAGAAAAATGACCCTTTTTACCCCTTAAACAGCAAAATGTAATGCATGACTCAATGTAATCAAATGGATAGAAATGCATGCATAATGAGGGTAAAAATGTTGCAAAACATTGGAAAACACTTGAGAAAACTATATAAAGACTGGGTTCTATCACTCCCCCACACTTGAACCTTTGTACTCCTGGACAAAGACTTGAATCATTCTAAATAAAGTACAGCTACAGTTAAGGAAACTAACATGCTCAAAAGTGATATCAAGAACTAATCAATCAACATCTTTTAGGAGTACAAAAATGATAACATGAACAATGCCAAGTAATTAGATACATAGTGCAATTGACTCTAAATGCATGAACAACAGAGATTTGCTAATAGGGTATAAGTGTTTGATTTGCTCATCTCTCCTCATTGAGGTTCTTTTCTCTCACACATCCAAATAGCAAACATTCCACCACAAGCTTGTAATGACTCTAAAATCTCCACGACTATTTAGCATTCATGTACAGAATCAAGAGGACTTTTAAAGGTTATAGTGATGGAAATGCTAAATGGAACAGAAAATGGTGAACTCGAGTGTTAAGAATTAAAGAAATATGAGCCAAATATCATCTATTTTTAGACAAGGGAGTTCAGACCCCAACCTTCTATGACCAAGGGAATACTTTATTCAACTTTATTTTGTTGCCATAACTTATGTATATAAGAAGTATTTCTTTACTTTTCTGTTCTTTCTGCTTTCCTTTCTTTTCTTTTCTTTCTTCTTCTTCTTCTTCTTCCTCCTAAACTAAAAGGAAAATTCCCAATGAAGACCCATAAAGATCAGGAAATCATAATTGTCAAAATGAAATCAACTCAATTAACATCATTGTTCAAAACACTCGAAATGGTAGACGAAATGAAGGAAGTATAGGCTCAAAAATGGTTAAGCAACGGATAGATGGTTGTGGGTTGTGTTTGGGTAGAAAGGTATAGAAAAGAATGCCTCTATCATATTCAAAATCATAAATGCACATGTAATTTTGACCAAGAGCTAAGATAAGTTCTAGAGAATGTAAACCACATGAATAATCACTCAATATAAGAATTAAGGCTCAAGAACATCCTTCCAACAAGGGTTTCACATCTCAATTGCTCATACAAGAAATTTCAATCAATATGCATTAGTCACAAGGCATTAAGACACTTATCATAAAAGCAACCCATAAAATAAGGATCAAAAAGATCAAAATAATCACTTAAGAACATTCTTGAATCTCAAAAGTGACTATAGAATCTTTAGAAAAATAATTTTCAAAATCAGTGCTTTTAAAAGTCCAAGGATGGCATGGTTTTCAAGAAAAACTGTTTGACGCAATGAGGGTATATAAAAAAGAGCAATGGTTTGCTTGAAAAAGATGCAAAGGTAGCTTAAAAGGTTTCTCCTACTTAGCATTGGAAAAAGCAAAGAGAAGGATAGCGGTGCATAGCTAAAGACGCCAGGTCACGACCTGAAAATAGTGAGGTCGCGACCTGGGTACACAGAAGCACCAAGTAAGGAAAGGGGGTTGAGGTCACAACTTAAAATCATCGAGGTCATGACCTGAAATCACAGAGAGCCCACCCTTGTTAAAGTCACTCCTCGAGTCGTGACTTAAAGTAGTGAGGTCGCGACTTGAGGTCACAGAAACTACCACTGAAAGTTTTTCAAAGCTTGGCTAACATTTAACAAGTATAAACCCTTTTAGTAAGCATCAAAATAGATGGAAATTATCCAATTCACAGTAATTTACCATCAACAATCAATTCAAAGCCAAATAATGATGAAGATTGGATTTTCAAAAAAATTTTGCCAAAAATTTGAAACAACCACCGAAATGATGCAACAAAGCGAAATGAATTCTTCCCTCACACTTAAACTTGACAGTCCACTGTCAAAGGAAAAGGGAAAAAAGAATAGCAGCAACCACAAAAGAACACAGTAAACCAACAGTCATTGCAGAAAAGTTCAAATACAATAAAGTTAAGCCTTCAGTTATAAAATCAAAGGAATAACAAAAACCAACGAAAAACTAAAAAAAAAAAGTAAAGACTATTCTCTGTCTTCTGCTTCTTTTCTCTCCTCTTCACCAGTATCTCCTCTTGCCTGAACATCTCCTTCTCCCATCTCAACATCAGTAGTAGCAGCAGCACCAAAAGATTGCCCCGGACCCTCACTAAAGTAATTGGTGGCAGGAATGGTGTTCTCCTAGAAAGCTCGTTCATACTCTTGAGGGAAGTTGACCTTGAGAGCCCTGGCCATCTCCAACATTAGAGGGTCTATAAACCTTTGTCTTCTAAACTCATGTGACATGGAAATAACTTTGTAAGCATAAACTCCTCACTCAGATTCGTCACTTGTTGACCAAGTTCGGTAATTTGCTCACCCGAGGCGAGGTTGAAACTAGAATCACCCTCAGCTGCCTCCTCCTCTGGACCTTCCTCTACCACCCCCTTTCCTCTCTTCCTCTCTCTGTTAGATTTGGAGGCAGCATAGTACCTAGTCGTGATAGGGTCCAAGAGAGAGTCAGACTTATACGTTGGTATCCCTTTCGCCAAACACAGATCGGTAGTCAAGTGTGGAAATACCATAAGGGTCTGAACATTGTTGACACAATAATCAATCGGTCTAGGGCAATAATGGGAATGTTGACCGGTTGTATGGTCATCAGGAGGTGTAAAAGGAGTGCGCCCTCTTCAGAGACATCAGATATGTGAACTGAGGGTATTATGTTATAGGTCATGCAGTTTAGCCAAATCCTAGCTTCATCATTCATGTGCTTGTGCTCGAAAACTTTCCGTCCACTTTCCCTTATAGTGGCTCCCCCTGTCCTGATAGTTTGTGTTGGAAATTGTGCCCTAGGGGCCATTCATTATGTTATGAACATTGTTGATTTATGAATTTCTTAATTATGTTATCATATTATTTGCATGTTTACTGTGATGACTATCCTTGGATAACTCATGATTTATCCTAAATGTCCCTGGTCGGTCATCTATGTGGGAGTAGAGATGAATAAGACCAGTATGACTTTGAAAATATATAGAGATATAAATTAAAGTCATAGGCACATGTAAGAGTACAAGGTGTTGGACCGACCCGCTATGAGAGAGCTGCATGGGTTAAGTCATAAGCCTCTCTCATATACAAACCATGTCACTGTGCCCTTTGACCTGAGATCATCATGGATTCCTACATGAGAAACGCTCAGCTTTGACCTAGTCAAAAGTCACTTTTGACCGAGTGATCATAAAGACTATGTTCAGGCTTAGTGGTTTTTCATGTGGAGGAATGTGAATGGTCAAGATGGAATTTGTCCCTCACATTTGTAGAGAGATATTACTGGGCCCCTCGATGAGTGAGTCTGAGAAATGTATGGCCATACTATAATGGAAGGGTAGTTCCGTTTCTATACTCAAACTACTGAGGGATTGAGAAAGTAACGGTCATGAATAGGAGGATGACATTCTCCATGCCTCATCCATGACCAAAATGTCGTGTGACAAAAGGGACGTGATATGGTTGTATGAAAGGTTACATCGTTCAACGATCCTCATATGATTTGGGTAGTCGTGATGTCTTGCTAGAGACCGCTTACGATTTGTGAGTCATTATAGTTAATGGCCCACTGCCAACTTCATATGGGCCTACAGGGTCACACACAAAATAGTCCAACACGAGCTATGATGTCCAGATTCATTGAATCTAAGATATGTCCAGATTCAATGAATAATATAGGGTGGACGTGTATATATATATACATATTATATATGAGAAATATATATCTTAGATTTAATTTATTAGGATAAATTAAGTCTATATATCAATTTTAAATTGATAAGATATAATATAATATTTCAAATTTGATTTATGAGAATAAATCAAATATAATTCCATCATATCTTTATTATGAATTAAATAAATAGGTGAATTAAATCTATAGGACTGATTTAATATAAACCACATTTATTTAATTGTTTTTCTTATCTGATTACGCAATATTTGATATTGTATTAATTTCGGAATTAATTTAAGATTAATTTCGAAATTAAATATCCTTCATAAAACCTATAGCATCCTATATATTTGATATTAGGAGCTAGGGTTTTGTAGGTGAGAGTGCAAAAGCTTGCAGATAAGAGACGATCAGGAAATAGAGAAGGTAGGACGGATTCTTCGAAAAAAAACCCTAGACGGACAAAAGGCACTAGCACATCGTTCATGGTTGGAAAGCTGTTCGTGTGGATACCGGTAGAGAAAGTCGACCTGAGTTGTCGACTTCGAGCGATAAAAGAGGTGAGCAGAGGCATCCTAAACGGCGGAATCCCCGAGCCACCAAGAAACCGAACATCGAAGGTAATGCTTCTTACTACTTGACTTAAACATAATCAGTAGATCCGAGCAAGGGAATGAAAATTTTGAAGTTTATTCCGTTGCGCGTCTTTCAATTCCCTTCAGTTTGGAAAACCATTTCCCTGGAAACTTCAGTAAGTCTGATCTTCCATTGCTGGTACTCACAGACAGGGACATCGGGCAACTTGTAGAACTTCTCAATAGCCTCCCCAGTTAGATAACATTCACCATTTCTGAAAGTGATCCCCCTATGCCCGTTCGTAGCAGAGCAAGTGGATAACTCTCTCACCAATATCAGATTGGCCTTGTTCCTCTTCTTCATAAGTTCCTCGAGGCCTCTCTGTTTGGTAAGCTCATAAAAGTGGTACTGCTATGTTTCTGGAAAATACCACTCTTGAACTACCCTTCTTTTGGTAAACAATTCCATGGCTTCCTTCCTTGAAAGTTTGGTCTCCTCAAGAGGGCGAAGCTTCTTCGAGCTTGAAGACTAAGGATTCTTGGTGCGAGGCATCTAAGTGCAAAGCAAACAACCAACAAACAACCCTAGAAAAGAAAGTAAAAACTACACTAAGCCCAAAAACCAAGCACCCCCTACATTAGGCCTACAATTAACCCTTGCCAGACTCACTTAAGGAAAACTGTTGAAGATTTTGAATTGGGACACTTGCATTTTAAAACCATTGGGGAAATCATGAGAAAACCTAAGTATTCATAATTTTCAATTGGCCAAAATCTATTTCTTACAAATCCTTAATATGTAAAGTCAAAATCCATTGAGAAATTGTAGCTTGGAAACAACAGAGGTGAATCCAAGGTTTAAAACCTCCTCTATGAGCTCAGTCGTGACCTGAAAATAGTGAGATCGTGACTTGAACAAATAGAGGGAAAAATTCTAAATTCAGAAAGGTTCGAGCTCGTGACCTGAAAATAGTGAGGTCGCGACCTAAACCCAAAAAGTTCAGAAAACACAACACGAACCAGTTTGCTCAAAAACCAAATCTTTTACAGAAAATGTAATACCAAGCAGCTTCAAAACTAGTAAAACAACATTTTCAACGTCCAACCATACTCCACTCAATCAAAATCACAACCATACTCCACTTTAGTAACCAGGTATGGTCCTTCCCATCTGGTGCTCAACTTTCTAGGTTTAAATGTGAACCATGCCTTGTACAGTAGCACTTTATCTCCAACCTTGAAAGTCTTCCTTAGAATTTTCTTGTCATGAATCATCTTTGTCTTCTCCTTGTAAAACCTGGAATTCTCATAGGCTTCAAGTCTTAATTCTTTAAGTTCCTGCAGTTGCAATAACCTTTCCATGCCAGCAGAATCAAAATCAAGGTTATATGCTTTTACAGCCCAAAGAGACTTATGTTCAATGTCAACTGGTAGGTGACACATTTTACCATAAACCAACCTATAAGGAGACATGCCTATGGGGGTTTCAAGAGTTCTATATGCCTACAAAGCATCATCTAATTTGGCACTCCAATCCTTGCTAGATGGTTTAACTATTCTTTCCAACACCTTCTTGATTTCTCTATTTGCATTTTCAACTTGCCCATTACTTTGGGGATGATAAGGTGTGGATGTCTTATGTGTCACACCATACTTAGTGAACAACCCTTGTAGCAATTTATTACAAAAATGAGTTCTATTATTACTAACTATTGCTCTAGGGATGCCAAACCTAGAAAAGATGTTATTTTCAGAAATTTTGAAACAGTGGCAGCATCATTCTTTTTGGTTACTATGGCCTTTACCCATTGTGAAAGATAATCAACCACAAGAAGGATGTATGTAAAACCCATAGAAGGAAGAAAGGGGCCCATAAAGTCAATACCCAATACCTTAAACACCCCACAGAAAAGCATTGGGTGTTGGGGTAGTTCATGTTTCTCAGTTAGGCTACCAAATCTCTGGCAAACATCACAATTCTTGCCATACACATAAGAGTCTTTAAAGAGTGAGGGCCAATACAAACCAGCTTCTAATATTTTCCTTGCAGTCTTTTGAGCACTAAAATGGCCTCCCTAAGTTTGAGAATGGCAAACGTGCATGATGTCTTGGAATTCTTCATTTGCCACACATCATCGAATGATTTGGTTGCTGCACACTTTCTAAAGGATTGGAGGGTCCCAGATATAATGCTTAGACTCACTCTTGATCATCTGCATCTGAAAATGAGACAATGAAGAAGGGATTAGACCAGGAACTAAAAAGTTGACAATGTGACAATAGCAAGGTTCCATAAGAGACAATACAGAAACAGAACAATCCTTAAACTCATCACAAACAAAATCCGAATCCATTACTCCCCTTGTGGTTTTTGGTAGGCGACTTAAATGGTCAACTACCACATTTTCTACTTTAGGCTTGTCTTTAATATCAACATCAAATTCTTGGATCAATAACATCCACCTTTAAAGCCTCGATTTTGATTGTGGTTTACTGAAAAGATACTTAACAGGAGAATGATCAGTGAAAACAGTGACTTTAGAGTTAATTAGGTAGGGCCTAAACTTGTCTAATGCAAAAACAATAGAGAAGAGCTCCTTTTCAACAGTTGTATAATTAGTTTGAGCTTTATCTAGTGTTTTTGAGGCATAAGCAATAATCTTGGAAGCCTTACCATCTTTTTGTCCTAGAACTGCACCCACTGCATTGTTAGAGGCATCACAACACAATTGAAATGGTAAATTCCAATTAGGGCAAGTCAAAACAGGTAGAGAAGTCAATCTGGATTTAATCACATCAAAAGACATTTGACACTCATCAGTGAAATCAAAGGAAGTATCTTTTTGCAGTAATTTGGACATTGGAAAAGCCACTTTACTAAAATCTTTTATGAACCTTCTATAAAATCCAGTATGGCCTAGGAAAGATCTAAGTTCCTTAAGATTTGTAGGATAGGGTAGAATGAAATTACTTCAATTTTCGCCTTGTCTTCCTCTATACCTTTTTCAGAAATTAGGTGACCTAGAACTATTCCTTGTTGTACCATAAAGTGACATTTTTCATAATTCAAGATAAGGTTCTTTTGAAACACATTTAGATAGAGCTTTTTCCAAGTTCACTAAGCATTCATCAAAATTATTTCCATAGACGGTAAAATCATCCATAAACACTCAATCCCATTTTCTAGCAAATCATTAAAGATGGATAGCATACACCTTTGGAATGTGCCCAGTGCATTGCAAAGTCCAAATGGCATTCTTCTATATGCAAATGTGCTAAAGGGACATGTGAATGTAGCCTTCTGTTGATCTTGGGGTGCAATGGGAACCCATTCACTATCTGAAATAGGGTATATAATACCAGCACTAAGCAGCTTCGTCACCTCCTTTATAACAACATCAAGTATGAGTGGGTTAAGTCTTCTTTGAGGTTGCCTTATAGGCTTTGCATTTTCATTTAACAAGATTCTATGAGTGCAAATTGAAGCATTAATACCAAGAATATCTGTTAGAGACCACCCTATTGCACTTTTATACCTTTTCAACACCGTAAGTAATTTAGACTCTTCAAGATCAATCAAAGAGTTAGAGATTATCACTGGTAATCTTTCATTTTCAGCTAAAAATGCATATTTCAGTGTTGATGGCAGGGGTTTAAGATCCAATTCAGGAGGTTGAATATTGAGGGTATCAGTTTCTTGAGCTCTAAGGTGGTCAAATTATTTTCAGATTGCTTCAAGGTCAATACCAAATATTGCAGTCGTGTATTCATCCTCACGTGAGTAATGCTCCTTAATAGGTCCCTGTAATAATGCATTTCAAACATCTATAAATCCATGTGAAAACTCAAAATTAGATGCAGCATAGTCTTGGGGAATTCCAATTTTACAAGTAAAAACAGATTGTAAAAGAGCACTCCCTATGCTACATATTTTAGTAAATTTGGTTGGTGTCATGACTAATTTCCTAGGTTTGGAAGTGGCTGCACCTTGCATGATTTCCAAGAGATATTCTAGTTTTGGACAATTAAAGAAACTAAGATCAAGTGGCTTGTAAACAAGATTGGAATACAAAATATGATAAGAATTTAAAGAAAAATCCTGTTGTCCAGAAAGTTCAGCTCCATGCTCCTTGAATGGGAATTCGTCTAGGAGAGTTAGGCTAGCCTTGCAATCATGATTCTGGTGCCCGTTACCTTCCTCTTTTTGTACAGGAATTGATTGTGCTGTTGAGAAATCTACAAGCAATCGTCTTGCAAGTTGTTCATCACTTGACAATGTGGAATTAACATCAATTGAAGACTTAATGGATGAAACTAAAGACAAATCACTCCAAGTGGAAAGCCAGCCATCAATTTCAGAATCAATGCTAGACACATCATCTAGGTGTGAAGAAAACGAAGATGAAGGAGAGTATATAGAAGAGAAAGAAACGAAAGAATCTTCAGTATCATCATTGCTATTATGGTCAAAAATAGATTCATACTCATTTTCAAGTGCAAATCAATCATCTCATACATATTAAATTGAATTTCTTGACCACTAAATTCCATTTTTATAATCCAATCTTCCATGCAAATCATGGTATTAGTGGTTCTTAGAAATGGTCTACCCGAGATCAATGTGCTTTCACTTATGGCCTCATTAGTCATATCTAACACATAAAAATTAGCAGGAAATACAAGGTCTTTTACTTGGACCAAAATGTCTTCTAAGATTCCCTTTGAATTCCTAATAGACTTATCAACTAGTTGCACTAAGACACTTGTAGGTTTCATGATTTCGACTCCCAAAGCATAATAAACAAAGCTAGGAATCACATTAATAGCAACACCTAAATCCAGCAAAACTTTAGAGATGCGAGATTTACCAATTTGACAAGGAATGGAGAAAGCTCTTGGATCTTGGCATTTCACAGGTAATTGAGCTTTAAAAAGAGCTAAAACATTAGGGCCAACTTGTACCAATTCATTAGTTTTAAATTTCCTTTTGTTAGTGCAAATGTCTTTTAAAAATTTCGCATATTGAGGCACTTGCTTCAATAAGTCCAGCAAAGGAACATTAATTTCTATCTTACTAAAGAAATCTAAAACTTCTTTATTTTGATTTTCTCTTGCAACCTTCTGTCCAAACATAAAAGCTTTAGGGAAAGGTAGATCTTTCAAGCTTACCTCTTTACCTTTACTTCATAGTTTGTTGTTCATATGAGAATCTTCAACTTTATCTTGCTCTATCTTCTCTTTGTCCTAGTTAGACTCTGAAATTCTTGAAGAAGATTGCTCTAAGTTCTCTCCTAATGGTGCTTTATGGACTTCTTTATCAACTTGAATTAAAGGGCCAGTTTGAGTTCCACAACCTCCAGTAGTTACAGTTCTAGATCTGGCTTCCTTTCTTCCATGCAATAATTGCTTCTCTGCTAAGCTTTCAGATTCCACACTTGCTGGTTTCTTTTCTTGGACAGAGTTGCCTCCAGTGCAATGATCTTCCTTCAAGTTAGATTCTTCATCATTCTGATTGAATGTCACTTTCCTTCCACTTCTCAAATTTATGGCATTTAATGACTTGGGATTAATCACAGTATTAGAAGGTAAAGATCCACTTGTTTTGGCTTGGAAGCTACTGAGATTGTCTGAAAGTTGGATAAAAAAATTAGACAAGTTTGAAGCCTTTGTTTCCCATTGTTTAACCCTATTCTCCATAGCAGCCATCCTTGCATCAGATGTAGTAGTATGTTTGTCAATTTTGTCCATTTGAGATGCCATAACACTAATATTAGCATTCATACTGTTCATGCTTTTCAACAAGGGTACCATATCATCATTCCTTGAGTTCCTAATTTCTTGAGTAGTTTAAGAAGGAACCATAGCTTGTTTTGAATGTTGACATTGCTGGGATTTATTCTGCATGAACCTCTCCTTGTTGCTCTCGCCTCCTCCCCATCTAAGATTGGGATGATCTTTCTACCCCTCATTGTAAGTGTTGGAGAAAGGATTTCTTTACTGATATTGACTGCATTTTTGTTGATACATGGCTGCCACTTCTTCAAACTTAGAAGGGAAAGATTCAGTCCAATGCATCATGGACCCACAAAAGTCACAAGAAGGAGCTACTAATGGTTGTGATGTTCTAACAGCACCATATTGTTTACTTGACAAGAGTTGCTCCATTCTAGTTATTCTCTTGTGTCCATCTTTTCTAACAAGGCAGCAAATTGAGAGTTGAAGTTATTAAGACTTGACCTCAAAATCTCATTAACAGATTGCTTATCCCTTGTGCTGAATTGTTTGTTGTTGTTAGCCATCTTCTCCAATAATTCCCAAGCATTGTGAGGAGTAAAATCAAACAGTGAACCATGGGCTGCAGCATCTATTGTGTTCTTATGATGAGATAGCAACAAGCCCTCATAGAAATATTGGACTAGATTAGACTTGCTGATTTGATGATTTGGACATTTAGAAAGCATGGTGAGAAATCTAGTCCAATACTCATACAAGGTCTCTCTACTATCTTGTTGAACTCCATAGATAGCCTTCCACAATTTAGATGTCCTTGATGTAGGAAAACACTTCTCTAAAGAGGCCTTCTTAAGTTATTCCCATGTAAGTGTTGTGAAGTGTTGAGGTAGACTTCGCAACCATTCTTTAGCATTTCCCTCCAATGTGAAGTGGAAAGCTCTCCTTAGCACATCCTCCAATTGAGCACCATGAGGCTTAATAGAGGAATAAATAGCATGCATGTTTTGAAGATGTCTATATGGATCAACCCCTGCAAGACCAAGAAATCTTGGTAAGGTATTAATCAAGGTACCCTTAAGTTTAAAATCAGCTTCAAAGTTATAAAAACCACATGGATCATAGTTTACACTTGAGTTATTAATTTCTCTAATACTCCTATTCTCCTTATCTCTATTCAATTGAGGATTAGCATTATGAAGAACATTTTCAGCTTGTCTTTCATTTTGAGGTCTATTTGTAGCATCACCTCTCTCAGTTTGAGCATTGTTATTGTCTTGGTCCATCACAAAATGATTATCTACAAGCCCTCCTAAGGTAGATTCAGAGGAAGAGGAAGAGCATGATTCAACTTAAGGAAAAGGTTCACTCAATATTGCTTACTAGAATCAATTATTTGTTTGGTTTTCCTAATTTGCCTAAGAGTTCTGTTAATTTCCCACTCAAAAAGTAAAAGGGTCTTATCCTGGGACATGTAACTAGGGAACAAGAGGAAAGACTAAAGAAATAAATGCCAAAAAGCAAATAGACAAAAAAAAAGGATCAGACAAAAGCCAAGAAGTTAAGAGGGAAGTATATAGAATCTTCCCGCGGCACTTTATCATATTGGTAGCAGCTCCTATTACAGAGACAACTCCCAAGCCAAATTACGTAGATGCTACGGCACTTGATGAAATCCGCCGCGGCTTCTGTCATCGAATCACTTCTACCAGGGGTACTGTAGTGCTTAATGAAATATGATGTGGTGCCTTCTTCTGATAAACCTGATAAACTAACTTCTAGTAACTTCTAATACATCTCACACCTCCACTCCTACAAATTGAACCCTTAACACAATGGTATTAGGTTTCCTACTAGAAGAAGATTTCAAAAGCATAAAAACAATCAACTATCATCAGATTTAGTAGAAGAACAACTAAAAGGAAAAAGTTGCTAAAGCAAGAATTCAAACAATTCACAACTGGCCAAGTTGTTTTAACTCCTTGACAACCTATGAAATGAATTCAGAATGCAACAATAAAGGAAGCAACTCAATAACAATGCACAAAGTGATGAAAATGCAGAAACAACTCATAGACACAAAAGCTACTTTTTATTTGGTTTTAGGTTTTCTATATCTTTTTCTTTTCCTTGGCAAACCAGTAAATTGCTGGGAACCTTAACAAGGCCTCCCAGTAACGGCACCATTTGATAAACCCTGTTACTAGGTAATCAAAATTATACTAGAGAAATGCAGCAAGTGAGGCACTACCTAGGTCATTCTTCTCAAGGAGCCTTAAGTTGGAGTTTAATTCTTAACAATTCACTTTAATTATCAAGTTACCAAGGTAGAAGATTGAGTTTCAGAATGGAAAATCTAAGTGAGAATAAATTCAAAACAAAAGGCAATAACAAAGGTTCTAAAATGCAAAAGAGATTCAGATAAGAAATGATAGTTCCCCTAGCAATTCATCCTTCCTTCCTTGTTTAATCTTGTAATTTGGAGTCTCTTGGAGTCAATTAAAAGGATAAATTCAGCTACTGCTCAAATCTCTCTAAACCACAAGTCAATAACAACTATCTTACCAGATTCAATGTCTTCATTGACTAGAAGGAAAATCAATTGACTAGAACACTTAAGAAGCAAGTTGCAATTCTCTAAGGATGACCACAACTGTGAACCATCAAAATCATTCAATTAAATTCAGAATTACAAAACAATAGTCTAAGTAAAACGAATTAGATCAACAAATTATCAGAGAATCCTCTATTCAACTGAATCAAAGGACACAAACTCACTTCCAAATATTCAATCAAATCTAAATTCTAAGAAACATAAATCTAATCACACAACTCTCATTCTAATCACAAATGTTCAACTGATACAAATGAATCTTAGAATAAAAGGTAGAAATTAGATCTAAAAAGACTCCCTGTTTAGCTCCATGAACTCAGGTCAGCTTCATTGCTAGGAGAACTTGAGAATTCAGTCGTTCATGCTTTGATTTACAATAGAATCAGCAAGAATCAATGGAAGATCCATGAATGTTCAGTGGAAGATGAAGGGTTTGGATGAAAATGGAAGGGAGAATTGAGAGAAGGCAAAGAGAACAGGAAAACCAGTGATCTGGAGGTGGGAGAACTGAATGAACCGATCCCCTGCACAAGGGCGTGACTTCTGTATTTAAATCTAAAGTTTTCCATCATTCGCTGTGACACCTTCTGATTCCACTGTGGCGCTAGCTAAAACAGTGTTATTTCAATTAGTGATTCTAAGCTCTTCATTAAACTGTATTGTCTTGGTGCTTTTCATCATCCGTCGCGACTCTTATTACCGAGAGTCCTCTTGCAAATCTGCCGCGACACCTTCTATGACATGCCGTGGCGCCTTAGACAGAATGTGAAAAATGCTAGTGAAGCTCCCTGAAATTCACACCAAACAAGGATTAAAGTACACACAAATAAAAACACATAAAATCATGCAAAAACACAAAGAAAACCACCACTTCCTTCACAAACTCTTTTGCACAATGAAAGCTAATTATACCCAAAATATGCAAATATGCATGGCAAAAGCATGAGTTTAGGACTAGAAATATATGTGAATAATGTGGCTTATTAGAAACATTGAGCATTAGAGCACATCATTTTATAAGCATGAAAGCATGAGAGCATGAGACAAGCATGTCATATACTTAGCATTTGTATTTCATATCCTCTTCCTCCTCAAATGGCACCATTTTTTTCAGAAAAATAGGGGAAATTTTGGCCCCACAAAGCTTATAGTGATTGCACTATATAATCTCACGGCATCCATTAAATTTTTCTTGGATCCTATTAAATCCACTATTTTCAAAAATTCATTTCCTTTTCCCAATAAATTCTTTTTGATGAGGATATATTTTTTTAATTTTCTCATATTTTATTTTGCCCTATAATTCTTTCAATTAAATTTTTCCTGAAATCAGTCATTGCCTAATATAATTCCAACCTTAAATAATTTAAAGCTAACCTCTGGATCTTTAGAGGCTAGGAATATTATTAAAATTCATAATAACTTCTCAAATAGCTTTTCTAATTTTTTCATGAATTATCAAGGCTCGTATGTATTTTAAATAATTCAATTTGTCCAATTTTTTCTTAATTAGCCAAAATTCTAAGAAAATTCAGAACATTCTAGAATAAATTATTTTCATACTGTTTTCATCTTCCAAGCCTCAAATACTTTTCTATACCTTTTATTCTATTTTTCATAATTTTCTAGGAATATTTTGGAATTTCAGGCACACTTTCTCACTCTCTTCAATATTAACTGGATATTTTGGAAATGACAGTCCGATCCCCAGTCTAGTTTCAGTTCAAAAATTATGTCATTTATCTGTCAACTACCCTTCATGACTAATGATCTATTTTATATTCACCATTTCCAAGGTTAAAATTAATGTAATATGACACACTACATGCAACTCAATCATAGAAGGAAGATTATCTACCTTGGTCTTAGTCAAGACCACCATTACTGTAACACCTTACGTTTACGACCTTATATTGTGCCAAGTTAAGACATTCGAAAGCGCAATTTAAGGTTACCGGGTTGAAAAACCTGAATTTGAAAATTTCTTTTCCCGCATTACTATTCACTGTAACCTTAAACTTGGCATAACTTTGGAAAATCATAACTAATTCTAGAAAAATCGAAACAAGGTCATTCCAAGTCTCACTTGAAGCTCTTAACATTCTCTATCAAGGACAAATGACCTTTGGTTCCACTTTAATCAGAAACGCATCCGATTTTAATTTTAAAAAATACTGTTCATTTGGTCATTTTTCTATTTTCCAGGATTTTTGCCTTAACTTCGAAAAGGCATAACTTCTTGCACAGAGCTTCGATTGTGATGCTTTACCACTCATTTTAAAGGGAAAAATAAGATCTATTTGTATGCCAAATTGTAGGGAAAACGTCAACCATTTGACTAGGGTCTTCGTTGGTCAAAGTTTGGTCAAATCCAGACCATTTTTATCCCCTTTTTCACTAATTCTATCACCATTTCGTTTTTCACTATAAGCATGCCATAATCACATATAGAGGTGCTCTACCATTAATATACATTCAAAAAGGTTATCATATCATGTGTTCATGATCAGAATATGCTTACATGGCTTGAAAGAGAAAGGTTCAAAACCGTATAATACAATACATAACTCATGACTTCCTCAAGCCATGATTATTTCTTTTCCCTTCTCCTTGGCAGTAGTGGCACCTAGGATATCATGTTATGGGAGGAATGAGATTTCATAGAAATCCCAGTAGCATTGAACATACAACTATCAAGTCAACATGCATAAGATGTCATGCTACATGCAGTAAAATAACATTGCTAGTCTTTATGCCATGCCATAACCATTCTGTATCCATGTCATCATATCATGGAGCATATAATCATTCTGGTCAAAACTCAATCATGCAAGAGCCAAGGCATACATTGCAAGGAGTTCACATCATCTGGGCATAAACATTCTCATGGCACATAAACACACATAGCAGAAACACCAAATGCATATCAACAAAATAATTGCAAGTTCACGCTACCTCAATTCCTCGCTTAATGTTTCCAATTTGTTTCCTTGCTTGAGATCCTCCTAGGTTTCCAGAAAATTGCCCATCAACCATACAGTAAGGGTATGGTAAATTCCATATCCAGTATACAATTCTTTCTCTATACAATGCTACCCTTGTGTCTTTCAATTTATAATTTCTGTATACCTTTCCTAAACCTTTGACTTTGGTTTGACCAAACCTTAATCCTCAGTTAAGGTCTTGGAATTCTTCCTTAATCCATGATTAATCATGCTTTCTTGGTTAATCACTAACCCTTAGTCCTTAATCCAATATTTAATTAAGGTCCTCAAGTCACATAGTCATTAGTACAACATAATCTTCTAAGATTAAGTCACTAATCCCTTATGGATGAACCATTAATCATTCTCTAATCAACATGATTAACCATTAATTAATCATCCTTCAATTAGCATAACTAATCACTAATTACTAATTAATCAAGGTAGCTAACCTTAATTACTTACTAATCTTTAATCAAATAACATGATTAATCTTAGCTATCACTAAACCATAATTAATCAAGGTAATTAATCCTAATCTTCTTCAAATAAATAATTAACTAAAAATAATTAACACTTAGGGAGGTAAACACACCTTAATTAGCTCTTAATCGGCGATTAGAGCTGTCAACTTTGCTTTCTCCCTTTCTCTCTCTTCTTTCTTCCTTTCTCTCTCTTAGAACTCAAGAACACAACATTCCCTCACTACCAAACCACTTTGGCCGAATTGTTCATGAAGGGGGTATTTATAGGCTTTGATTTTTCAAAATTCCAAAAATGCCCTTCGGGAAAAAGATGCGATCTCTGCCATCCATTTTTTTCCACTTTACACATGGACAAATCTTAGGGCACACACCATAAGAAGTTGACACATGGATGGACACCTAATCACCATGTGATTTTCATGTGGAAATAAAATATTATTTTAATGTTTTGTCTCTTATTTCCCTTTATGCCCTTGAACAATTTGGAAAATTCCAACTTTGTCCTCCCCATTTATTTTTGGCTGAAATATTACTCCAAATATTGGAAAAAAATGACTCATCCAATATTTAGTGCAATCCACTAATTATTTGTGTATTTCCGGTCCGATTTTCCAACAATCCTGTCCAATTTACTGTCACAAAATTTTGATTTCAACACCTCATTAAATTCCCCTCATTCCAAGGGTATTCCATGATTTTTCTCAAGTTTTACCTCCCTCTATAATTTTCTAAATTTTATTCTGTCAAAAATCACTATTCTACCGATAATAATTCGGTAATAAATATTCTTTAAGCTAACCTCTGTACATCCAAAGGTGGGAAGTAATTTTATAAATTAGGATAATATGTCACATAATTTATCCCTATTTTTCCTTGAATTTTTGAGGCCTCTATATATTTTAAATAATGGAAATTGGCTAATTTTCCTTAATTAACCAAAAATTCCAATAATTACAAATAATTCCCTGATAAATTATTTTTAATCTTATATTCATCTTCTAAGCCTCAAAAATTATTTTGTACCCTCCTTTCTATTTTTCATGATTTTCAGGGAATTTTCAGGAATTTTGGACATTATTTCCAATACTGCCCTTTCTTGACCAATCTTTTCAAAAATGACTGTTATGTCCCTATCCTGATTTTTCCTTATAGCCTGGATCCTCTACCAGTCTACTATATTACTTGACCGTAGTCAGTCACAAGTCATTCATCAATTAGGATAAAATTATCAGGGTGTGACATTTCTCTCCCCTTAAAAATAAATTTCGTCCTCGAAATTTTAACACATACCTTACGTGAAGAGCTCTGGATACTTGCTCCTCATCTCGTCCTCCTTTTCCCACGTGGCCTCTTCTTGATTTTGATCTTTCCAAATCACTTTGACCAAAGGAATTCCCTTGTTCCTCAGCTGCTTGACTTTCCGATCCACTATGCATTCTGGTCTCACTTCAAATGTCAGATTGTTCTTTAGCTCAATCTGATCATATTCTAGCACATGTTTTGGATCCGGATTGTACTTCTTTAACTGGGAAACATGGAAGACATTGTGCAATTGACTTAAATTCGAGGGTAAGGCCAGTCGATAGGCTACAAATCCTACTCTTGAGAGTATTTGGAATGGTCCCACATATTTAGGCGTCAGCTTTCTCGCCTTAATGGATCATCCTACTCCAGTAGTTGGAGATACCTTCAGGAATACATGTCCCCAACCTCAAACTCTAACGGCTTTCTTCTACTGTTAGCGTAACTCTTCTGTCTGCTTTGAGCTGTGAGTAACCTCTATTTGATCTGTTTAATCTGTTCAGAAGTACGATCCACTATATCTGGACCCCAAATTTTTCTCTCTCTGAGTTCTATCCAACAAAGCGGGGATCTGCACTTTCTTTCGTACAATGCCTCGTATGGTGCCATCTGGATACTGGAATGATAACTATTGTTGTACGCGAATTCTGCCAAAGGCAGATATTTATCCCAGCTCCCTTTGAAATCCAAAATGCACGCCCTCAGCATATCTTCTAGTGTCTATATCGTTCGTTCTGTTTGTCCATCCATTTGCGGATGGTAAGCTGTACTGAAACTCAGTACTGTGCCCATGGCTTCTTGCACTGCTTTCCAGAATTTTGACATGAATCTTGGATCCTTATCTGACACAATGTACTCTGGAACCCCGTGTAATCTTACGATCTCTTTAATGTATAACCTCGCTAACTTCTTTGGCGAATATTTAACTTTAATAGCCAGGAAATGGGCCGACTTCGTCAGTCTGTCAACTATGACCCATATTGCATCGTATCCCGACGACGTACGAGGTAGTCCTACTATGAAGTCCATAGAGATACTATCCCACTTCCATTCAGGAATACTAAGGGGTTGTAAAAATCCTGACGGCTTCTGGTGTTCCATCTTCACTTTCTGGCATGTAAGGCACTTTGTCACATACTCAGTGACATCTTGTTTCATACCAGGCCACCAAAACAATGACTTGATATCTTGATACATCTTGGTCATTCCTGGATGAATCGTATATTTGCTTTTATGTGCCTCATCTAGAATTCGCTTCTTGAGATCATCTACAGGAGGAACATACGATCTTCCTCTGAATTCTATTACTCCCTTTGTTGAGATCTCAAAATCGTTTGCGTCGTTGCTCAAGACTTTAGCTTGAAGGGTCTTTGCTAAAGGATCTCCTCTTTCAGCTTCTTTAATTTGTCTTATCACATCAACAGTTGTTCTCTGCACTAATGGCTCATTAGCCACATCATCTGCCGTTAACTGCATGTGATAAATAGGACCCCAATCTCTTATATCTTCTAACAGATCACCCTCTTTGATCATTAGGGTGGCTACCTGCACCACTTTTCTAGTCAAGGCATCAGCCACTACATTGGCCTTTCCCGGATGATACTTGATCTGATAGTCATAATCCTTCAACAACTCCATCCATCTCCTTTGTCTCATGTTAAGTTCTTTCTGGTCTTGCAGGTACTTGAGACTCTTGTGATCATAGAACAATTCTATAGTTGCCCCATATAAATAATGCCTCCATATTTTCAAGGCATACACTATCGCTGCAAGCTCCAGGTCATGAGTGGGGTAATTTTCTTCGTGAGGTTTTAATTGGCGCGAGGCATAGGCAACAACTCTTCCTTGCTGCATCAGTACACATCCCAATCCCTGTTTGCTAGCATCTGTGTACACTACATATGGTAGTGTCGGATCGGGGATAACTAGTACTGGGGTAGAGGTTAGCCTTCGTTTCAGCTCTTGAAAACTTGCCTCACATTTCTCGTCCCACAAGAACTGTTGGTTCTTCCTGGTTAGCTTTGTCAGCGCTTGGGCAATTCTAGAGAAGTCCTGGATAAATCTCCTATAGTAACCTGCCAGCCCTAAGAAACTTCGTATCTCTGTTACTGTCTTAGGCTGCTCCCAGTTCAGTACTGATTCAACTTTACTGGGATCCACGGCCACACCTTCATGGTTAATCACATGGCCTAGGAATTTGACTTCCTTTAACTAAAACTCACATTTACTGAGCTTGGCGTAGAGTTGTTTCTCTTTCAGTGTACTCAGCACAATTCTCAAGTGCTGCTCATACTCTTCTTGAGTTTTGGAGTACACTAGTATGTCATCAATAAAAACTACTACAAATAGATCTAAGTATGGTCTAAAAATCTGGTTCATGTAGTCCATGAAAATAGCAGGTGCATTCGTTAATCCAAACGGCATCACTAAGAACTCATAGTGTCCGTATCGGGTCCTAAATGCAGTCTTCGAAACATCTCCTGTCTTTATCTGCAGTTGATGATATCCTGATCGTAGATCGATCTTGGAAAACACCGTTGCTCCTGCCAGTTGGTCTAACAGATCATCAATTCACGACAGAGGGTATTTATTCTTTATCGTCACCTTGTTTAGCTCTCGATAGTCAATGCATAGTCTTAGACTATCATCTTTCTTTTTCACAAAGAGTACTGGAGCACCCCAGGGAGATACACTTGGTCTTATAAAACCCTTCTCCAACAGCTCCTCAATTTGTCTCTTTAGCTCAACCATTTCATTGGGAGCCATTCGATATGGAGCTTTGGATATTGGTTTTGTCCTTGGTACAAGGTCAATCGTGAACTCCACTTCTCGCTCTGGCGGAAGTCCACTGATCTCTGTTGGAAATACCTCTGGGAAGTCTTTCACTATCGGTATTTCTTCGATTCCTCCTTCTACCTCTGCTCGAATCGAGAAGAATACAAAATATCCTTGACATCCATGCCGTAAGCATCTACTCGCTTCGGCTTCAGTCATGAAATTTAAACTCACCTCTTTTTTAGGGATTTCTTCCTTAGAGGGTAATACTAATGTTTTCTTACCACAATCTAAAAGTATGTTATTGGCAGATAACCAATTCAAACCAATTATCACCTCAATATCACGAAAAGGCATGCATATCAAGTCAATAGCAGTGCAACAATGCTTATAACAGACCACACAATTCAGGCATGCTTTAGAAGTCACAACTTTAGGACTAGTGGGAGTAGAAACAACAATATCATATGGTAAGGTATCAACAGTCAAACCCAATCACCCAACACAGTCATGCGATATAAAGGAATGGCTAGCACCTGAGTCAAACATGGCATACACAAGGCAATCATTAACAGTGATCATACCTTGGATCATGTCAGGTGACTTACGAGCCTCTTCCTGTGTAAGGGCAAACACTCTGCCTTGGGTCTGTTGTCTCGTTCCTTCTGCCTCTTGTGGGCATTCCTTTGAAAAGTGTCCTGGTCTCCCATATCTATAACACACATTCTGGCCAAATAAACATGGCCTGTCGCCATGATTCTTGCAACATTTCTTATTCCTTGGCCCTCCGTGTGATATCAAACCCTTCAGGTCGTTTGCTCCCTTTTCTCATCTTTCTACCAAAGCCAGGCCTCTTCCTCTTCTTATTAACATAAGAGGTTCTTTCTTGATTCGGCCTCGATGGGGGTCTCTTAGCTTTCAAACCTACTGGCATCATTCCTCGATGATTCTGACTTGATTCAGTAATACGGCAAACTTCTACTGCCTTGTTAAAACTCTCTATTTGTTGAGGCGCCACGACCTCCCTTAGCGTCGACTTTAATCCTCTGACCAGCTTCTCCGTATTCCACCGTTCATCATTAAGACGTTTTAGATAAGCAGAATAACGGGACAGCCGAATGTGCTTTGCTAAGTAGTCATCAAAAGTTTCATTATTCCCCTGCTGCAACACTAGGAATTCAGCTTCCATTTTATCTTGCGCTTGTAAGACCCTTAACCTCAAAACATTATAACTCATCATAAAACCACTACTATGGTAGAAAAGGAAAGCTGTTAAAATGAACTACCATAGTAGAAGGAAAATTTCATATTTTTAGAAATTGACTTTCAAACTCGGGTCAACCCGTAATCCGTTGCATGCAACTAAAATCATTCATTCATATCCACTGGGCCTCCGAGCTTCCGGCCCGGGTAACAAAACACATCTACATCAGCCCATATAAATAGTTTCCAACAACATAAATCGAAGTTCTACCAACAATAGAAACGGCCTTCGGCCAATTACAAGTGAGAAGATACACTTCCTCCGGTTTACCATAAAGTCGGGCAATCAAAATATTTCAAAAGACCCTACTGTGGCAATATACAATTGGTCATACATAAACAAAGGCTAGAGGCCTAAAGCTAACCAAGCTCAAGCCTCTGCGTCTCTTCCCGAAGGCTCACGCCTAGCACCTTCACCTGAAAACATTGTAAACCACGGGGTGAGACAAACGTCCCAGTAACCAATCTTTCCAATTCAAGGTACTACTAAATAGGTGCTCGTGAGGTGTCAAGTGGGGCAGTTCACAAATAATATAATAATTGATAGCCACAACTAGTCATGCAAGTGTAATAATGCAATCCCATCAACCATATCCCTCACTTTGGGGGATTTTCAGGAGCCGAAGCCGGCCTATTCCTCACTATGGGGGATGTAAGGAGCCATAAAAGGCCTATCCCTCACTCTAGGGACGTACTAAGCCAAAAGGCCTATCCCTCACTATGGGGGACATACTAAGCCAACCATCATGCATTAATGGAGGCCTTACCATGGTAGTAACTATCAAAAACTCTCACCAATTCCCAAATCATGCATCATGCTCAAATCATAATCAAATAGTAATTGAACATTTCATAAGTAACTTCATTCAGTGGCATATCCTTCACAATTTCAAGATTCATCATCAATCAAAACCCCACAAGACGGTTTTCCTTTTTATACACAACATACTCTTTGAACATAATTACTACTTCGAGCACAAAACATAAATCTACTCACAATACCACAGAAGCAAGTACTAAGGATTGGAAAGTGGTTACCTCTCGCCTGAGCAAGGAATAACAAACCAACAATGTGGCCCCGTGCACCACCAAGACTCACAACCGGTCTACACAAGCACACACAAATACACAACCATCATATATTAGCTTTCAAACTAATAATGTGGCCAAAACAACACTTGGGGACACAAAATTCCTATCTCCCATCAAAACTCTACCCAACTCAAAGGGTATAACTATCAAGGCAAACACTCCAAGGTCATACCAATCCATTAAAACCTTAATTCCTTTCCAAACATCAATTAAAATTCAAACCTCAAGGACCCACTATAAGAATTCAGCACCTAAACATCCCATTTGAGCAATTAAAGTTCCAACAACAAATCTAAACCGATTAAACATCCAATTTAACCCTCCTTAACATAACCCAAATCACAAAACTCAGAATCAACCTCTACACTATCATCCTCAATCACATACCTCCCAATCTCATAAACCTTAGCTTCAAAAACTCAAGATTCTTTAAATCCAAGAAAACTACACCGATTAAATACTTAGAGTAACCCAATGCAATCAATTAAACTCAAAACAATCGGTCAAAAACCTCAGTTCCATCACAACTTAGAAAATCCTAGGGTTCCACAAAAAATCCTCAGAAATTCCAAGAAAGAAAGTAGATTAGAGGTTAAAATTACTTACTTGAGGTAATGGATCCTTAGAAATGCCCCCTCCAAGCCAGAAATTCGAAACCCTAACAGAGCTCCTCTCTCCTCCTTTAGATTTTCTAATTTTCGCACACTGAACCCCTCCTGTGACTATATAGATTCGGGACCTTTCGCCGCGGCGAACTCCAATCTTCGTCACGGCGAACTAATCCCGAGAGGAATTACTCGCCTGAAAACCTGACTTCGCCGTGGCGAACTCCAATCTTTGCCGCGGCGAAAGCTTCCCGAGAGGAAACTCTCACTCGCCCAGAAAAACTTCGCCGCGGCATGCCCTTACCTTCGCCACGGCGAAACCTTCCCGAAAGGGAAGCCTCGCTCACCTGAACAACTTCGCCGCGGCATGCCCTCACCTTCGTCGCGGCGAAACATTCTAGAAAGGATACTCTCCCCTGGAACTCCCGATGCGCCGCGGCGAACATATGCTGAGAGGGATATGTTCACCCATTCCTCCAACATACCTCAAATCCAACCCAAACACCAAGATCAAGATTGAATCACTAATCTATCCTTAAAATCAACCAAAAGAGGCTATTAAAACCCAATAAGACTTAAGATGTTACAGCGCTGATCGGGGAAAGTACTTCTGATAGAATCTTTCTTTGAACACCTCCCATGTTATTGGGGTGTTTTTGGCTTGCAGTACCAACTCAGTGTTATTCCACCACTGATCCGCTTCCTTTTCTAGCTTATAAATTGCCATCTGAGCTTTAATCTCAGATGAACATCCCATTACCCGAAAGATCTTCTCCAGTCGAGTAATCCAATCTTCGGCTATTTGTGGTTCTAATGAACCCTTGAATTCTGGTGGATTATGCTTGCAAAATTTTGTAATCCACTGCTGAATATCTCCTTGGTTCTCAGCCACTCCTGCTTGCTCTTCAAGTACTTGCCGTTGGACTTGTGGGGTTGCTTCAGCTTGTACTTGCTCAGGTTGTCGTAACTGAGCAATCGCTGCTGCTATAACAGTGTCTCTCTCTTCTTGCTGCCGTAACTACGCCTCTTGTAGTTGCTGTACGACTCATTGTTGTTCATCCAGCCTATTCATTACTTGCTGGATAGGATCTCTATGTGGTTCCTCAGGAGTGTTTCTTGCTCCTCTCCGTGTTCTCACCATTTCGCTTGTTCTTTAGTTAACTATGGGAGAATAAAGGAACTCCTTAATCATTTATCATAAAAACATACCCTTCTTATTTATATAACTAACATTTGTACAGCAACACAAGGATTATACAGAGTTTTTAGCAGTTAGCCTAACTTATATACAGTCCAAAACTATTTACACTATATACATCATCAGTCTAACATTAGCCGTGACCAGCTCACGGAAAAGTAGCCCATACAAAGGTCTCTATGGCCTCGACCATCTGCAGGAAAGTACATCTGGGTAGGCGATTACATATCTCATTGACTCCTTCATTCCATTTCTATGTCTTGGGGATTACATGGTACAGGGCTAGGATCCAATCATCATCTCCCAAGGTACAATCCTCTCTAGTCACCCAATAATAAAGGCTCTTAATGTCCTCTAAGAACCTTAAGTATACATCAGCTTCCTGGTGCTCATACGGCTTAATGAAGTGGCTTCTAAACTGGAACTCTCGAACTAGTTGAGGAAGGCACTGGAACTCTTTCTTAATTTCAAGTGTAGGGATCTTACTCGGACCTACTCCATCATTACTAAGTATCTTAACAACTGTTGCTACATCATTAGAGACAACTGTGGCTGTGTCTCTCTCTGGAGCCTTCCCCTTGAAATCAAAGTAATCTACCTGGATAGTTGGGGATTTGGTGCTAAGCTCTCCGTACCTCTCAATATCCTCATACCACCATGTCTCATCGTACCACCATGGATATGGCTCACCGGGCATGACCTTGCTAATGGTCTCTCCTGATTTTCCACTTCCACTACAGACAGCCATTACCTGAGCTTTCTGTAATCCTAATGACCAAATAAACTCATTAATAAGCACTATAACATGCTTTCCTCAAGATCTAGAGCATACAAATTCTAAAAATTTGTTCTGAGTGCCAGAACCATTTGCTCTGATACCATAAATGTAACACGTTACGTTTACAACCTTATATTGTGCCAAGTTAAGACATTCGGAAGTGCAATTTAAGGTTACCGGGTTGAAAAACCTAAATTTGAAAATTTCTTTTCCCGCATTACTATTCACTGTAACCTTAAACTTGGCATAACTTTGGAAAATCATAACTAATTCTAGAAAAATTGAAACAAGGTCGTTCCAAGTATCACTCGAAGCTCTTAACATCCTCTATCAAGGAAAAATGACATTTGGTTCCACTTTAATCAGAAACGCATCCGATTTTAATTTCGAAAAATACTGTTCATTTGGTCATTTTTCTATTTTCCAGGATTTTTGCCTAACTTCGAAAAGGCATAACTTCTTGCACAGAGCTCCGCTTGTGACGCTTTACCACTCATTTAAAGGGAAAAATAAGATCTATTTGCATGCCAAATTTCAGGGAAAAAGTCAACCATTTGACCAGGGTCTTCATTGGTCAAAGTTTGGTCAAATCTAGACCATTTTTATCCCCTTTTTCACTAATTCTATCACCATTTCGTTTTTCACTATAAGCATGCCATAATCACATATAGAGGTGCTATACCATTAATATACATTCAAAAAGGTTATCATATCATGTGTTCATGATCAGAATATGCTTACATGGCTTGAAAGAGAAAGGTTCAAAACCGTATAATACAATACATAACTCATAACTTCCTCAAGCCATGATTATTTCTTTTCCCTTTTCCTTGGCAGTAGTGGCACCTAGGATATCATGTTATGGGAGGAATGAGATTTCATAGAAATCCCAGTAGCATTGAACATACAACCATCAAGTCAACATGCATAAGATGTCATGCTACATGCAGTAAAATAACATTGCTAGTCTTTATGCCATGCCATAACCATTCTGTATCCATGTCATCATATCATGGAGCATATAATCATTCTGGTCAAAACTCAATCATGCAAGAGCCAAGGCATACATTGCAAGGAGTTCACATCATCTGGCATAAACATTCTCATGGCACATAAACACACATAGCAGAAACACCAAATGCAGATCAACAAAATAATTGCAAGTTCACGCTACCTCAATTCCACGCTTAATGTTTCCTCCTTGTTTCCTTGCTTGAGATCCTCCTAGGTTTCCAGAAAATTGCCTATCAACCATATAGTAAGGGTATGGTAAATTCCATATCCAGTATACAATTCTTTCTCTATATAATGCTACCCTTGTGCCTTTCAATTTATAATTTCTGTATACCTTTCCTAAACCTTTGACATTGGTTTGACCAAACCTTAATCCTCAGTTAAGGTCTTGGAATTCTTCCTTAATCCATGATTAATCATGCTTTCTTGGTTAATCACTAACCCTTAGTCCTTAATCCAATATTTCATTAAGGTCCTCAAGTCACATAGTCATTAGTACAACATAATCTTCTAAGATTAAGTCACTAATCCCTTATGGATTAACCATTAATCATTCTCTAATCAACATGATTAACCATTAATCATTCTCTAATCCACATGATTAACCATTAATTAATCATCCTTCAATTAGCATAACTAATCACTAATTACTAATTAATCAAGGTAGCTAACCTTAATTACTTACTAATCTTTAATCAAATAACATGATTAATCTTAGCTATCACTAAACCATAATTAATCAAGGTAATTAATCCTAATCTTCCTCAAATAAATAATTAACTAAAAATAATTAACACTTAAGGAGGTAAACGTACCTTAATTAGCTCTTAATCGGCGATTAGAGGTGTCTAACTTTGCTTTCTCCCTTTCTCTCTCTTCTTTCTCCCTTTCTCTCTCTTCTTTCTTCCTTTCTCTCTCCTAGAACTCAAGAACCCAACATTCCCTCACTACCAAACCACTTTGGCCGAATTGTTCATGGAAGGGGGGTATTTATAGGCTTTGATTTTTCAAAATTCCAAAAATGCCCTTCAGGAAAAAGATGCGATCTCGGTCGTCCATTTTTTTCCACTTTACACATGGACAAATCTTAGGGCACACACCATAAGAAGTTGACACATGGATGGACACCTAATCACCATGTGATTTTGATGTAGAAATAAAATATTATTTTAATATTTTGTCTCTTATTTCCCTTTATGCCCTTGAACAATTTGGAAAATTCCAACTTTGTCCTCCCCATTTATTTTTGGCTGAAATATTACTCTAAATATTGGAAAAAAATGACTCATCCAATATTCAGTGCAATCCACTAATTATTTGTGTATTTCGGTCCGATTTTCCAACAATCCTGTCCAATTTACTGTCACAAAATTTTGATTTCAACACCTCATTAAATTCCCCTCATTCCAAGGGTATTCCATGATTTTTCTCAAGTTTTACCTCCCTCTATAATTTTCTAAATTTTATTCTGTCAAAAATCACTATTCTACCGATAATAATTCGGTAATAAATATTCTTTAAGCTAACCTCTGTACATCCAAAGGTGGGAAGTAATTTTATAAATTAGGATAATATGTCACATAATTTATCCCTATTTTTCCTTGAATTTTTGAGGCCTCTATATATTTTAAATAATGGAAATTGGCTAATTTTCCTTAATTAACCAAAAATTCCAATAATTACAAATAATTACCTGATAAATCATTTTTAATCTTATATTCATCGTCTAAGCCTCAAACATTATTTTGTACCCTCCTTTCTATTTTTCATGATTTTTTGGGAATTTTCAGGAATTTTGGACATTATTTCCAATACTTCCCTTTTTTGACCGATCTTTTGAAAAATGACCGTTATGTCCCTATCCTGATTTTTCCTCATAGCCTGGATCCTCTACCAGTCTACTATACTACTTGACCATAGTCAGTCACAAGTCATTCATCAATTAGGATAAAATTATCAGGGTGTGACACTTACCGTAGGTTGAAGAATGTTACACCTCCTTTATTACCTCATTATATATCAACTAGAACCATTTGAAGTCATTTCCCAAGACTCATAAAAAATTTCAATATCAAATTTCGGTACACAATTCATAGATTTATGGGCCAACTTTGAAAATTCATAACTAAACCAAAAAAAAAATTGAAATGAGGTGGTTCTAATTTCTATTCAAAGCTTGTCATGAGTTCTTTGAAGGAAAAGTACTCATTAGTCTCATATCCATCCAAATAGAGCCAAAAAATTCAACAAGTTGCACTGTTCATATGGTTATTCTCTAATTTTCCCATATTTTAGCCCAACTTTGGAAGGGCATATCTTTTAACACAAAGCTCCAAATTTAATGCTCTACCACTTTTTTAAAGCTAAAAATGAGATCTATAAGCCTACCAAGTTTTAGATCCAAATTTGTCTATTTGCTTGTTATTTCACATGTCACAAAGTTGCCCCTTGTTAGGGCATTTTTATCCCTTAAACAATTTTCTTGAATTTCTTTTGTCTTTTCCTTACCATGCCATTCAGCCATGTTCAGGACCACATTCATATACAACAATCCAACATTAAAATTACATAGTTCTAGAGTATATCACATCCATAATCCATTACAAAAGTCATATCAAAGTTCAATAGTATACAACATAATATTACATAGCCACAAGAGTCATATAATTTCACTATCCCAAGACCAATTCCTTGTCCTTGCCCTTGCTTGATCAATTCCCTATTTAATGCATAATTTAACATAAGAGGGAGTAAGATTTCATAAAAATCTCAATAGCAATGAACTATAATAATCATGTTAATCAAACAATGCATAATGTGATATGTCGTAAAATCTCAAGACATCCTCAAGTCATACAAAATCATTCTATGCATCATATCAAGAGAGGAAACAATCATACGTTTACATTGGCATATTATTATGCATTTGGCCAAAGCATATCAAGTGCCATAAAGTCAACATATTTTCACAATATAAATTCATCAAATCAAAGCAATCAACGTAACACATTAAATAAGCAAGATGAATAATCAAATCATAATTCAATGCCACCTCTTAACCCTTGAAGCAATTTAGCCTCTAATAGAACCCAATCTTTATATGGTTTTCTAAAGTGTTTTCTGATATTTTGCAACACTTTTACCCTCATTATGTATGCATTTGCATCCTTCTGATTCTATTGATTCATGCATTGCATTCTACTGTTTAAGGGGTAAAAAGGGTCATTTTTCTTTTCTTAATTGTAATTGCCTTGATCTGTAATTAGTTAGTCTTTACAAAGCTCTTTGTTGTCTTAGGATATAAGACCCAAAATCGAGCACGGGCAGAGCCACAACGCCATAAGAGTCAAAATGCAAGATTAGAGTGTTCTGTGTCCCCACGTTGTGACATGACTTGCTGAGGTCACGACCTGGATGCTGTTAAGTGAAGCTGTTTGCTTTCGAGCCAAGCCAAGACTGATTGTACCTTTGTGTCCCCAGGTCACGGTATGACTTGCTAAGGTCACAACCCCGACTTCCCAAGTCGCGACATGAGATTATGAGGTCATGACCAGAGTATGTTAAGTGAAGCTATGCATTTTGGAGTAGGTTTTTCAATCTCTACACTTAGGGAAGCAACTACCACAAAGACAGACCCCTCTATTCTATAGATTTACAAAGGGATGAGCCTGTATCAAATCCTCTCAAGGCTCCATTTATCCTAGACCCCAAACCTTCATTTTTCCTCACTTCTTCATCATTTTTTGCGACTCTCCGATTAAACCACTCCAACCATCTTCTTCTCCATTTTTCCAACCCTATTTTTAGCATTACTCATGCCTGCTCATACTTGGAGCGATTGTGAAATGTTTGAATGGTATGAGAGGCTAAACTATTAGCCTTCTCGTGATGGAGAATGAAGCTTGAGCTCAAGGACTTAATCAGGGAGTTTTTCTATAGCCTAAATTTGTGCTTAACGTTGTGTTGATTTATGATTGTAAATCTTGTGTTTAGACTACTACAATATATTTGGATTGGATGTTGTTAGTGTTGATTTATCTATATAATATATTAGTTTGAATCCTTGTGTCCAGTTTATTATCAGTGACCATTGATGATTAATCTGTTTACTTGGTATTCTACGTTGTTGATTGACAATCTGAGGGCATTTGCATTATTCATTCATTTACACTCTAAGCGGTTTTAACAATGCTTTAAACAGTGTTAATTAGCTTTGATTAAAGTGAGTTTTCATTAATTAAGACATTAGACCTAAGTGATTGCTTGGGGTTTTTCATCAAACTTAGAGATATCTAAACTCCCAAATCAATTTAAGAGCCATGATAGCTAAGCCTTTATCATCAAGAGTCTATTTCATATTACTTTCCTACTTAATCCCAATCATTCCTTCACTCATTTTAAATACCAAAAAGATTTGCTTCTTTGCAATTTATATTTACTGAACCATTTTTTGAACAATTTAAACCCCCTTTTTCTTTACCTAAATCAGCATGTTTTTGAAAACCAATTTAATCTAAGTTTTTCTAATAAAGCGCTTCTCAAGAAGAATGATTAGTTGTGCCTTATACTGCATTATCTGGTGCGATCACAATCTTGATGACCCGGAAGGCAACATTTTAGTCTGATCAATAGGGTCATTGCCAAGGAGCCATTAAATTGGTTCCTTAGTTGGTTTTCCATACCATTGGGATTGGGGTCGATTCTCATTGAGTTTTAGTTTTTGAACTTTATTTTGCATTTCATAGTATAAAATTTTTTGAGAAATAGAAACAAATATCTTGTTTTACCATACTTTTGTATTTGCACTCTTGCACAGCATTTTGCATTTGTTCTAACTTGATCCTGAGTGGTTTTGGCCAATTGCTTGAAGGTTTGGAACTTTATGCAAGTACTTAATGAATGTTTCAAAGCTTCTGTGAAAGTAACTCTGTCACTTGAAGTTGACTTTAGTTTTTCACCTAGCGACCTCACTCCTTCAAGTTGCTTCTTGACTTGTGGCTTATCGTGACCTCAATTGTAACATCCAAATTTTTGGGTCTAGAAGTACCAGAAATAGCCTGAATTGGATAGGCTACTAGATCCCTTTTGAGCAGAAGTCCCAAAGACAAGAAAGGAAGTTAAAGAAGTTTTAGGGATTAAACTGCAAAGTGAAAGTTTTCAAGGGCTCAAGTATAATCAAGTTAGAGGCTCTAGTAAAGTCTTGAAGGCCCAGAGAGAGAAAAGAGAGTAGAAACAGGCCAAAGGTTAAGTTAGAAACCTCAAAGAGAGGATTGTATGAAGTTAAGTCCAAGCAGGGACTAAACTGTAACTTCAGAAAGTTATGACCAACAGGGGTAAAAATGCAAGAGTATATAGAGAATTCCAAAAAAATCCCAGAAAATGGAAAATAATATTCTAAGTCTCTTCTATGAAGAGAAAAGATGAAAATACCCATGAGGCAACTTAAATCGAATTTATAAGGTTATGGCCGGTAAAAAGTATACCGTTTGAGGTAATTATTTGAAATAGCAAGAGACCTAAAAAATGTACGTAAAAATGAGATTAAATGGTTGAAAGGTTGTACTAATTTATAAAATTAGTCCCACAACCAAAAGGATAGTGGAGTGGCTTTAATAAATTAAAAAGCCAATTATGACAGAGAAATGTGGGCTAAGTAAATTCGGAGGAAACTTAGGAAACAAGTTTGATCCAACGGTTAGGATCTAATCTCACTTCTCCTCCACCACTTTTATGACACTTGGAATCTTCTAGAAGGATGAGGTAAGGACGATGCAAGAAGATGATGCAATGATGATACAAAAGTCAACTTGAAGTTCCAAAATTGCCCTTAACCTTTTTATTAGCCACTAAGGGCATTTTGGTCCATTCAAGCCAAATTTTTGGCTGTAAATAGGCACTCCCTCCCCTCACATTTCGTCCAAGCAAGGAACCATAGGGAAAACTCTGCCGCTCTTGCATTTAGAGAGAGAAAGGGCTATTTCTAGTGAGAGAAAGACCACTTAAGTTCAAGCTTCAAGATCAAGGTATGTGATAGTTGTAGCATCTGATTTGATGCCTGTTTTGAATAAGTTACTCTTTGTATCTAATTCTAAAATTTGGTATGATTAGAGTACACTCTGTAAGCTTTAAATACATGAGTAGAACACTTCATTTGGATATGTGTACGATTTATGGTGATTTTTCAAAGTTAGGGTTTGAAATCTGGAAACAGTGTTTAACCTTTGGAAGAGTGTCGAGTTCCGTACAATTTCAGTACTGTTTCAAATAGAATTGATTCCTGAAACTATTTTGTTGAAATATAATTTAAGGAGCTTTCAGTAAGACTTGGAAGCACTCAGTTTTGATTTTTCTAGAATTAATTACGAATTTTCAAAGTTGAGCAAATATTCTGGAATTTCTGCGTGAACAGTACTCATGAAGCAAAATTTTCAGATTTGATCTTCTTGAATCTGAGGCCATCTAAAGTGGTCCTAATTGAAAAGAAATGGATCTTAAGGATGGGAAATGATGAGATTTATATTAGAAAAGCTAGAAAGAAAATCCTAAAACCAAGAGAAAGTGTTGAGGTTCAAGAGAGCTAGTTTTGAATATTATGTAATCTAATGGTCCTAATAGACTGTGTGATCATTATGACTATGTTTAGGACCTTGGAACATCCAAGAGGATATTTGGTGATGTTACCCAAATGCCCACATGGTTGGAAAGTCAAGGGAGTCAAAGGAAAAGTATGAGGAAAGCTTGAGGTGTAAGGTAGTGAACTCACCTATTATCATTTCTTGATGTTGTATGCTTATGTGTTGTTGTGTACATGTTGTTTGAATGTTATTGTGACATGTTTTAGCTACTGTAATTACTATTTATGATGAGTAGATTATGTCTCTATGGCCATACATCAAGAAGTTAGCTTTGAGCATGCTAATATGTCACTAATTGACAAGAGAATAAACAAGTTACGTGTAGTGCATTAGCATCCATCTAGCATGATTAATATGGTATTGTTTGCCACTGAGATTCTCCTGAACCTTACCCCTCCCTAACCAACCATTTAGGTCAATCATCAATGGGCAATAATGGCATGAGAAGCAAGGAGAAGAAAGTGGAGAATTGTTCATGTTAATGAATGATATTATTATTCAATGTGTAATTCTCCTATTATGTAATTTATGTTGTGGATGCCTATGATGCCGTGTACTTAATGATAATGCTTATGATATGTATAAAAATGTATGACCATGAATGGGAAAGAGTAAGCCCTGGTTATGTATGCTAAAGAAATAAAAAGAATTAGAGTAAAATGATGTTAAGGGATAAAACGTAGGTCTTAGAGCAGTGAGTTTGTAGCTCCAGTTTGACCTATCAAAAGAATGAGTTAAGTCACAAGATTTGGCAGACTCATAGTACACATCCCAAGATTTAAAATGAGAGGTAGATCACCTCAATTGGATGTGTACACAAGGAGATACGAATTTCCAAAGTTAAAGCATAGAATCTGGAAGTTCTAGATTTTATGAAATGAACAGTAATATTTATTGATTAAATTGTACAAATTGGGCAAGGATAAGTCCAATTGGATATTTTTTTCCTTAAAGAGAATTACAATAGCTTTCTGTAGAATTTTAGAACACCCCAATACAATTTTTATGGAATTAGTTATGAATTTTTGAAGTTGGACCTATAATCTGGAAATTAAACAGTAAATAGTAACCCGAGTAATTATGTTGAAATTTTAAATCCACGAGCTTGTGTCGTGATTTGCTTGAACCATAATGCTTATGAATACGTGGTTTGAGGGATTAAAGGTAGGACATTTCATCAATCTTCTAGTATTTGGTGTTGCTCTTGGTCTATTCAAGTCGCGACCTGACTTTTGGCAAGTCGTGACCTCAAATTTTCTACAATCCAGGATTGTTCTCTATGCACTCAAGTTGCGACTTGGATATCCTAAGTCACGACTTGAGTTAATTTTTCACTGAAAATTTTTTGAGTGTCTAAACTTACTCTTTTTGCAGAACTTTGCTTTCTGCACATACTTTGAGAGTGTATAGCACTTCATACACCTCAAACTCACTGAGAATTATTTGAAATCATTAAGTTTGCCTCAATTTTGACCTATAGACTTGGTAAATACCAAGGTTTTGACACTACTTCTCTCTTACGCTATTTGTGCTTGAATTTTGAGTAATTGTGCATGCCTACAGGGTGTAGAGGTGGGAGATGTGGAGATACAACATCTCGTAGCTCACTTATCTTACGGGACCAATCCCATTCATCTGGTGAAAGTGAGGAGGTAGAAGAAGAAATCATGGCTGAAGTCTCTCCTAATGGTGCTAATGGTGGGAATAGAAATGGCAATCATAATAGATCTAATAATGGTGGTAATGAGGGGCAAGGAGAGAACAATGGCCAAAATAGGATTCATGGATAACCTAGGGGTAGAATTATCAAAGAATTAACTCAATCTTATGGAAATTTTGACCCTATACCTAGTACCTTTCCTACTTTTAATGTAGATTTTGAAATTAAAGGTCAATTGATCCACTGACTACCTAAATTTCATGGCCTTGTAGGTGAGAACCCATACCTCCATCTCTGGACTCTCTACATGCAGTGCTTGTTTATGAAGCTAGTAGGGACAAGTATCGATGATGTTATATGGAAGGTATTTTACTTATCCAGAAGAGAAGCTAACTCAAGCACAAGATGAAGCACCTCATAAAGTTGTGTCAAAAAATAAAAACATTGAGCACTTACAAAGGAAAACAGAAGGAAGAGAAGGCCGAGACTAGCACACAAGGAGCGACTAAGCCTGCAGGTAAGGAGGTATGTACTGAAGACCTTCCTTTTCCCAAAGCCTATTTCTCTGGTAAGAAGGAGTTTGATGCTGAGTTTGCTACTAATGCTTACATATTGTTTAATAAATTGGAAATCAACGTGCCTCTTATTCAATCCTTGAGAGGGAACCCTAAATATTTCAAGTTGTTAAAAGAATTGTGTAATGCCAAGCAAATATTCAGGCTCCTTGAGAGAATTCAGGTGAGTACTAATGTGTCATCCTTATTCAAAGCTGAACTATCAGTTAAGTGTTAAGATCCAGGATTTTACACCAAGCCAAGACTGATTGTGCCTCCGTGTCCCCAGGTTAAGATATAACTTGCTGAAGTCGCGACCTAGACTTCTCAAGTCATGACATAAGATTATGAGGTCACAACCTGAGTGTGTTAAGTGAAGCTATGCATTTTGGAGTAGGTTTTTCAGTCTCTACACTTAAGGAAGTAGCCATCACAAAGACAGACCCCTCCATTCTGCAGATTTGCAAAGGGATGAGCCTCCATCATATCCTCTTAAGCCTCCATTGATCTTAAACCCTAAACCTTCATTTTTCCTCACTTCTTCATCATTTTCTATGACTTTGAACTGATTAAACCACTCCAACCATCTTCTTCTCCATTTTTCTAACCCTATTTTTAGCATGACTCATGGCTGCTCATTCTTGGAGCGATTGTGACATTTTTGAAGGTAGGCGTATAACATCCCAACTTTTGGGCCTAGACCAGAAATAGCCTGAATTAGATAGGCTACTAGACCCCTTTTGAGCAGAAGTCCCAAAGATGAGAAAGGAAGTCAAAGCAGTTTTAGGGACTAAACAACAAAGTAAAAGTTTTAAGGGGCTAAGGTGTAATCAAAGTTAAAGTCTCTAGTAAAGTCTTGAAGGCCCAAAGAGAGAAAAGAGGCTAGATATAGGCTAAAGGTTAAGTTAGAAACCTCAAAGAGAGGATTGTATGAAGCTAAGTCGAAGCAGGGACTAAACCGTAAATTCAGAAAGTTATGACCAACAGGGGTAAAAATGGAAGAGTATACAGAGAATTCCAAGAAAATTTCAAAAAATGGGAAATAATATTCTAAGGCTCTTCTATGAAGAGAAAAGATGAAAATACCCCTGAGGTAGCTTAAATGGAATTTATGAGGTTGTGGCTGGTAAAAAAGTATACCATTTGAGGTAATTATTTGAAATAGCAAGAGACCTCAAAAATGTATGCAAAATGATGTTACATGGTTGAAAGGTTGTACTAATTTATAAAATTAGTCCCGCAACCAAAAGGCCAGTGGAATGGTTTTAATAAATTAAAAAGCCGATTATGTCGATAAAGGGCATTTTAGTAAATGAATTTTTATGCAAGGCTTAAAGGAAGTGTTATGATTTGAGAAAATTCATAAATACTCTCTGGAATTAAAGGGAATTTATGGAGTAGATAGAAGAATTTTCTGAGCTCTGGAAAGCCATAAAGAATGTCGAAGAAATGTGAGCCAAGTAAATTCGGAGGAAACTTAAGGATTAAGTTTGATCCAATGGCTAGGATCTAATCTCTGTCATACCCCAAGTTTTGGGCCTAAGAATACACTGATTAGCCTAAGATAGGTAGGCTACTAAATCCCTATGAGCAGGAGTCCAAAAATGTAAAAAGAATGTTGAAGGGTTTCATGGACTAAACTGTAAATAGAAAAAGTTCTAGGGACTAAAATGTAAAGAAAGTTAGAGGCTCCAGTGAAGTCTCAAGGCCCAGAAATGAAAAAGAGGTTAGTTCAAACCAAAGGTTATGATAGAGGCCATAATAGGGTGATTTAGGAGGTTTACTTGACCAAGGGCAAAACCGTAATTTTGAAAAGTTTCGGGTCAGGAATGGATAAAAATGGAAGTAATACCCAAAAAATTCTAGAAAATTCCAAAAAATAGAAAATGACATTTTAAGGCCCGTATATAAGGAAAATGATGAAAATGCCCTTGAGTTGACTTAAAAGGAATTTATAAGTTTATGGCTTAGTTTGAGATGTAGAGGTAGATTTAATTGTTTGAGTCATAAAGAAACCTCAGAAAATTATGATAAAATGAGGATGTATGATCTAAGAGGGTATAGAATTTATAAAATTAGTCTCAACCCTTGAAGGCCAGCAGAATGGCTTTAATATTTTTTTAAGGCCAAAACTGCAGTTTATGGGTTTGTTATGGGAAACTTAAAAAGAAATACTTATGGTCTGAGTTATGATATGAGAAAATTCATAGATTTTCTACAGAATTAAAAAATTTTATGGTAAAAATAGATGAATTTTTGGAGTTCAGGATTAGATAAAATGCTCCAGTCAAATGTTAAATAATTAATGTTCCTTAATTAGGAGACAAAGTTAGAAAATATCTCAGATATTTTGAGGAAGATAAGTTCAACTTGAATTCCCTTCTTCTTTCCCATGTGCTTTATTTATGAGGGTGATGACTCATCATATGAGTCACCAAAGATATTTTATGGGTAGTAGAAAAATTAGAATGCAATACGGGTAAGTGTTAGACAGTTCCCTATCTACCCGATAGAGCAAAATTTCTACTATGTGACTCAATAAGGTTGACTAATTAGTCAATAGTGTTGACTATTTTTTTCCCTCTGCTCCTCTAAGGTGGCGCCATATATGTGCCTTTTATTGGCCAATATCAATTATTAAAAATACCTGGAGATCTCAGAAAATTATGAAAAATTAAAAAAATTCATTTAGGAATTATGGAGATTTATAAAATTATTTCCAACCCTAAATGATGAGGAGGTTAGCTTTAATTGAATTTAAAGCTAAATTAATATCGGTAGATTGTCTGTTTTTACGGAAACGGCAATTTAAAGAGATATATGAGGAGAAAAATTATGAAATTAATCAAGAAAGTTTCCTTTACTGAGATATAATTAATGGTGATCTGATATAAGAATTCTGAGATACTAGAATTTTTCGGCTATCAGATAAAATAAACCAATATTATATTACGATTCAGTAGACTATCAGGACAGCCGGGGTGGTAAAATTTCTGACAGAATGTCAAGGACACATGTCACGCCCAAATTGGCCAAGAAAGGGAGAAAGAAAATAAAAAGAAAAAGAAAATACTAAATCAAGTTAGATTAAAATTTAATTAGGGATAAGTAAAATGATTATGGTTAAGTCATCTTCCGTAGGATCGTGACACGTGGCAAACATGGTTCATTGGATGGCTAGGATTTAACCATCTATCTTTGAAAAGTCAAAAGTTTCTATAAGGGTAATTAGCCAAGTTAATCAAGGAATTAAGAGAGTTAACCTTGATTAAAGCCTAATTAATCTTAATGGATAAGAAAGATGACATAAGCCCTAATGACTCACCATCCAAGTGTCAACATATTAAGCCACATAACCTAAGATTTGTACATGTGGAAAGAGGTAAAAATTGGAGGGCTAAGATTAAGTCTTATGCAAGAAGGGCAAATGTGGAATTAATGAAAAAGGAAGCCTATATTTGCCCCCCCCACATGTTCATTTTGTGTGAAGCCTTTCAAGTAGGAAACCTCTTGCAAATTTTCGTTTAGAGAGAGAAAGAGAAGATTTCTAGTGAGAGAAAGTCATTTGGAAGCAAGGTAAGCTTCTACAACTCTCCTATTTCAAGTATAATGATGATATGTGGGTTTTGTGCTATTTTAAGATGGAAAGTCATTTTCCTAAGGGGAAGTGCTGCCCAAATTTTATCAAAATGATAGGGAATGGTTTAGATGAAGTGTGGTTAAGATTAAGCATGGTTAAAGGTTAAGGATTAAGTGATTACATGTCAGTTTTGTTGAGAATCCTTTTCCCTATAATTATATATATGATTCGGCCAAACTGAGAAATGTAGGAGGGAATATGTTTCAATTCAATTTGATGCTTCCAATGAGTTTAAATGATGATTTAGTGTAGGTATATACCAAGAAAGAGATGTTGGAAGCATTAAAAATTGAAATGAAAATTTTGAACCTATTTATCCATATGGTTCGGCCAAGTCAAGTTCAATGAGAAGGGATTGGATTTTCATAAAACTAATATGATAAATGGATTCTACATGAAAAATTATGTAGGAAAGGCCCAAGAAAGTTCAAGAATCAAAGCTAGAAAAATAAACCCTAAAAGTCAAGAAAAACGGGGTTTAAGGGGTTATATTAAGTTATGGAGTTGAGGTAATGCTTAATGTTGTGTCATTGGTTACCTAATAGGCTACACATAACAAAGGGGCAAAGATTTAGTCAAGAGAAAAGAGTTCAAGAGGAAGGAAAGCCAACAAGGTAGCTTTTGCATTCCATTGCTTGTTAGAGTTACTGTATATTGTATGTTCATTGCTATGTATTATGATGTTATGCCATGATGCCTCCATGCATGTATACCTTGGTTTATGCAAGGTTGAGATGATATGTTATGTTATGATGTTATGTTTTTCCATGGCAAGTACATAATACTCAAGTATGTATGTATGCATGTAGCTTGAATTACATTATGATGTGTAACCATAGTAATCTATGCAATGTGCTACTAAGATTCCCCAAGAATCTTACCCCCATACTTAACAAACCTTAGGGCCTTCAACCTCCAAGAGCAAAGGAAAAGAAGTAGCTATAGTGGAGAGTTAAGTTTGCCTCAAGAAGAAGAAGAAGAATGAAGAAACACCTTATGTTGGATGAATGTAATTAAGAGTATGCTTTAAGGTTTTAAGTTATGGATATGTGCTTGCTTATGCGTTAATATGTGAAAGCATGCTAGTGTTGTCTAATATGCATGATTATATGGTAGGAGAATTAGTATGCAAGTAATTGGTCAAGTAAGACAATTTATCCTTCCAAGGGGGTGAAAGTCAACATTATGGACCTGAACTTTGACCAAAGTCAAATTAAGCAATCGAGTGAGTATAGCCATGAGATTCAGTGAGAAAATAGATGGGACTTTTCTCTTTAAGATGAGAGTTTGTTCACCTGAATCTGATAACCACACAAGAAGTTATGTCCTTCCAAAGTTGGGCTAAAATAAGTGGAAAATGGAAAAATGACCATATGAACAGTAACTTTTTCAAGAAAAAATGGGCTCGAATTTTAAGGCAATCAGTCTAGAAATTATTTTTTCTCAAAATTTTATCCAAAGAGATTTCTATAGAACTTAGAATCACTTGATTTCGATTTTTCTACAATTAGTTATGAATTTTCAAAGTTTGCCACATTTTTGGGTTACAATGAATAGTAATTAGTAAAAGAAAATTTTCAAACTTGATTTTTCATAACTTGTAGTCTTCAAAAGTGATTCCAAATGCTTCCGCAAGGCAAGTTGTTTGGTATAAACTTAAGGTGTTACAATCTCCCTTCTCCTCCACCACATTTGTGACACTTGGCATCTTCTAGAAGAATGAGATAAGGATGATGCAAGAAGATGATGCAATGATGATGTGAAAGTCAACTTAGAGTTTCAAAATTACCCTTACTCTTTCTATTAGCCACCAAGGGTATTTTGGTCCATTCAAGCTAAAGTTTTGGCTATAAATATCCCACCTTGGAAGAGCATTTTTCCAGCTATTTATGGAGGGAAAACTCTATCAAAATTTAGAGAGAAAAACGTAGGGGTGAAGGCCAAGAAGAAAGAACAAGATTCAAGCTTCAAGATTAAGGTATATGATGGTTATAGTATCTGACTTGATGCCTATTTCGAATAAGTTACTCTTTGTATCTGATTCTAAAATTCGGATGATTAAAGTACACTCTATAAGCTTTAAATCCATGGTAGAACACTTCATTTGGATATGTGTACGATTTATGGTGATTTTTCAAAGTTAGAGTCTGAAATCAAGAAACAGTGTTTAACCTTTGAAAGAGTGTCAAATTCCATACAATTCTGGTACTGTTCAGCATAGAATTGGTTTCTGAAATATTTTTCCTTTAAAGAAAACTTAAGGAGTTTTCAGTGAGACTTGGAACTACTCATTTTTTATTTTTCTAGAATTAATTATGAATTTTTAAAGTTGAGCAAAAATTCTGGAATTTCTGTGTGAACAGTACCGCAAAGCAAAATTTTCAGATTTGATCTTCTTGAATCTAAGGCCATCTAAAGTGGTCTTAATTGACAAGAAATGGATCTTAATGATGGGAAATGATGATATTTATGTTAGAAAAGTTAGAAAAAAAGCCCTAAAACCAAGAGAAAGTGTTGAAGTTCAAGAAAGCTAGTCTTGAAGTTTATGTAATCTAGTGGTCCTAATAAATTGTATGATCATTGTGACTATTTTTAGGACTTTTGGAACATTCAAGAGGATATTTGGTGATGTTAATCGAATACCCACATGGTTGGAAAGTCAAGGGAGTCAAAGGAAAAGTAAGAGGAAAGCTTAGGGTGCAAGGTAGTGAACTTACCTATTGTCATTGCTTGATATTGTATGCTTGTGTGTTGCTGTGTACATGTTATTTGAATGTTAATGTGACATGTTTTAGCTACTATAATTTCTATTCATGATGAGAAGATTATGTCTCTATGGCCATGCATCAAGAAGTTAGCTTTGAGCATGCTAATATGTCACTAATTAAAAAAGAATAAACAAGTTGTGTGTAGTGCATTAGCATCCATCTAGCATGATGAATATGGTTTTGTTTGCTACTAAGATTCTCCTAAATCTCACCCCCTCCCTAACTAACCATTTAGGTCAATCATCAATGGGCAATAATGGCATGAGAAGCAAGGAGAAGAAAGTGGAGAATTGTTCATGTTAATGAATGATATTATTATTCAATGTGTAATTCTCCTATTATGTAATTTATGTTGTGGATGCCAATGATGCCATGTAATTAATTATAATATTTATGGTATAAATGAAAGTGTATGAGTATGAATGTGAAAGAGTAAGCCCATGTTATGTATGCCAAAGAAATAAAAAGAATTAAAGTAAAGAGACGTTAGAGGATAAAACGTAGGTCTTGGAGCAGTAAGTTCATAGCTCCAGTTGGCCTATCAAATGAATGATTTAAGTCACGATATTTGGAAGACTCATAGTACACATCCCAAGCTTTAAAATGAGAGGTATATCACCTCAATTGGATGTGTACATAAGGAGATACGAATTTTCAAAGTTGAGGCAGAGAATATGAAAGTTCCAGATTTTATGAAATAAATAGTAATATTTATTGATTAAACTGTATGAATTGGGTAAAGATAAATCCAATTGAATATTTTTCCCTTAAAGAGAATCAAAATAGCTTTTTTTAGAATTTTAGAACATCTCAATAAAATTTTTATGGAATTAATTATGAATTTTTGAAATTAGACCTGTAATCTGGAAGTTAAACAGTGAATAGTAACCCGAGTAATTATGTTGAAATTTTAAATCCACAGGTTTATGTCGTGATCTACTTTAACCATAATGCTTACGAATGCATACTCTAAGGGGTTAAAGGTAGGACATTTCAAGGAGAGGCTAAACCATTAGCCTTTCGGTAATGGGGGACAAACTTTGAGCTCAAGGACTTAATCAGGGAGTTTTTCTATAGTCTAAATCTGTGCTCAATGTTGTGTTGAACATTTCTAGATTTAGAAATTTTCTGCACTTATGTGAGACTTGATTTATGATTTTAAATCTTGTGTTTAGACTACTACAATGTATTTGGATTAGATGCTATTAATATTGATTTATCTATATAATATATCAGTTTGAATCCTTGTGTTCAGTTTATTTTCAGTGATCACTGATGATTAATCTGTTTACTTGGTATTTGGGTTGTTGATTGACAATCTGAAGGCATTTGCATCATCTATTCATGTACATTCTAAGTGGTTTTAACAACATTTTAAACGGTGTTAATTAATTTTGATTAAAGTGAGTTTTCATTAACTAAAACATTAGACCCAAGTGATTGCTTGGGT
Organism: Neltuma alba; assembly: GCF_004799145.2. NCBI lineage: Eukaryota > Viridiplantae > Streptophyta > Magnoliopsida > Fabales > Fabaceae > Neltuma > Neltuma alba. The sequence goes on from NW_021635122.1 coordinate 167,649, forward strand.
TTTTCATCAGATTTAGAGATTTCTAAACTCCCAAATCAATTTAAGAGCCATGATAGCTAAGCCTTTATCATCAAGAGTCTATTTCATATTACTTTCCCACTTAATCCAAATCATTCCTTCATTCATATAAAAAAAAATTTACTTTTTTGCAATTTATATTTACTACACAACTTTTCGAACAATTTAAACCCCTTTTTCTTTACCCAAATCAGCATGTTTTTGAAAACCAATTTAATCTAGGTTTTTCCAATAAAGCTCTCCTCGAGAAGAATGATTGGTCGCGCCCTATACTGCATTATCTGGTGCAATCACAATTTTGATGACCCGGGAGGTGACATTCCAGTCTGATCAGCCTCCTTAAGAGAGTTGTGCTCTCCTTGAATTCAACTTGAATACAACACTTGACCTTAAACTTTCCTAATTCCCTTTTTTTCTTTGATTTTTAACATAATTATTCTTCCTTTGATTCCAATAATCTCTTGGCTCATTCCCACACAATTTTTCATGTAGAATTCAAATATCAATTCAAATTTATGAAAATCAAACTTCTTCCCTTTCATTCAGTCTTGGCCGAAAGGGGGTATATACTTTTCAAAAATTCCATCTTTGATTCCAATGATTTTAAACATTTTTCCTTAATGTTTCCCTACACAAAAACACCTTTTAAACCCATTGGAATCATTAAAACACATCAAAACAAACTCCAACATCAAGAACTGATCATTGCCTTAATACCCCTTTTTGAACCCTAACTTGATTTTCTTCCAAAAATAAATCCAAACATCACTTAAACATGATAATTTTAACTCATTTTTAAGGCTTCTATCTTTCCCTAAGGCATACTCATATTGAATGAAATATTGCAACAAATTTGCCTTTAAAAAGAATTCAAATATGCAACTAAAACAGGCTTGAACATTAACTAAACTAAAGCACAAACATACATTGATGAATCTGTGATTAAAGCTTGATGATTCCTTGTCCAAAAGCACTTAACAAGTTTAGGCGTAAAGCTTAAGAAAACGAATTAGTAGCACCTCCTCTTCTTTTACCAATTTTTTACTATTTTTGAGTATTTTAGGGGGTATTTATAGACAAATGAATCTACCTTCTCCCTCACCATTTGGACATCCAAAATTGCCACATAATAGGGATATATAGCTGCCATCAATTGCTGAAATTTCCAGATTATGCCAAGTGTCCAAAACCTAGAATATTCCAAGATATTTATTCAAAAATTGGATTTATTTTAGGGTTAATGTGCAATTTTAACAACAAAGTTTACCCTAAGAGGCATTGGGCACCCTAAAGTTTATTTAGGTGCAAAAATATATATGAAGTTATCAAAAAGGTGCATATGGCATCACGCCGTTAACGTCCGTTAATTTACTATTAGAAGGGCCTGCAAAGTCAGCTTTAAGGTGCATTTTTAACATCAGAATTTACATCAAAGGGTATTAGGCACCATAAAGTTTACTTAGGTGCAAAAATATACATGACCTTTCTAAAAAGGAAAAAAAAAAACAAAATTCTCCAACTCCCATAAACGTCTATTAATTTTATTTTATTAGGTCCCACTAAATATCACTTTTTCTCTCTACTCATTCCTACTCTCCAACTCCTACAACGATCCATTAATTACGAAAATATTGCATATAGTACATGATCTTTCTAAAATATTTATATGCATTATTTGATTATATATTAGTTTATAAGTCAAGCAAATTAATTTGGAGAAAAATTATAATTATAATACTTTAAAGTAATTTATTTAATTTTTTAATTTCCTCAAATTAGTCTATTATGTTTTATATTAAGGACCAGAGGTAGTACTTGGGTGCAAGCAATAAACCTTATATCCTAGAAGGGAAAGGCATTGTTTTGTGTAAATACATATAAAAGCTTGGAGGTAGAGAAAATGACATAACAAAGAGAGTGTGTGTGTTAACTATGAGGAGAGAAAGATGGATTGGCTTGGAAGTGAAAATTGATGGAGAGAAAATATAGCATTTGGTGGGACCTAAAAGAATAAAATTAATAGACATTTATGGGAGAAGAATTTTGTTATTTTTTCCCTTTTAGAAAATTCATATATATTTTTGCACTCCAAGTAAATTTAATAGTGCCTAATACCCTTGATGTAAACTTTGTTGTTAAAAATGCATTTTAAAGTTGATTTCGTGGGCCCCTTTGACTCTAAACTAACGAATGTTAATGGCTTGGTGCAAGATGCCCCCTTTTGACAACTTTATGTATATTTTTGCACCCAAATAAACATTATGGTGCCCAGTGCCCCTTAGGGTAAACTTTGTTATCAAAATTGCACTTTAACCCTTTATTTTAATTTAATGGAAGGGTCCAGATTCTGCACAAATTTGGGCCTGGAGAGGCCCCCTCCAGGCCTAATGCAAGGCCCACTTAGTGATAAGTCTCATATTTTATATATATATTTCCTAGTCTGAACTTATGCTTTGTGGTTCTTAATTATGTAATTTGGGTTAAGATAAAGGTTATTGTGCATCAAGGGTATAAGAGTCAATTGTGTGCTTTTATATGATAATTCTTAAATTTTATTCATTCATTGGCTCTTATGTATCCCACATACCTTAGAAAAGATAACTATGAGTTTAATTTGATGTTATAGGTGATCAAAGGTTGAAGAAGATCAAGGGAAGCTGATTCTGTTACCATTCACCACAACTAACTATGGTATTTGTCACACCCTGATAATTTTATCCTAATTGATGAATGATTCGAGACTGACTAAGGTCATGTAGTATAGTAGACTAGTAGAGGATCCAGGTTATGAGGAAAAATCAGGATAGGGACATAACGGTCATTTTTGAAAAGATCGGTCAAGAAAGGGCAGTATTGGAAATAATGTCCGAAATTCCTGAAAATTCCTAGAAAATCATGAAAATAGAAAGGAGGGTACATAATAATGTTTACAGCTTAGAAGGTGAATATAGGATAAAAAATAATTTATCAGGGAATTATTTGTAATTATTGGAATTTTTGGTTAATTAAGGAAAATTAGCCAATTTCCATTATTTAAAATATATGGAGGCCTCAAAAATTCAAGGAAAAATAGGAATAAATTATGTGACATATTATCCTAATTTAAAAAATTACTTCCCACCTTTGGAAGTACAGAGGTTAGTTTAAAGAGTATTTATTACCGAATTATTATCAGTAGAATATTGATTTTTGATAGAATAAAATTTAGAAAATTATAGAGGGAGGTAAAACTTGAGAAAAATCATGGAATATCCTTGGAATGAGAGGAATTTAAGGAGGCATTGAAATCAAAATTTTGTGATAGTAAATTGGACATGATTGTTGGAAAATTGGACCGAAAATATATTGGATGAGTCATTTTTCTCCCAATTTTTAGAGTAATAATTCGGCCAAAATAAGGGGGAAGGACAAGGTTGGAATTTTTCAAATTGTTCAAGGGCATAAAGGGAAATAACAGACAAAACATTAAAATAATATTTTTTCACCACATGAAAATCACATGGTGAATAGGTGTCCTTCCATGTGTCATGATCTCAAAGCTTGTGCTCTAAGATTTGTCCATGTGTAAAGTGAAAAAAAATGGACGGCCGAGATCGCATCTTTTTCTCCAAGGGTATTCTTGGTATTTTGAAAAATTCAAGCCTATAAATACCCCCTCCCCTTCATAATTTCGGCCAAGATGGTTTCCTAGAGAGGGAATGTTTTGCTAAGTTCTAGGAGAGAGAAAGAAAGAAAGAAGAGAGAGAAAGGGAGAAAGAAAGGTTAAATGCCTCTAATCGCCGATTAAGAGCTAATTAAGGCAATTTTCTGGAAACCTAGGAGGACCTCAAGCAAGGAAAACAAGGAGGAAACATTGAGCGTGGAACCAAGGTAGCGTGAACTTACAATTATTTTGTTGACTTGCATTTGGTGTTTCTGCTATGTGTAGTTATATGCCATGAGAATGTTTATGCACTGATGATGTGAACTCCTTGCAATGTATGCCTTGGCTCTTGCATGATTGAGTTTTGACTGGAATGATTATATGCTCCATGATGATGACATGGATATGGAATGGTTATGGCACGGCATAATGACTAGCAATGTTATTTTACTGCATGTAGCATGACATCTTATGCATGTTAACTTGATGCTTGTATGTTTAGTGCTACTGGGATTTCTATGAAATCTCATTCCTCCTATAACATGATATCCTAGGTGCCACTACTTCCAAGGAGAAGGGAAAAGAAGTAATCATGGCTTGAAGAAATTATGATCTATGTACTGTATTATATGGTTTAAAACCTTTCTTTTCCAAGCCATGTAAGCATATTCTGAGCATCAACACATGACATGATAACCTTTTTGGATGTATATTAATGGTAGAGTAGCTTTATATGCGAGTATGATCTGCTTATGGTGAAAAACGAAATGGTCCTAGAATTAGTGAAAAACGGGGATAAAAATGGTCTAAATTTGACCAAATTTTGACCAATTAAGACCCTGGTCAAATGGTTGACTTTTCCCCTGAAATTTGGCATGTAAATAGATCTTATTTTTCCCTTTAAAATGAGTGGTAAAACATCACAATTAGAGCTCTGTGCAAGAAGTTATGCCTTTCTGAAGTTAGGCAAAAATCCTGGAAAATAGAAAAATGACCAAATGAACAGTACTTTTTGAAATTAAAATCGGATGCATCTCTGATTAAAGTAGAACCTGAGGTCATTTTTCCTTGATATATGATGTTAAGAGCTTCGAGTGAGACTTAGAACGACCTTGTTTCGATTTTTCTAGAATTAGTTATGATTTTCCAAAGTTATGCCAAGTTTAAGGTTACAGTGAATAGTAATGCGGGAAAATAAACTTTTAAACTCAGATTTTTCAACCTGATAACCTGTAATTACGCTTCTGAATATCTTAACTTGGCATAATATAAGGATGTAAACATAAGGTGTTACAGTATTCACCGTGGTGAACTCTTGTTACAAAGGGAACATAAGTCACTAATTCATACGATGTCGTTTTGAGTTAGTCGTGACTAGCAGATTCATTTGCTGTGACGAATATATGAAATTTCCAGATTTAAATCTAGAACGCATGCCAGTTCCTGAATTCTATGATTTCTTCCATTTTGGCATTGTTTTCTCCATCCAAAACTCTCTCATTTTGTCCCTCTTCACCTCCCTATCATACTCCACCATTAATTTTAAGCATCCCTTTCTTCTTTGAAGAATCTTTTTTCACTTTAGGTCTGTACTGCTTCATAGAAGTCGCTTGAGTCTTTTCCTTGGACTATGTTTGCTTCTCAGTGCTTTCTTTTCGGTCACTTCTAGCTTGCTTGACTCTTGCCATTTCTCATCGTACAAAAGAAATTCAAGAGAATGTTCAGTGGTTTGAGAGTTAGAGAGGTTTGGCAATGAACGAGAGGGCTTAAGGAGTGATTTCAAGTGAAGTGGAGTGAGAAATTTAATAGAAGAGTGGGTTTTCAACGATTTGCATGAAAACAGGATAAAGCGTTTATCAAGCTAGGGTTCTGAAACTGACAGGGTTTTTCAAATTCTGAACGTTATAAATACAAAATTGATTGATTAAGTTATCAATCAATGTGTGATCGATCATGTGTTCGATAAATAAGAAGAACACTTAAGGCAATTATCAATCAGGTTATCAAACAATGAATAATCGATCACATTATCGATAAATTTTAAGTAAAAACTCATACCTAGTCTAGTTTATCGATCATTTGATCGATTAATATTTTATCAATTGGCTTATGATAATTCTTAACATTTGACTGATTTGACTGAGGGTTCCATGTTGCTGTTGATCGATGAGTTGATCGATAATTAAGAGATTGATCAGCTTATTGATAATTCTCCTCTCATCATCTCTGGTCGGCTCCATATGCCTTGTTTATCAATCAACAGATCCATAATTTGTGTTTATTGATCAGGTGATCGATAATTTATGCCAACTTCAATATATAATTATCGATGTCTTCATCGATCACACCATACTCTATTCACCTTTATTTTTTGACATCCAAACAGAGCATCCTGCAAAACAACTTTCTATCCTATCTGATGCTTAAGTTAGTCTTCCAATCATCAAAACTTTAAGTCTAAATGTCAAATTAAAGGAGTAATGTGAGATATCTTACAACTCATTGGGATTTACCATTCCTAATTCTCTTATGAAGCAATTGAATTTCTGTTGATAGAGATGCTTTGTAAATATGCCTACTATTTGATATTCAATGGGAATGAATTCTACCTTCACATATTTCTTTTGAACATGGTCCCGAATAAAGTGATGTCAAACATTAATGTTCTTGGTTCGAGCACGATGAATTGGATTCTTAGACAAATTTATTGTGCTTGTGTTGTCACACGGGATTGAGATTTCCTTCAAGTTGATTCCCAAATCTTGTAGTTGTTGCTTTAACCATAGAATCTAAGCACAACAGCTGACAGTGGCAACATACTCTGATTCTGTAGAGGATATTGCCATAGTATTATGCTTTTTCCTTGACCACAAGACAAGGCATCCTCCCAGAAATTGATATTGTCTACTGGTATTTTTCCTATTTGTTTTATAGCCTCCATGATCAGCATCTGAGTATCCCATTAGATACTCTTCTCCTTTCTTTGGATACCAGATTCCCTGATGTTCTGACAGGATATTTGAGGGTTCTATAGATGGCTTCTTCATGCGATTCCTTGGGAGCTGACTGATATCTTACACACATTCCTACACTGAATTGAATGTCTGGTCTACTTGCTATGAGGTAGAGTAGTGATCCAATCATTCCTCTATACTTGGTCAGATTCACGTTTTTGCCTTTCTTGTCTATGTTCAGTGAAATAGTTGTTCTCATGGCAGTCTTTACACTTTTGGCATTTTTCAAGCCATATTTCTTTAGTAACTCCTTGAGATATTTTTTCTGGGATATGAATATTCCGTTTTTCTTCTACTCGATTTGCAATCCTAGGAAGAAATCCAATTCTCCCATTATTGACATCTCGAATTTGCCCTACATTAACTTAGCAAATTCTTGACAAAGATCCTCATTAGTAGCTCCAAATATAATATCATCCACGTAAATTTGAACAATTAACGGTTCTTTTCTATTTCTTTTGATAGAAAGTGTAGTGTCCACTTTGCCTCTTTCAAAACCTTTTTCTATCAGAAAATTGCTAAGTCGTTCATACCAAGCTCTAGGTGCTTGTTTTAAACCATATAAAGCCTTTTTTTTCAGTTTGTAAACATGATTAGGGAAATTAGGATCTTCAAAACCAGGAGGTTGTTCAATAAAAACTTCTTCCATAATATAACCATTCAAAAATGCACTTTTAATATCAATTTGATATAATTTGAAATCTTTTATGCAAGCAAAGGCTAAGAGTACTCATATGTGTTAGAAACAATCTCACCCAAGAGGGGGGTGAATTGGGTGAGTTACAAAAAATTTAAAATTAAAAGCGTGCAAGTATTGAACAGAAACAGAGAGTCAGAGTAAGGAGAATTTTAACCGCAGAGAGGAGACACAAGATTTATACTGGTTCGGTCTAAACCACGTGACCTACTTCCAGTCCCCAGAACACCTCTGAGTGTTTCACTATCTTCCAAGATCGACAGGGCTCTTGGTGCCTCGGTACAGTAATTGAATCGCTCAATCACTCCCCCTTACTCCCGTAAGGATACAACCCCTCTCAAGAGTCCACACTCTTGAGTGTCTCTCAAGTTTTTAATAAAAGTAGTGAATGGCTCTCTTACAGAGTGAATTCAATGATAAACACTGATGCTCAGTAGTAACGTGAAAAACAGAGTATTGAATGCGTAACTAAACAATCGCAGGTGGTAGTTCAGGTATTCAATCTCTTCATTAATGCTTCTTCGCGCCTTTTATAGTTGATACCGTTAAGTAGCTGTTAGACGGAAGAGCTTCTAGCCGTTGTGACTTCGTTTGCGTGTTTCGCTGGTTTCAACGGCTCCACCATTAATGCGTCTGAGTTTCTGACACTGTAGGTCGCAGTCTACGTAATCCCGTTGAAGAGCCGTTGCACTCGTTTTCATTAATCTGCATATTTTAAGATTCGAACAAATGAGAGTTTTGTGGTGAGTGCTTTAATCTTGAACAAAAAGAAGGCTAATTTATCATTCAAGGATTTGTGACGAAATCATTTATCAGCAAGAAGAACAGAGTGTCATTCCGGTTTAGTTTGATCGAAAAAGTGATCGATTACTTGATGATAGATCAAGTTATCGATAAACGGAATGAAGACTTTTCGAAATAGATCACCAAAATTATCGATCAAGTGTTGGATCATTGACTCTAAGATTTATCATAGAAAGAGGAAATCGTTTCATGATCGAACAATTGATCGAACACAAATTTGATCGAACAGATTATCGATAATTCAAATGTTATTGAAATGAAGCTTCAGTCATTGATGATCGAACATCTTATCGATAAATGTATGATGGATAATATTATCGATAAAACATGGTTATGTAAATAATCAATGAAAGACACAGGCTATCTGAAATGATCGAACAGTTGATTGATCATTGATCATTCGAACAAGTGATCGATAATGGTGAAGGAAGAAGTTTAATGTAAAGGAAATGATTATCGATCACGTTTTGTGAAACCATGAAATCCGAGGAATTGAATGATCGATCACATTATCGAAAAACCAGTGATCGATAACTTGATCGAAAAATAGTTCACCATAACTTAATGCGAATATGTCAATTCTTAGACTCTTTATCGATCACGTTATGTGAAAACTTATTTAAGCAAACAAGTTAAACTTATCGATAATGTTATCGATAATTTAGTTGTAACAAAACTGAGTAAGAGTGGGTAAGGACATTGATTATCGATCATGTGATCGATAATTTTATGATCAATAAGGTTATCGATCCATCAGTGAATTTGATCACCTGCATTCAGAGAGTTAGAGCATAAAGTTCGAACACGTAATCGATAAACAAATGGTCGGTAATATGATCGATAAACTTGTAACAGAACTAATGTGCAGAACAAGTAGATTGTGTTACCTTTTATCGAGGTCGTTATTGATGACTGATTTATCGATAACTTGATCGATAAATACACTTCAGATTTGGGTCTCTGATTGTTTACCTGATATTATCGATCAACTTACCGATAATTTACCATACTCTTATGTGATTTTTACGATAGTGATTATCGATCACTTTATCGATAAATTACTCATCGAATAGTTCTTCGATCAAAAGACTACTATAGACCTGATTTACACTTGATCATTTATCTGAAACCTTAGCGATAACCGATTGCTCGATCAGTTGATCGATCAAAATACTTAACCCTGATATTCTGACTTTGTTATCATCAAAACTATAATCCTAACAATATGGCTTTCAATTTAGATACTGGAGCATGTATTTCCTCATAATCAATACTTTCTTCCTAATTATAGCCCTTAGCCACTAATCTAGCTTTGTTTATGACGATTTGTGCGGATTCATTGAGCTTATTTTTAAACACCCATTTGGTGCCCATGACTGGATGGTCACTAGTTCGGGGTATTAAATCCCAAACTTGATTCCTCTCAAATTGGTTCAGCTCTTCCTACATTACTACTATTTAGAATTCATCAGAGAGAGCTTCGTCAATATTGGTTGGTTCAATGTGTGAAATAGATACAGAGAAACGCACTTTATTGAACACATGTCTATGGATTTTGACCCCTTCATTAACTTCACCAATGATCCTTTACTTTATCTAAATCAATATGTTTTTGATAGCTATCACATCCCGAAAAATTTTACCTAGACATAGGGAGTTAAAAAATTGGGATGAGGGCTAACATAGAAAGTAGATAGAGGGATGAAACAACTTTTGATGTGAAACCCTGATAAAGCCTAGGCTGACTGTAACACCTCCTTTAATATCCCATTATACATCGATTAGAACCGTTACAACGCATTTTCCTAATGTTTCTGAATGAAAAATTTTCCATTTCAAAACTTTGTATGTAAGTCATTATGTACACTGTTCATCCGAATTTAGGTCAAATTTAGAAATTCATAACTAAATCTAGAAAAATTGAAATAAGGTGGTTCTAATTTTCACGTTAAGCTTGCTAAGAGGTCTTTAAAGGAAAAATAGTCATTAAGCTCAACTCCATTTAAGGTAGCACCAGCAAATTCGACAAAGTGCACTGTTCATATTGTCAATTTTTGAATTTCCAGTATTTTAGCCCAATTTTGGAAAGACATAACTCTTAGTACAAAACTCCAAATTGGATGGTTTACTACTTGATTTAAAGCTGAAAATAAAATATAAATGCTTGCAAAATCTTAGGTCCAGATTCCATCATTTACTTGTTATTTTATCTGGCACAAATTTGACCTTATTTAGGGTATTTTTGTCCCTTAATCACCATTTTCTTGAGTTTTTTTCCCTTTTCTTTTTTTATACCTTTTAGGCATTCCACCATTCCATATTCTAGTATTAGGGCACGTCATAAAAATATAATTTACATCATATCATCATCTAAAATCCATTACAACTTAATATAAAGTTCATTAAAGCATTACATAACTTTTCAAAACATCATGAATTCCGTAATGCTCCTTCATCCTGATACCATTTCCTTGCCCTTCCTATTAGATGAGCCATCTCCTATTTGGTATATAAGTTAACATAGGAGGAATGAGATTTCAAAGAAATCTTAGTAGCAATTGAATTATAATTATCATGTGAATCAAGCAATTTACAATGTGACATGTTATCACACCTCAAGGCATAATCAAACCATATAAAATCATAGTTAACATCGAGAGGAACACAATACTTGCACAATAACATAATTCAATACATTTGGACAAAGCATAACCCAAAGTCATCCAATCAACCAAGGTCACAATACAATTCCTCAATCTAAGCAAACAACATAATCACATTAAACAATCAAATTATAATTCAATGCTACCTTTTATCACTTGAAAATTTTGGTCTCCTCAAGGGGTTATGATTCCCTTTGATTCCTCCTTACAACACCTATTGATTCAGGTATAAATATAAGCCATATTAATAACTAAAAAACTTAAACATAGCACTTTGATTGACTTAACAATTTTCCCCCTTTTTTTTCTTGGATTTTTAACAGAATTGTTCCTCCTTTAGAATCAATAATCTCTTGGCTCAATCCTACATAATTTTTCATGAGGAATCCAAATATCCAATTAGTTTTTCAAAAATCAAACTCCTTTCCCATAAAATCATATTGGCCAAATAGGGGGTATGTGACTCACAAAAATTTTATTTTTGATTACAATGATTTTATACACTTCCCTTTAGTATATCCCCACAAAAAAACACATTTTAAACCCATTGGAACCATCAAATCAATATAAAACACACTGATACCCCATGTACTGTTGTTGGTCGAATTGAACATAAGGGATCCTAAATTGATTTTCTTCCAAAAGCCACTTTATACACCACTTAAACAAGCTTGTTCCATATCATATTTAAGGTTTCTCTCCTTCCCTAATAGCCAAGTAGATCAACTGAATTTGCATAGCATTTTTCCTTGATTTTTCATGCCAAAAACCCAACCAAAACTAGCTTCAAACTTAGGGATAGGAAGGCTTGAACATACCTTGATATTTTCTTGATAAAAACTGAATGATTCCTTGCCCAAATACCTCACAAATTTCGGTCTCCTTGGTTTGGACATAAAGTGGTAGCACCTCCCCCTCTTCTTCTAATTTTCTAACATTTTTCTTGTATTTTAGGGAAGGGTATTTATAGACAAATAAATTGCCATTTTCCTCTGAATTTTTGACACCTAAAACCCCTTAATAGAGGAGTTGGCAGCCATAAAATGCAAGATAACTTCAGATCTGTACAAGTGTCCCTTTTACTAGAGTTTTCCAATTTCTCACATGAAATAAATGGGTCTTATTTCAACAAAATAATGCTGTCCAGAAGCTTCAAGAAATTGGGCCTTAATTGGGCTCAATGTGGGCCCCATAAATGGTCTAGGATGGCCCAAAAAGATAGCCCACAAACCAAATCACAATCCCAAACTATTCTAAAACTTTATCGGTTACTATTCATTAGTAACATTCTATAAGTTTTTCAAACCTTCAAAAATTTATTTCTCTATATGATAATTCACCTTTTAATATAAGAATATGATCTGAAAATTTTCAGAATTTTCCACCACCTCTAAGTGTTTATTTTGAATTTTCTCTGATTAGGACTCTATCGGTGTCACTGCAAGAAGATAAATTTCCTAAAATTAATTCTTGAGCTTCTAAGGCCTAAACCCAATTTTAAAAATTGCAATACATATTTAGATGATTTTTTCATATTTTTTACAGAATTATTGAGGCCTCTAATTAATTAAAATAATTATTTTCCTCCAATTTTTGAATATTTCCCCGAAAAACCTCCATTCACGGAAAATTTCATCATAATTTATTTTCATAATAATTGCACCTTTCGGGCCTCAACTGAATTTTCAAAATCTCTAATTTGTATTTTTTCTATTTTTCAAAAAATTTCTAGAATTTTATAAAAATTTTCTGTTTTGCTCTTCCTAAACCGATAATTTTAAAAATGCCAGCCTGGACCTTATCGACCTTATTGAGGTTTCACATTAAAAGTTGTTTTGTCTCCCTGTCTAATTTCTACATTGGCCCTCATCCCAATTTTTAATCCCTTATGTTCATGTAAAATTTCTCAGGATGTGACACTGGCATTTTTAGAATTATCGGTCTAGGAAGAGCAAAATGAAAAAATTTTAAAAATTCCAAAAATTAGTAAAAATATGAATTAGTGGTTTTGAAGCCTCGATAGAGGCCCTAAAGGTGAAATTGATGTGAAAATGAATTATTACAAAATTTCCCAAACAAGGAGGTTAATAATAGAAAATTAAAGGAGATAATTATTTTAAATAGTTAGAAACCTCAATAATTCTGGGAAAAATATGGATTAATTTTATAAATATTTGTTTGAATTTATAAAATTGGTTTTAGGCTTTGAAAATGTCACTTCTGAAAAATTTCACTTGGATGCATGGAGTTGAAAATTTGGACAAGGGCCAATATAGAAACTAAATGGGGAGATAAAACAACTTTTAAGATGAAACCCCGATAAGGCTCGGGCTGGTATTTTTATAACTATCGGTCTAAGATGGGCAAAACAGGAAAATTTGAAAACAATTCAAGAAAATTTCCAAAAATAGAAAAAATGAAAATTAGAGGTTTTGAAAACTCGGTTGAGGCTCAAAAGGTGGAATTATTATGAAAATAAATTGTTACGGAATTTCCTGTAAAACGTAGGTTTTTGGGGAAAATATTGAAAAATCAGAGGAAAATAATTATTTTAATTAGTTAGAGGCCTCAATAATTCTGAAAAAGATATGAAAAAATTGTCTAAATATTTGTTTGAATTGATAAAATTGGTTTTAGGCCTTGGAAGTTTAGAAATTAATTTTAGGGAATTTATTTTTCTCACAGTGACACTGATAGAGGCCTAATCACAGAAAATTCAAAATAAATAACTAGAGGCGGCAAAAAATTTTGAAAATTTCCAAATCATGTTTTTATATTGAAAGGTGAATTATCATGGAGAAAAATAAATTTTTAGAGGTTTGAAATAATTACAGAATGTTACTAGTTGTAGTAATCGATAAAGTATCGGAATGATTTGGGATTTTGAATTGGTTTGTGGGCCATCTTTTTGGGCCAGCCTGGACCATTTTTGAGACCTACATTAGACCCAATTCAAGCCCAATTTTGTGAAGCTTCTAGACAACATTATTTTTTAATTAAAATAAAATGTAAAATTAAAGGATAATTGTTGGAAAACTCTAGTATTGTACACTTGTTCAAATCTAAAGTTATATATCATTTGATGGCTGCCAACTCATCTATTAAGAGGCATTTTGGGCATCCAAAGTTCATAGGAAAATGGCCATTTATTTTGTCTATAAATACCCCCTAAAATACAAGAAAATGTTGGAAAATTGAAAAAAAGAGGGGTGGTTCTGTCACTTTGGTTCCAGCTCTAGTCAACCAAAATTTTAAGGTATTTGGGCAAGGAATCATTCAGTTTTTATCAAGAAAACATCAAGGTATGTTCAAGCTTTCCTATCCCTAAGTTTTAAGGTAGTTTTGGTTGGGTTTTTGACATAAAAATCAAGGGAAAATATTGCACAAATTCGGTTAACAAGCTTGGCTATTAAGAAGAATAGAAACATTAAATATGATATGGAACAAGCTTGTTTAAGTGGTATATAAAGTGGTTTCGGAAGAAAATCAACCTAAGGCTATATGTGTTCATTTCAGCCAAGGGGTGTTCTTGCTGGAGGAGATTCCAATGTGTTTTTGTGCAGGGATATAGTATTGAAAAGTGTTTAAAATTATTAGAATCAAAAATAAAATTTTTGGAAGTTATATACCCCCTATTCGACCACTATAATTTCATAGGGAAGGAGTTTGATTTTTGAAAAACTGATTGGATATTTGGATTCTTCATGAAAAATTGTGTGGGATTAAGCCAAGAAATCATGGATTCTAATGGAGGAATTATTTTGTTAAAAATCCAAGAAAATGGAGGGAATTATTAAGTTAAAGTTAAAGGATTGTGTTTACGTTGTTTAGTTATTAATATAGCTTATATTTATGCTTGAATTAATAGGCTTTATGAGGAGGAATCAAGGAGAATCATTATCGCTTGAGAAGACTAAAACTATCAAGTATTAAAAGGTAGCATTAAATTATAATTTGATTGTTTATCTTACTTGTTTAATGTCATTTTGTTGTTTGCTTAGATTGAGAAACTTGTATTGTGATCTTAGTTGATTGGATGGCTTTAGGTTATGCTTTGGCCAAATGCATTGAATTATGTTATTGTGGAAGTGTTGGTGTTCCTCTGCTAGCATAATGTTAAGCATGATTTTATGTGGCTCGAGAATGTCTTGAAGTTGATAATATGTCACATTATAGCTTGCTTTATTTACATGATAATTATAGCTCGATTGCTATTGAGATTTTCATGAGATTTTCATTCCTCCTATATCAATTTATTTATCATTTAGGAAGTGGCTCATCTGTGGATCAAGGCAAGAAATTGGTGCTAGGATGAGAGAGCTTTGTGAATGTTTTATTATTTTGGAATGTCATGTAATGTGTTATCAAACTTTATGCCAAGTTTGTAATGGATTATGAATGATAATATGTTGTAAATTATATTGGTATGCCCAAGTGCTAAAATGTTGAATGGTGCAATGTCAAAAGGATGTGAAAGGAGGGAAAAGGGAAATAAATTCAAGAAAAATGGGATTTGGGGATAAAAATACTCTAAAAGAGGCCAACCTTGTGACAATAAAAAAAAAAAAAGCAAATGATAGAATCTAGACTTGAGATTTTGCAGGCAAATAGATCTCATTTTTAAATTTAAATCAAGTGATATAACATTAAAATTGGAGTTTTGTGCTAAGAGTTATGTCCTTCCAAAATTGGGCTAAAATACTAGAAATTCAAAAATTGACCATATGAATAGTACATTTTGTCAAATTTTCCGGTGCTGCTCTAGATAGAGTTGAGTCAATTGATTATTTTTTCTCTATAGAACTCCTAGTAAGCTTTGTGTGAAAATTGGAACCACCCTGTTTTGATTTTTCTAGGATTAGTTATGAATTTTCAAAGTTAGCCTAAATTCAAATAAACATTGTATGGACAGAATAAAAAGGAAAAATTTGAAACTAAAATTTTTTCGCTCAGAAACATTGGGAAATGCATTATAATGGTTCCACTTGATGTATAATGGGATATTAAAGGAGGTGTGATAGAAAACATAGGAATTTGTTTTTAGGAACGTATTTCCCAACAGTTTTACCAATAGAGGCCTAATCAGGAAAAATTCAAAATAAATAGTTAGTGATAAAGAAAAATCCTAATAATTTCTAGATCATATCCTTATAGAAAAAGGGGATTTTTTATGGAAAGAAATGAATTGTTGGAGGCCTGAAAAAATTATGAAATGTTACAAGTGAATAGTAACTAATAAAATTTTGAAATGGTTTGGGATTGTGATTTGGTCTGTGGGCTATCCTACACCATAAGTGGGTCCCACATTGGGCCTGGAGAAGGCCTAATTTTGTGCCAGATCTGGACCCTTAATTAAACTGGATTTTAACTCAATTTTCACATAAACATCTTGGATTATTCTAGGCTAAAGACACTTGGCATGATCTAAACTTTCTCAACACTTGATGGCAGCCAAGTGCCCCTCTTAGGTGGCACTTTACATATGGGGGAGGTAGGAGATTATTTTGCCTATAGATACCCCCTCAAATACCCAAAAATAGGTGAACAATTGGTAAAACTAGGGGAGGTTCTGTCCAACTATTTCCTTAAGCTGGAAACCAAAATTAGTGAGTGTACTTCGACAAGAAATCATCAAGCTTTAGTCAAGAATTCACCAAGATATGTCTAAGCTTTATATGGTTAAGATTAAAGCTTGTTTTGATTAGTTTTTGGATTAAAAATTCAAAGAGAAATGTTGTGGAATTTCAGCCACCATGCTTGAACTTTAGGAAAGGATAGAAATCTTAAATACAAAGTGGAATAAGCATGTTTAAGTGGTGTTTGGATTGATTTTTGGAAGAAAACCAACTTAGGCTTTCCTATGCTTCATTTTGATGAAGAAAAAATATTGGGACAGGAGTTTGTTTTACCTTGATTTGATGATTCCAATGAGTTTAAAATGTGTTGTTGTGTAGGAAAACACTAAAGGGAAGTGTTTAAAATCATTGGAATCAAAAATAAAATTTTTGGAACATATATGCCCCTATTCGGCCAAGAGCTTATTAAAATCAAAGGAGGAATAATTATGTTAAAAATTAAAGGAAAGGGGGATTTAAGTAGAGCATTGGTATTTAAGTTTGAATAATTGTTAATGTAGCTTGTAATTATACTTGGATTCATAGGTATTGTGGAAAAAATCTAAGGGAGCTTTAATGTCTTGGAGAGACCAAGTTGTATTAAGCATCAAAGGTAGCATTGAATTATAATTTGATTGTTTATCTTGTCTGTTTAACGTGATTATATTGATTGCTTAGATTGACGAACTTATGTTGTGGTGATGGTTGACTTTATGACATTTGACTGTGCTTTGGCCAAATGCATAGTAATATGTCAATGTGAAACTGTTGAAACTATATGATGCATAATAGGATTTTATGTAAATTGAGGATGTCTTGAGGTTCTATAACATGTCACATTATGCATTGTTTAATTTACATAACGATTATAGTTCATTGTTACTGAGATTTCTATGAAATCTCATTCCTTCCTATGTTAAATTATGTATCAAATAGGAAGTGGACCAACCATTGATAAGGGTAAGGAGATAGTGTTGGGCTAAGAAGGTCATGAATTATATGATAATGTGTAATATATGTTATATTTTGATGAATTTTACTACGAGTTTATAATGAACCAAGGATATTGCACACTTTAGAATTATGTAAATTATAATGTTGAATGGTTGCTTATAATCATAGTATGATGTGTTAGAATGAAAGGCAAATGGAAAAAAGAAAAGAAAATTTAATAAGGTTTGATTAAGGGATAAAAATACCATAAATAGGGGCAATCTTGTGTAACATAAAATACTGAGCAAATGGACAAATTTGGACTTGAAATTTAATAGACTTATAGATCTTATTTTTTAGCTTTAAAATAATTGGTAGATTACTAAATTTAGAGTTTTGTGCTAAGAGATATGCCCTTTCAAAGTTGGGCTAAGATATTGGGAAATTGGAAATTGACCATATGAATAGTGCAACTTGGTGAATTTTCTGGCTCTGTTTCGTGATGTTTGATGCTAATAAGTATTTTTTTCCTTATAGTAGACATGACAAGCTTCAAATAGAAATTAGAACCACCTCATTTCCATTTCTCTACATTTAGTTATGGATTTTTAAATTTGGCAAAAATTTCTATGAACAGTAAACAGTGCCGAAGGCTCTCTGTGACCTTAGGTCATAACCTAGGAAATTCAAGTCACGACCTAGAACCAAAAATGGCCTCTGTGACTTCAAGTCATGACCTGGAAGTACCAAATCATGACTTGGACTGAAATTTAAAAAAGTTTCAAATTTTTGAGGATTTTCTCAATCCTAAGGCCTATACAATGATCCTAAAGGGTTCCAATTGTTATAGAATAAGGTAATAAAGGAGGTATGATACTTTTTGGTATCAGAGTCAAGTTCTGGCTTTGTTTGGTTGCACTATATTGATCGATATATGTTGTGAATTATGATTGGTGGTTATTTATTGTTTGTGAATTGGACTGCTTTGGTTAGATTGTGTATTATAAATTGAGTTAAGGGCAAGAAAGAAAAAAGGAAATGGCCTGCTATGAGAACAGTGACACAGAGGAGATGGTAAATTAGAGGATGCCAAGGGAGCTGTATTCAAAGTGGCACCATCCTCATGTTGAAGACCCTGATGATCCTGCTCTGGCCCTAGGGTACTATCAGTTACTAAGTGAAATAGAAGATATCTATTTTGAGGAAGACTCTAATAAGATTATAAAGCTCGATGATAGTGATGCTCAAAGCATCACGAGTCCTAGACCTAACCCAAATGAAGTAGGCCCCAGCATGATCAAGATAGAACCGATCCGAATGGCCAAACCTACACAGATAAAAGCTAAAAACCTACCAATTAAGAAGAGGCCCTTATTAGTAAAGAAAGATTTCAAAGGGTATGACAACCTCATTAGAGAATTTTCCGAGTTGGGGAGACATATCGATCAAACCTAAAATCAGTATGCTACCATTTATCTGGATTACTTCTTCTACCTGAGATTGCTGCATAATGAAGTACTAGAAGAGGATTCAGATATAGATGATACCCTTTGGTGTCAAGTATTGATGGATACACTACCAACTACCTGGGTTTGGCAGGAAGAGCTTCGAAAGATCTGTAATTGCTCTATGTCCCGCACTTTTGACTAGCTACTAGATGACTTAGAGATCTTTGTTTATACTCTGTTTCCTTTTTCTGCTTCTCTAATATGATTGTGGATGACTGTATGTTATGGTTGTGATGGGCTATACTAGGCTTAGACAAATATTTTGCTAACTATGCTGTATATATATTTGAATAGAAGGTAATATAAAGTATCTTTTATGTAAAGTGATAATTTTGTTCCTCTTGTAGTTAAGAAGAAACAACAAAATGATAAGAACAAGACGAGGATCTTGAATGAGGAGAGAATTATCAAGACCCCCTATCGACCCAATAGAAAGGATTATAGAGAGACTAGAGGAAACAACAAACGACCATGTCAGAAATACAAACTACATAAGCCAGACAAGAACGGGAAAGAGATGCTACTATAGCTACAACAGTAGCAACAGCACTGGCACAGTTACAACAACCTAGATAAGGTATAGCCAGGACAACCCAAGCCCTTAAACAACCACACCAGCAACTACAGGAAATAGCTCCTGTAAGACCACAACCTGCTGCAGAGCCCGATACACTACAGCAGTGGATTGTTAGATTTAGGAAACACCACCCTCCAACTTTTGAGGGAACATTTGACGTATAGGTGGTGAGGACTAGATAACTCAGCTAGAGAAGATTTTCAACATCTTGGAATGTCTATCTGAAAGGAAGGCTCAGATGGCGATATACAAATTAGAAGGAGAGGCAGACAGATGGTGGAGGAATATAGAGTTGGTCCTCCAAGCAAATGCAACCTCCACCACTTGGGAAGTCTTTAAGGAATAATTTTTCTTGAGATATTTTCCTTGCTCTGTTAAGGACAAGAAGGAGGCAGAGTTCCTCACCATCAAATAGGTAGCCAATGAACCGTTTGACAAATACTTGGCTTGGTACATAAAACTGTCAACATATTCCACCTACCTCTAACATATGAATGATTAATGTTGGTTTATAGAAAAGATTATGAAAGGGCTAAAGCCTGATTTAAGAGAGAAGGTGGAGCTATGACAACTTGAGGTGTTCAATAAGGCAGTACAAGTCTGCCGCATCACTGAGAACAGCCAGAATCATATGGAGCTAGCTAAGGTAACCCCGAGAACTGAGAAGCCAGGGGTAAAAGCGGGTCAGGAAGGCACCTCCTTCAATGGCAACAGGAAAATAAGGAGGTTTAACTAGAGCAAGAGGTTGAGGCAGGGAGCCTGACAAGGAGGTACAAAAAATGTTTGCCGAGGATGAGAGTATGAACACTGGCAGAAATCAAGGAGATAGGCCGTGCACCATGCGCCAGAATGTGTGCTACAGATGCAAAAGACTCAAACATTATGCTTGGGAGTGCCCGTAAAATGCTGATAGTATGGGTAGACCTTAGGCTCATAAGTCGCCCGACTTGATACAAGGCAAAGTTATTGTGAATGGTTACCTTGTAGATGCATTGTTTGACTCAGGTGCTAGCCACTCATTTATATTGTATGGTTGTGCTAGGCGCTTCGGTGTTGCCATCCTCACATTGCTATATGATTTATATGCTTCCACTCCCACTGGAACTAAAATTTTAACTTTTGTTGTTTGCTTAAACTGTATTGTTCGGTATGCTCATTGTTGCACTATGTTAGACCTTATATGTATGCCTTTATGTGATATTGATATTATCCTTGGCTTGAACTGGTTATCTTCACAAAATGTCCTCTTTGATTGTAAAAACAAAACATTGATCCTTCCTACCCAAGAGTTGACCACTCAGGCAGAGGTAAAATTGAATCTGATTACTGTGGCTCAAGCAGATAAGTGGTTGAGACAGGGTTGCTAGGGTTACATGGTATTCTTCTTGGTAAATGCAGGTATTTTAGATATACCGGTGGTATGTGATTACTTTGAGGTTTTTCCAACAGACATCAATGGGTTGCCACTTGAACGAGATATAGAATTTGCCATCAACTTGGTACCCAGAACAAACCCAATTTCGAAAGCTCCCTACCGAATGGCTCCAAATAAAATGGTAGAGCTGTAAAAGCCATTGGAGGAGCTACTAGACAAAGGTTTTCTACGCCCCCTATGTCTCTATGGGTTGCACTAGTGTTATTTGTAAAGAAGGAGTATGGCAGCTTAAGGCTATGTATAGATTATCGGGAACTGAATATGGTGACGATCAAGAATAAATACCCATTATCTCAGATTGACGATTTAGTGAATCAATTGGCTGAAGCCACTGTATTCTCAAAATTGAATTGAGGTCAGGTTATTATCAGTTGAGGATCAAGGCAGAAGATATTCTGAAGACTGCCTTTTGAACGAGGTATAAACACTACGAATTTCTAGTAATGCTATTTGGGTTGATGAATGCACCTGCAATATTCATGGATTATATGAATAGAATCTTCCGGCCGTATTCAGATCAATTTGTGGTAGTATTCATTGATGATATCCTAGTGTATTCTAAATCACCAAAGGAGCATGACCAACATCTACGGATTATATTAAGCACATTGTGAGAAAAGCAATTGTATGCTAAATTGACAAATGTGAATTTTGGTTGAATGAGGTAAAATTCTTGGGTCACATAATTACCTGAGAAGGGATGGCAATAGACCCAAAGAAAGTAGAGGCTGTGTTGAATTGGGAACAGTCCAAGACAGTAATAGAGGTTAGAAGCTTTCTAGGACTGGTAGGGTACTACAGAAGGTTTATACGAGATTTTTCTAGGATTGCCCTATCACTGACTAAGCTCACCCGAAAGAATCAACCATTTAGCTGGGATGCTAAGTGTGAGGCTAGTGAAAGAGAGCCTTTTCTTGTCGTTCGCTTAGAGGTTCTCGCTCAAAATTTATCCAAGCTATGCAGTAGTGCAAACTCGGGTCGTTCTCTTTTGGGAGCCTAAATTAGATGTCTAAGTTAGATTAATGCTATGCAGAGTAATGAAAAAAGGGGTTTTTGGTGTTTTTATCCATTAGTGAAATGCTAAAACTAAATGCAATTAATTCAAATCTAAGTGACTATGTTTTTGGATTTTTCTAAGATAGTAGTAATGAAGTGAAGTTAATGATATGTAATCTCTTGAATATAGCTTTGAAGCAATCATAGTTCAAAATAAGTATGAGAGTAGAAATCACCAAGTTTTCTAAATGAAAAACCTTAAAGAACTCTTTAAGTCTAGGATCTTAATCAATGGTACCCATTTCATAAGATCCTATTAAGCTCACTTAGTGTGTGTATTAAGATTAATTAATGCACTTGGTTAAATGCAAGCCCAGATCAACTCAACAATCACACATTACCATGCAAGACAGAGAGTATCAAAAGAGTTGCATAAAAAACATACATGTAACCACATGTATTGAAGCTCAAATTCAACACTAATAATCCAATACACAAAACAATCATCCAGAATTGATTACAACCATAATCAAAATAGTTCAGCCCAAATTTACAAATCCTAAGACCTAGAAATTCATAAACAAAGAACTAGAACTTATAGATGAAGCTAACTCCCCTTTGAAGCTTTGTGAACTCATGCTTCTTCCACCATATTCAAGAGTTGAGAAGCTTAGCTAGTCATAACTCTTGAATCAACTCCAACTAGGTATTGTTCTTCAGCCATGGCAGCAGCAGATGGGAGAAATGGAAATGGGATTAGGGTTTCTGAGGTGGAAATGAGAGAAGAGGATGAAAGATACGTAGGTGGTGGCTGAATAGAATGGAGTGTTCCCTCAAAAATAGGGTTTCTAAGGGTTTAAAGGGTCCATATGGGTCGGATCATATGATTAGAGGCTCCATGTTCGCGTTCTGATCCGGATCTGGCGTTGCTGATACGAGTCTTTCGCTGCGGCGAAGCATTCCCGAGAGGAGCTCCGCCTAATCTTGTGTGTTCGCCGCGGCGAAGCTGTAAGTTGGCCGCGGCGAACTCTGCCCGAGAGATCACTGGTGAGATTTCCATTTTGGCGCCGCGGCGAAGAGTTCTCTTCGCCGCGGCGAAGTGTGTTAGTGCTGATACTCTGATCTTGTGTTGTGTCATCCTTTGGTCTTTGATCTTAGCTCCAATTCTCAAGTGTCCTACAATAAAAAGCAACAATTTGAAGCATCAATTGTCCTAGAAATCAACTGAATACAATTAATAACCAATTATGACAATTTTACCCTAAAAAAGATACTAACTCAAAGTAAGGACTCTTAATCTAAATTAAGCACAATTATCATTAAAAGGAGCCAAAATCTATGATAAATACCCTTAAAATGATATGAAATAACATAGAATAATTGGGTTAAATCAAAGGGTATTTTAAAGAATTATTTTTAAGTGGAACCTATAGGATGAGTTATGGCTTGAGAAAATTCATAGGTTTTCTCAAAAGGTAAAAGGAATTTTTGTAGTAGACAGAATAAGTTTTAGAGCTCTAGAAAGCCAGGAAGAAATTCTAACAAATGAGAGCCAAGTAAATAGAGGAAAATATTTAAAGAAAAGACAAAAGTAATGATGGCTCATTAATGCACTATGTGGAGTAATTATGAATAGAAGGGATTAAGATGCCACTTGTCAAGCTATGTATGGAGAGGATTTTAACTTTTGATTCTCTTGCATTTTAATTAAATTTGGATTTATTTTAAGGATAGAATTAGTGTAAGAAGCCATAATCAAGTGACACCTCACTATTGCATTTAATGTGATTTTAAGGGGTTGGTAAGAGACTTGGCCTATATATAGATACTCCCTCCCCCTTGCAAGACATGAGTTTCAGCCAAAAGAGGGGAAACTCTTGCAAAATATTTTTTTCATAGTTTGGAAAGAGGTAGAGCAATTTTACTAAAATCCTTGACGAACCTTCTATAGAACCCTACATGTCTTAAAAAGGACCTTAACTCTTTCAAGTTGGTAGGGTAGGGCATAGAAGATATTACCTCTACCTTGGCTTTATCTACCTCAATTCCCTTTTCAGAGATTAAATGTCCTAGCATGATACTTTGATTAACCATGAAATGGCATTTCTCATAATTCAAAATCAGCTTTTTCTCAATACATCGTGCTAAGATTTGGTCAAGACTTTTCAAACAATCTTCAAAAGAATTGCCATAAACAGTGAAATCATCCATGAACACATCCATGCATTTTTCAATAAATTCAGCAAAAATAGATAGCATACAGCGTTAGAATGAGCCAGGGGCATTGCAAAGACTAAAAGGCGTTCTTTTGTAAGCATAGGTTCTAAAGGGACAAGTAAAGTTGGTCTTGTCTTGGTCTCTAAGGTTTATAGGAATTTGGAAATATCCAAAGTACCCATCTAGAAAACAATAGTGACTCTTTCCCGCTAACCGTTCAAGCATTTGATCAGTAAATGGTAAGGGAAAATGGTCTTTCCTAGTGGCATCATTCAGCTTCCTATAATCAATACAAACTCTCCATGAGTTTTGCACCCTAGTTGGGATGAGTTCATTTTTCTCATTTTTTACTATTGTAATCCCACTCTTCTTTGCCACGAGTTGTACCAGTGACACCCATTCGTTATTAGAAATAGTGTATATGATTCCAGCTCTCAGAAGTTTGTCTACTTCTTTCCTAACCACATCAGAAATCAGAGGATTCAACCTCCTTTGGCTTTATTTTATTGGCTTGGAATCCTCAGTCAGTAAAATCCTATGGGTACACACAGTAGAGTCTATTTCCTTAATGTCAGCTAGTTGCCAACCTAAAGCTCCCTTATTCCTCCTCAGGACTAGCATTAAACTAGTCTCTTCATATTTAGTTAAAGAGCTAGAAATAATGACAGGCAGTTTATTCTCAGGCTCAAGATAAGTATATTTGAGGTTGGGAGGTAAATCTTTCAGTTCTAAAGTCAGGGTTGAACAATAGAGGGAATTAGAGTAGAAACATTAGTAGAGTTAGAGAAACTCCCCTTTGTAGACTCTTGGGACATGCACTTTTCAGTTTCACTTGGATCCATGATGCTTACTTTAGTCCTATCGGATATTACACCAAGCTCGAGTTGGTTTACAGTAGCAACAACCTTAGGTTGGTTCAACTCCATACCTATATCATTATTAGAGATTAGATCATTCAAAAATTATAAGGTATGGGGTGTAATCTTGGAATGTGTATTGTAACATCCCAAATTTTGGCTCATAGATACAAGTAATAGCACAAGGAAAGGATGATTACTAAGTCCAATGCAACGAAAGTCCCGGAGATCCCTTGGAAGAAAAAAGAGATTTTCCAAGGGCAAATGTGTAAAACAATGGTGTTCGGGGACTAAAGAATGATGAACTAGAAATAACTAAGGGCCAAAAGTTATGCCAGAAACTTGTAAGAGATGGTTCCGAAGGTTAGGCCTAAGGAGGGACCAAATTGCAAAGAAAAGATTCCTAGGCCATGAAGGGACCTAATTGTGAATAATAAAAATTCTGGTCGATCAATGTTCGAAGTTATCGAAAATGGCCCAAATGTTTCAGAAAAATTCCAGAAAAATGGGAATAGGATCCCAGAGTCAATATAAGGCTAGAAATGACGGAAATGCCCTAAAGTCATTTTAGGTTTTTGATCAATTTGAGATAGTAACTCAAATTGAATTATTTAAGGTACGAGACGGCCTCAAATAATCAGGAAAAACTGGGGAACAGTAGTTGAGGAATTTACACAAATTATAAAATTACTTCCAGCCCCAGAAACTGACAAGGCTAGCTTTAATTGAATTTAAAGCCTATTTATACCCTATCCGGGGAAAGTCAAATTTCTTGTCTATGGTTTGACTTTGGACCCGAGAAAACTTAGAGGAATACCCTGTGATGAAAGGGAAAGAATGAAACCCAGAGACAGATCAACAGAGTTACGAGCCGATAGGAAAGAATTCGACAAAATCGACTCTGATTGAATATTAATTATTAATATTTTGAAAAAATGAGAAAGAAGTATGATTCCCCTATGAATGTTATTAGAAGAGTATGGGAATGTATTTTGAAGATGTAAAATGTGCTAAACCATGTCCCAAAGGTATCGGGTAAGTCAGGACCCGAGAAAGTACCTATTATGATGTAAACCGGTAAGATAGGTGGAGGAATATTTTTGGATGAATTTATGCACGAATTTTGTATGATTTTCCTCCCTATCATATTGCTATAGGGGCATGAGGATATGTGTGGAAATGTGTAAAAAGATTAAGGACATATTAGGATTAAAGAAGGATTTTAAGTAAGGTGATTAAGAAGTTTAATCAAGGTAGTTAAGAAAGTTAACCATGGTTAAGTTAATTAACCATGATGACATAAGCCTAAGATATTTAGCAAGATTCCTTGATGAAGAAGCCAAGATCAAGGGCTAGGATTAATTTGAAAATCAAGGGCCAAGATCTAATCTTGCAAAATAAGATCAATGGCTAAGATTTCTCCTAACTCCCTATATATATCCCTTTCCCCCCACAAACTTGATATTTTCGTCCACCATGAGAGAGAGGAGAGGGAAAACGAAATGGAGAGAGGAAGAAGGAGAAGAGGAAGAACTCATGATCCTAAGGCCATCCAAGCTTCAAATCAAGGTATGTTCATGGATTTTGATCTAGTTTCTACCTCCCCTGGTATTTTTGAGTTTAGATGTTGGTTTGGTTGGGTTTTTCATGGTTGAAACCTAGGGGGGAGGTGCTGCACGAAATTGTTCAGAATGGGAGAAGATGAAATTAAAGTTATAAACATGTTTAAAGGCTTGAAAACAACAAGAATCAATTGGTTTGATATTGATTCTTCAAGAAATCCAACTTCCCCTTTCGTTTGTGTATGATTCTGCCATGGCTGGTTCTTTATGTTGGGTCTGGAATTTGATGATTTTGATGCTCCCAATGAGTTTAAATGATGATTTTGTGTAGGGATATATGTAGAAAACATGTTTGGAAGCATTAGAATTGAAAATGGAAATTTTGGACCTAAGGCACCTATGTTTCGGCCAAACCAGAACAAGGGGGAAGGAGTTGGATTTTGATTGTTTTAAAATTGGAAATGGATTCTACATGCAAAATTATGTGGGAATAGCATGTGGAATTAATTTTAGAATGATTGAAAATAAATCTCAAAGGTTAGAAACAAAGTGTGATCAAGTAAGAGCCAAGTGTCGAATAGGTTGATAACTCAGTCCTAATTCATGTTTCGCGTAATGTGTTGATGTGTTTAGGACCTTGGAACATCCAAGGGATGTCTTGTTTATGTCAACCAAAGGCTCAAACACTTGGAAGGTTAGGGGAAGCAAACGGAAAGCAAGAGGGAAGCTATGTTACAAGGTAGTGAACTTACCTATACCGTGTGCTTGATATGTATGCTTGCATGATGTTATTATGTTGCCATGATGTGACTAAGTTATGATGAAATGTTTGCAAAGTTATGTTTGCAAGTTTATGTTATGTTTTGCCTTGGCAATATGTTATGAAAGCATGAAATGCTTTAGCTTACTTTCCATGGCATTCCTATGATGATGTTATGATAACATGTCGTGCATTTGCATTATGTCTTGCATGCTTATGGGTAGTGTTTGCTACTGAGATTCTCCCAATCTCACCCTCCCTTAACAACCCCTAATAGGTATAAAGGGTGTGGAGGAAAAGTCAAGGATGAGGAATGCAGGATTGATGGAAGAAGTCAAGAATATGTTATGGTCTTATAACATGTTAAGTTATGTAACATAGTTTATCAATTTATGTTTGATATGCCATGTATGTGGAATGATGATATTAAATGTTCTTGATATTTAAAATGGTATGAGGTTATGTATGGAGATATTATGTAGATTTATAGCATGATAAGAGGTGGAGAAATAAATTGTTTATAAAGATTGAATTAAGTTGAAGGGATAGAATGTCCCTAAATGAGTCACGAATTGGTGCCAATAATGAGGCAGATCAAGTGAATGAAGTTAGCCATGAAATTTGGTGACTATATAGAACACATCCTAAGCTTTAAAACAAGTGGTAAATCACGAAAAATGGATGTGTATGCTAAGAAATATGGCTGTTCAAAGTCAGGACAGGATTTCTGGAAAGTACTGTTTCGACCACTTGAACAGTAATATTTAACGAATAAACTGTACTAATTGGCAATGTTTGAGCCCTGAAAGTTATTTTTCCCTTATAGAAGATTGAAAGAGCTTTAAGTGAAAATTGGAATCGCTCTGTTTTGATTTTTGTAGAATTAGTTGTGATTTTTCAAAGTTGGACCTGAAATCTGAAGTTTAAACAGTGAAAAGTGACCCGAGTAATTATGTTGAAAATTTTAATCCACGGGCTTGTACTTTGACCTGCTTGAACCATAACGCTTACAAATGCGTACTCTGAGGGGTTAAAGGTAGGATGTTTCATGTATGAGTAGCAATTGAGTCAGAGAGTGTTAGCCCTTTAACCAAAGTCTTCAGGACATAAGGTGGTGAAGCAATCGAAGTTTAAAGTTTAAGAGGTGAAACAGGGGAATCAGGTCACGACCTCACTTCACAAAGGCTACCCTCTTGGCATGCCTGGGTTAAAGATGTGACTTAAGAATCCTCAAGTCGCGACCTCATGTCACAGAGGCTTATGTCCTCAAATTTTGCTCTACTCTTAGAACTGACCACATCTTGAATACCTGAATCATTAGCTAACAAACCCTTCCCAAGGCCAACATTAGTAGTAAACACAAAAATGGAATCCAATCTTGATGAAAAAGAAAAGTCTTGAGAAATAGAAAGCATGCTATCAATTTCTAAAGAACTAATACATGGCACCTCATCTCCACAAGAACTAGAAAATGAATAAACAGAAGAGAGAGAATTGAAGTATTCATCATAAGCACTCAAAGATGAGTTGAGCTCATAAGATTCATGTGATGGTGTAGCAGAAGAATCAATCAATTTAGGTAAACACGTGTCATAACTATCATGCATATGCAGCTCATGTTCATCCCTTACTTGCTCAACAGCTAAATCAATAGCATTTAAAACCATGAATGCAGAATTGTCAAAGGGGTAATGCATGGCTTCATTCATTTTAAAAGTCACAACATGATCCCCTACTTCTATTGTTATACAACTATGTTTCATGCTTATGATAGTCTTAGAAGTTTGGAGGAAAGGTCTTCCCAAAATTAAAGTGCTTTCATTTGCAAGTTCATTTGACATGTCCAAAACATAGAAATTAGCAGGAACACTAAATCCTTGACTTGAACTAGAATGTCTTTTATGATTCCTTTAGGATACCTAATAGACCTATCTGCTAGTTGGAGTACTACACTTGTGTCTTTGATGCCATTTATCCCTAAAGCTAAATAAACTGACTAAGGCATGATGTTTATAGCCGCTCCTAAATCTACAATGCTCCCTTAATATGAACCTTTCCTATAGTACAAGGAATGGTGTAAGATCCAGGATCTTTGCACTTAACTGATAGTTCAGCTTTGAATAAGGATGACGCATTGGCACTCACTTGAATTCTCTCAAGAGGCCTAAACCTTTACTTGTCATTACACAGTTCCTTTAATAGTTTAAATTATTTAGGATTTCCTCTCAAGAATTGAATTATGGGCACATTAATTTCTAGTTTATTAAATAATGTGTAAGCATCAGTAGCAAACTCAACATCAAACTTTTTCTTACCAGAGAAATAGGCTTTAGGAAAAGGGAGATCTTTAGCACTTACCTCCTTACCTGAAGGCTTTGGGGCTCCTTGCATGCTAGTTTTTGCCTTGTCCTCTTTCTGTTTGCCTTTATAAGCAGAGCTCTCTACAATGTTCTCATCTTTTGGTATAGCGTCTTGAGGTACTTGATCTTGTGCTTGAGTTGCCTCTTCTTCTGGATCAGTTTGTGCTCTTGCCCTTTTCATGAGCTCTTCTTCTTTGGAGCTCTCAGACTTGCCAGGCCTCATTGGAGAAAGTGGAGGACTCTCTATCCCTTGTTCAAAATCATCTTTGTCCACTTTTTCACTTTCAGAGTAAAACTTTTTACCACTTCTTAGAGTTATGGTGTTGAGGCCCTTTGTATTGATCACTGTATTGGAAGGAATACTGCCTCCACTTTTGGCTTGTATGTCATTAACCGTATTAGACAGTTGGGTCAAATGACCGGTGATATCAGTGTTCTTCAAAGTAAGCTCCTCTAGTTTCTTATGAACAACTGAATTATCCTTTTGTATCCCTTGCAATATGGTAGTTATGAGACAAACTTGTCATCACTCTCCTTCATTCACCCTTCTATGTTTGTCATCTGAGCAACCATGCTCTTCAAGAGCTGTGAAGTGTCATCTCCTCTTGGTAGTGGTTGGGAGACCATAGCTTGTTGTGGAGTTGTCACTACTGCTCTTGAAGGATCTTGAAATGTGCTTGGAGAGGCCACAGGATTGTGGAACTGATTTTCTTGGAACTGATTTGGTCTATTTGCTCCCCCACCCCATTTGAAATTTGGATGATCTCTCCAACCAGGGTTATAAGTGTTTGAGTAGGGGCTTCTCTTTTGATATTGCTCATCTCTTCCTTGGTATATTGCATTGACCTCTTCTACTAGCCTAGGGCAATTTTAAGTAGTATGCATCAGAGAGTCACAAAGTCCGAAACTTGTAGCCACTAAAGCAAGAGACTATGGCTTGTTGGAGTGGAGGCTTTTCAACTGTATTTGCAAGCTTAGATATGTCTTGGGCTAGCTTTACCAAAAGTGGATCTCTTTCAGCTTTAGGTCTCTTGGATCCCTTGAGCTCACATGTTGTCTATTAAGAGCAAAAGTCCTTATTAACTCCCATGCAGTGTAACATCGGTTATCTCTAACCTATTACTCACCTTTTTAAACTCCAAATTAAATAATACTAACCATGATAGAAAAGAATCTTAGTATAATATTTGAAAAAGCTACCATGGTTATAAAAAGAAATCTTGATTTGCCAAAAATATTAACCATGATAGAAAAGACTTGAACTAGTTATTCAAAATGTCTATCATGATTATAAGAGTTTTTACTAAGCAAGTTGTATAAAAACCATAATTAATAATATTTCACAATAACCGGACCTTGGGCTTTGCAAAGCCCAGAACGTCACAATTCATCTCTAAGCCCATAACATGATATTTTCTGAATAAAATTTGTCCAAACCAACAGTAATCAACTACTTTCAAAAGTCATTGTGGGTTCACAGCTTACAGACCCAAGCAACCCAGTAACAAAAGTAACTAAGACCAAAAGTCTCAAATAAAGCAGAGTATGTAAAAAGAGCTAGATGTGGCAATATACAATACTCATCACATGATAAAAAGGAGGCTATACAAGATAAACTTGATAGTTAAGCCTTTGCTGCCTTCCCTGACGGACCAGCCCTAAAGCTATTATCTAAAAATGTTAAACCACGGGTGAGACAAAAGCCTCAGTAACCAACAATCCTTCTCATCAGGTATACAAGTAAGTGCTTGAGAGGTGTCAAGTGGAACAGTTACTAAAATCATAACATTCACAATTGTCATATGGTTATATATATATATAGACATATCAAAATACAATATCTCACTCTCAATTCCACCTTATTTCCTCACACCTTATTTCCTTTGACTGAACCCATGGGCTAGTACTGTCCCATGTGACTGGTAGTTCAACATAATAAGCTCACCGATCAAGTGATGTGAATAGGCCAAAATCCACAGAGCACAAGATCGGACCATGGGTTCCCCCTCTAGTCCACTAGTGGGGTGTCATACGCCCTACAACACATGATAGGGCCAAAGGATCAACCAGTGTACATCTGGCATCCTCCCACCTTATTACCTCTATAATATGTACAAATATTCACCCCCTTATTCTCCCTATAACATGTCTCCCACAAATCAACGTTCATCGTCCCCTCTCGTATTTATTCTCATGAGAATAATCATTTACCAATAACATAATAACTTTCACATTTACCAAAATCGAGATTTCAAAATTTCAATAATCAACATCAGTCCTCAAACCATTTCTCAATAAGTTCTTGTTCCACATGACAAATATATAAATTCATAATTTCATACTATTTTTCAATAACATAAAGTATCTCAAGGCAATTTCAACAATGATGACTTTTATTGCTCAAATAATAATTCAATGGCAATTCAAGAATCTCATATAATTCGAAATCACTCACAAACATCATACAAACATACATAACAAGTGGAAAGTGGTTACCTTTCACCAAGGCTATAAAAAGAATTACTATAAAGTCAACCCCGTGCTCAAACCAACAATCCAATAATCAATCTACACCATTAATATAACCACAAATTAATATAAGCTAATTAATTAAGCTTATATATATAGTTAAATTTCTAATTTAATTAAATTTTTACTCTAAATTCCCACAACTCTCATAGCTCAAAATTATTAAGTATTTTAGAAACAACTTAAAATTTCTAACAACCCAAATTACTTATTTACCACCTCCAAATTATTTACCTTGATAAAAAGAATTTTTCACAATTTCCAAATATAAAATTACTATATTCTAAATTCTAAAAATCACATTTTCAGTTTAAACTCAAAATCAAACTCTCAAAAATTCAATAATACTTCAAATATTCATAAATAAATAATCTAATGAAAACTTCAATGGTATAACTACCATATACATATATATATATTTCCATAAATAATAAACTTTGTAGCTATAATAATTATTTTAAAACCTCCAGTCACCCAATAAATAAAACTAAACCGATTAAAATCTTAATAATATGTCAAACAACCCAAATAAATTACTTAACATGAATTTAATCGGTAAAAATATAATATAAATCATATATAACAGATTTTTCATCTAGAAAAACTAATTTAAATATTAAAAACCAACAAATGGACAAATCTAACCGATTAAAATTAACAACTCATTCACTTCTAAATTTCTATAGTCATCTTTTGTCAAAACTCAATACTTAGATCATATATAAGTCTCAAAATTTTCTCTAATAACTACAGTAATAATGTAAATAGGAAACTTAAAATATACAGGAAATATTTATAAAGAAATTTTGATGAAAAGAAGTAATTTTATGTACCTAAAATATCTGCAAAGCTTGCCCTCTCCTTCACCGGTATGCTCCTCTCTCTCACACACTCTTTAGCTCTCTCTCTCTCTCTTTTCTTCTGGCGCCTGCGAGGGAAATGAATTGTGGGGGTTATTTAACACCCCCACACATTTATTGGGGGAGGGGGATTTCAAACCCAACCCCCAACCCCCATCCCCCTTCCTCAAACTTTCCACCGAATTCGGTGGAAAGTTTGACATTCTTTCTTTTTTTTAATATATTTTATAATATTATAATAAAATATTATTATTATAATATTATATTATATTATTTTTCAATTATTTTTTTTGAAATTTTTTTTAAAATATTATAATAAAATATTATTATATATATTTTATATAAATCCTAAAAATTAATTTAGGATATTACATGCAGCCTTTGGTTCCATATTTTCCACAGACCCATTTGCAGTGGCATCCAAGACTTGTGCATCATATGTTGACAACCCATCATAGAAATATTGTACCAAGTGCTCCTCAAGAATCTAATGGTTGGTGTACTGGGTAAGCATCTTTTGAAATCTACTCCAAAGTTCAAAGAATGTCTACAATGGCTCTTGCTTACTTTTGAAATTTCCTTGCGGGCAGTTGAAATCTTTGTGGAGGGGAAATACTTATTCGAGAATGCTTTCTTCAAACTAGTCCATGACTTACAAGCATTGTCCATATAGAGCAGCAGGTTCATGTGCCATTCTTTAACTTTGCCCTCTAAAGATAAGTGAAAACCTTCTGCAAAACGTTATCAATACTTGCTCCTACTGGCTTCATGGACAAGCACTGAATATTAAGAGTCCGGAGGTGCAAGTATGGGTTTTCTCCTGTAAGACCATGGAACTTAGGTAATGAGTGGATCAATTGACCTTTAATTTCAAAATCTGTATTAAAAGTAGGAAAAACACTAGGCATAGTGACGAGAGCCTTTTTATCGTTCGCTTTGGGGTTCTCAATCAAAAATAAATCCAGGCTATGCAGTATAGTGCAAAATCGGGTCGTTTCATGCTTGGGAGCCTTAATTAATTATTTAAGTTAGACTAAATGCCATGCAATGTAATAAAAAGGGGTTTTTGGGTTTTTAACATTTAAACGAATGGTGTCTAAACTGAATGCAATGAAAACAAACCTAAGATACTATGTTTTTTGTGTTTTAAGATAATAATGATGTAATGGAAATGATTGATAGGAAATCTCTTGAAAATGATTTTGATGGCAATCATAGTTCACTTAAAATATTGGGAGTTTCACAAATCCATTAGTTTTTCTTAATAACAACCTCAATAACTCATTGAGTCCAAAGCTTACATTAATGAACTCATTAATGAAAACTTTGTTAAGCTTCCCTAATGTGTAATTTTGGAATGATCATGCAATTGGCTCAATGTAACACACAATCAACTCAGTATCAATCAACTTAGTATCAAAACATAACCATGCAAGATAGGAGAGAATCATGAGAGTCACAAGAAGCATATATGCAACTACATATATTTAAGCACAAAATTCAACATCAATCAATCCAAATTACAAATGTTAATCATTAACCAATGATTACAGAATTAACCAAAGTGTCTAACTAAGACTTTACAACTCCTAGACCTAGGAAATCATAATCACAAAGCTAGAAACTAAAGATTAAAACTAAAACTCCCCTTTGAAGCTTGGAAACTCATGCTACTCCACCATCTTCAAGAGTTGGAAAAGCCTAGCTCATCATAGCCTTGGAATCAGCTCTAACCAGAGTTAAATCTTCAGCCATAACAATCAGGAGATGAAGGAAATAAAGGTGGATGAAGAAGAAGTGCAGGAAAATGGAAGGTGAAGGAGATGGAGATGGAGATTAGGGTTCAGTGGGAAAGATGAGAGGAGATGATGATAGAAAACGTAAGTGGTGGCTGCCTCCTTGTGTCTGACCTCACCCATACCTAAAATAGGGTTTCTAACCCAAAATGACGTGTATGGGTCGGTTCCTGGAGGTGAG
This sequence comes from Neltuma alba, assembly GCF_004799145.2. NCBI lineage: Eukaryota > Viridiplantae > Streptophyta > Magnoliopsida > Fabales > Fabaceae > Neltuma > Neltuma alba. The sequence continues at coordinate 202,674 of NW_021635122.1, forward strand.
TAGGTCAGATTTTCCCAAAATGGTCGGGTCTGAAATGTGCTGATACGAGGTGTTCGCCGTGGCAAAACCATAGGTTCGCTGCGGCAAACCATGGCAGAGAGTTTTCCTATTTGATGGGTGACGTTCGCCGTGGCGAAGGAAGAAGTGTGCCGTGGCGAACTATGGCAGAGGCTCCTCTTTGCATCCTTGTGCCTTGAGTCTTCAATCTTGGCCCCTATCTCAGGTGTCATACATTGAAAAGCAACAATTGTCCTAGAAATTAATTGAATACAATTAATAACCAATTATGACAATTTTATCCTAAAAAAGGTACTAACTCAAAGTAAGGACTCTTAATCAAAATTAAGCACAATTATCATTAAAAGGAGCCAAAACCTATGATAAAAACCCTCAAAATGATATCAATCAAATTCCCCCACACTTAGACCTTTGTACTCCTGGACAAAGCTCAAAAATAATTCAAAGAGATACCAGCACAAAGAGAAACACTACCATGATCAAAAGTAAGAAATTCTCACAGGATTTGACATCAGTAAACAAGGATATGCTAAGAAAATGAGCACAATGGACAATTAACTCAACAGATTGATCAAGAAACATCTATCTCACGGATAAGTGTTTCACTCTTAACTCACTTGTTTTGGGGTTATTTCACTCCAAGTCTACTCAATCCAATTCCTACCATAGGCTTGTAATAATTCTACCTCTCCACCACAGGAAGCAAACTTTGCAAATCAAGAGGACTTTTAAGGGTTAGAACTTGAATGAAGGCCAAGTGAAATGAATGGAATGAGAATGAAAACGGAAATGATTACAAACATACACATTATTAAGATAGAATTAATCTAAATAAAAGTAAGGGGAGAAGCTACTTAGTTTTGTTTTATAATTTTTATATCTTTGTCCTCTTTTTTTTTTAATATGTATCTCTTTTCTTCTTCTACTTGTCTTTTTTTTTTAAAATCAAAATAAATAATTTCATGCATGTACTCAAGATGAAGGCTCAAAGGGGTTCACAATGGTGAAATGATTGGGTTTGTGTTTGGGAAACGAGGATTTGAAATCGAATGCCTCTATCATATTTACAAAAATTGATTCACTAAGCTTCGATTAAGAATTAAAACAAGTTCTAGAGAAATATGAAATAAGTAGATTCACTCAATTTAATAACTTTTTAGGCCCAAAAATTCTTCCAACAAGGCTAACATCTCAATTAATCAATCTCAAGGGTTAAGAACCACACAGTCATAATTTCAAAGCATATCATCATTTACTATCTGTCAAAAATATGAGAATAACTAGCCCAAGTTCAACCCTCATTTAAAAGCATGGGAATTTCTAAAAGCACTAGTACAATTTGAACTTTTCCAACAATTTTAAAAGGGATGCAGAAGCATAAAGAATCTAAGCCAGGAAAAATTTCTGAAGACCAGCTGAAATTGCAAAGAATTTATTATTTAAACATTTTTTTAGGGGGGTCGCCGCGGCGAAGGCTCACGGAGAACCAAGTTTGAAGAAAGGCCCTGCTTCGCCGCGGTAAAGGCAAATGTTTGCCGCGGCGAAGGGTGGCAGAAAGCGAAATCCTATGCAATTTTCAACTCTTCAGCAAACCAAGTTCAAAATATTCACAATTCAACCAATTTATCAGTTCAAAAACACCTCAAAATCACATAGATGCATGGATGCATGAGAATTATTTGCTAAAATCCACAATAGGTCCCTTCCCCACACTTAAACACAACATTGTCCTCAATGTTTGAACCAGTATAGGCAAACCAATCACAAAGTAAACTGGAAGTTGTGAAGTCTAATTGAAATTGAAGCACAACACATCGAATTCATAAAAAGGAGGGAGAAGGTGAGAGGTTGCATGCAAAACAAAGAGGAAAAGAAAACAATAGAAGTTGGGACCAAAGTAAGAGTAACAGCAAATTGTGAAGGCCATCAGTAGCCAAAAAGTCAAAAACATCCAATGTAAGATCTAAAAATTTTAACAAGTATCCAGCTACACCAACAAAAAGAACAATAAAGAAATCAAAACACAAGCAAAAAAGCTACTACTGCGTCCCAAAATCATTTGCCCCAGACCCGGATGGTCCTACACCAGAAGTGCCTACTCCAGATGTCCCGACTCCGCTCTGAGGGTCTTCCTCCTCGAGAGGTAGGATGAAGTTCAACCGGTCAGCAATCAGAGCATCCACACGCCGGCGGTAACGGCAGTCTCGATCATATAGAGCATCACGGTCCTTCTGCCTCTTCATCTCGCGGAGGAGGGTGACTCACAACTGGTGGACATGGTCGGCCAGCTCATCAATATTATCAGCCAAAATGTCCAAGGTGACAGGTTCAGGAGCTTCTGGATCTAGTTGGTCATCTTGAGCTTCAAGAGCTGGTGCACCGGCTGCATGTGCTGCGCCAACATCATACACAGGGTGGATGGGTGGAGGGGGTCCAATGACAGGCTGTTTGAGGCATTCATATTTAAACAAGGGGGTGGGCTTAAAATAGTTGTCATTGTTGAACTCAGGGACATTGGCAGCCCTAAAGAGGTCAGTGACTAGATGGGGAAAAATGATACTGTTGGTGAGTTTAGGGGTGTTAATGGCATCGTGGAGGGCTGAGTAGATGGTGTCGGCTACATCGAAGGAGCGGCCAGTCATGAGAAGGTAAACATAAAGAGCTTGGCGCTTTGGAACATTGGCTAGGTGGGTGGTGGGTACGAGGTTGTTACAGACAAAATGCAGCCAGGGGCGAGCCTCAGGTCGGAACTCGGATTGCTTAAGGTATTGCTCGGAAGTACGGGGGCGATGCCAAGTGGCTCCGTCATGACATAGGGTTTGGACCACATCATCAAATGGGTAATTGTCTCTGTAGGTCGAATAGCCTGAATGGCGACTAGGGGCAAGGCGGTAATGGAAGCGGATGTTGTTGGCAGTAAAGGCATGGCGGACAAGGACATTGCAGAAGTCGACTGCCAAAGAACTGTGGAAACGGGCATAAGTGTAAAAGTGGCGAACAAAAGCGTCATTACCCATGGAACGCTCTTGGCCCAAATAGGTCAATTGGGAGGCACGGAGCTAGCTGACAAAAGGATGGTCAAGTGGGTCTAAGGGAAAGGGGCGCTCCTTAAGAAGGGGTCTTTGGTCTATCTTTCGGTATAGCTCCTCGAAGGTGTATTCATCCCCCGAATCAGACTCAAACACAGGTGCAGGGTTCTTAGTGCGAGGCATAGTCTGAACACAAGAAGTAACACACACTAAACAAAAACTACACAACAACAACTACCACTACCCTAGAAAAACCAAAATCACAACCTAGACAGTAGCAAATGGCTATATAATGATTCATAGGTTTTTAGTTGATCAAAAGCTTTCAGAATTAAGTAAAGAGATTAAAGAAAAACACAATGTACTATGAATCATTAGATAACCTAAAGGCTACCTAACTACAATTTAACAACAAAATAACCCAACCCAACAACACAATACCAGAACAAACAAGCAAAATAACAACTAAACAAAATTAAACTAAAGGAAAGAACAAAGGAAGAGAGAAAACATACCACAAGAGAGGGGAAGAGAACCAGCGCCGACTAAGAGCAGAGAAAGAGGGAGAGGGAACGGGAAAATGGAAGAGATAAGGGAGAAGAAGAGAGAGGGGGAAGGCGACTGAGAGGGATAAGGAGAGAGAGGGGAGCCGATGGTTATGGAGATGGAAGGCAAAGGGAGTTCGGCAGTTGCTGAATGGGAGAATGTGACACCTCATGTTTAAATCAATTAACTTTCCTTGCGGAAGCATTTGGAATCACTTTTGAAGGCTACAATTGATGAAAAATCAAGTTCGAAAATTTTCATTTACGGGTTACTATTCATTGTCACCTTAAAATGTGACAAACTTCAAAAATTCATAACTAATTATAGAAAAATTGAAATTGAGTGATTCCAAGTTCTACAGAAAGCTCTTTGGATAGAATTTTGAGGAAAAATAGTTTCTGAACTGATTGCCTTGAAATTCGAGCTCAATTTCCTTTGAAAAATTTATTGTTCATTTGGTCATTTTCGGATTTTACTGTATTATTGCCTAACTTTGGAAAGGCATAACTTTCTGCTCGGTTATCGGAATCGGGCAAACTACCCCTAATTTTAAATAGAAACATCAGATCTCTTTGCTTGCCAAATCTTATGACCTAACTAACTCGTTGATAGGTCAAACTGGAGCTACAAACTCACTGCTCCAGGACTTACGTTTTATCCCTTAACATCTCTTTAATTCTTTTTATTTCTTTGGCATACATGACATGGCCTTACTCTTTCCCGTTCATGCTCATACACTTTCATTCATGCCATAAATATTATAACCAAATACATGGCATCATTGGCATCCATAACATAATTCACAAAATAGTAGAATTATACATTTATTAACAGTCTCATCCATTAACAAGAATAATTCTCCGCTTACTTCTCCTTGCTTCTCATGCCATTATTGCCCGTCATTGATTGACCTAAATGGTTGGTTAGGGAGGGGTGAGATTCGGGAGAATCTCAGTAGCAAACACTACCCATAAGCATGCAAGACATAATGCACATGCATGACATGTTATAACATTAACACATGAATGCCATGGAAAGTAAGCTAAAGCATTTCATGCTTCCATAACATATTGCCAAGGCAAAACATAACATAAACTTGCAAACATAACTTTGCAAACATTTCATCATAGCTTAGTCACATCATGGCAACACAATCACATCATGCAAGCATACATATCAAGCACACAGTATAGGTAAGTTCACTACCTTGTAACATGGCTTTCCCCTTGCTTTTCCTTTGGTTTCCTTGCCTTTCCAACCATGTGGACATTCCGTCAACATCACCAAACATCCTCTTGGATGTTTCAAAGGTCCTAAACATAGTCACATTGATCATACAAACCATTAGGACCACTAGATTACATAAAGTTCAAGACTAGCTTTCTTGAACCTCAACCCTTTCTCTTAGTCTTAGGGTTTTCTTTCCAACTTTTCTAACATAAATCTTATCATTTCCCATCCTTAAGATCCATTTCTTGTCAATTAGGACCACTTTAGATGGCCTTAGATTCAAGAATACCAAATCTGGAAATTTTGCTTCGCGGGTACTGTTCACGCAGAATTTCCAGAATTTTTGCTCAACTTTGAAATTCATAATTAATTCTAGAAAACTCCAAAATTGAGTGCTTCCAAGTCTCACTGAAAGATCCTTAAGTTAAATTTAAATGAAAAATAGTTTCAGGAACCAGTTCTACGCCGAACAGTACCGGAACTGTACGGAACTCGAAACTCTTCCAAAAGTTCAACACTGTTTCCAGATTTCAAACTCTAACTTTGAAAAATCACCATAAATTGTACACATATCCAAATGAAGTGTTCTACCTATGGATTTAAAGCTCACAGAGTGTACTTTAAGCATGCAAAATTTCAGAATCAGATACGCACAGTAACTAATCCGAAATAGGCATAAAATCAGGTGCTATAACCACCACATACCGTGTTTTAGAGTTTGATATGGCTTGGAACCACTTGGCCTTTCTTTCTCCCTCTTCTTTCTCTCTCTAGAAACCATTTTGCAAGAGCTTCCCCATGGATTCCTTATGCTTGGACGAAATGGTAGGGAGGGGAGGGGGTATTTATAGAAAAACAGACCGAATCTGGACCGTTGATCTTAAAAATACGTGGCTCGATCTGGACCGTCCATTTTCTCTTTTGATCTTACGGTGACAAGTGTCCTATGACATCATGCTTACCTCATCATGATGACATCATGCTTACATCATCAAGCCACATGTCTTTAATCCGACCGCACACGTGCCTTGCATCCGATCGTACACGTGTCTTCCATCTAGCCGTACACGTAATATTTTCTTTTTCTCATCTAACCGTACACTTGTCACTTTTATGTTCTTTCATCATTTATGGCATTAAAATAGGGAGAAAATAAATGGAAATTCGTGCAAAAATATCTCCTTAATTATTTCTCCACCTATCAAGCCAATCTTGCACCATATCAGATACTTTTCGGGTCCTGACTTACCCTGTACCACCAGGACATGTTCTGACACTATTTTCTCATCTTAATTAAGTACATATATGGTGCCACCTTAGAGGAGCATAGATGAAAATAATTAGCTCTACTGACAGGCTACTTAACCTTACTGAGTCATGCAGTAGAGATTTCGCTATAATGGGTAGACAAAAGATTGTCTAAAATATTCCCATACTGCGTTTGATTTTTATGCTGTCCATAAATATCTTCTGGTGACTCAGCATGATGACTCGTAGGTGTCATGATTACGCTTGATGACTCAGCATGCTGACTCAGCATCGTCATGATGGCTTTTAGATATTTTCTTTGGTTTTGTCTCCTATTTAGGGGACAAAATTATTTAATATTTGACTGGAGCATTTTATTCAGTCCAGAGCTCCAAAAATTCATCCAAAAATATCATAAAATTCCTCCTATTCTAGAGAAAATCTGTGAATTTTCTCAGGTCATAACTCAACCTATAGCCCCACTTAAAAATCATTCTTTAAAATGCCTTTTTTGGGCACAACTGGCTTTTAAGTATTCTTAAAGCCATTTTGCTTGTCTTCTAGGGATGAGACTAATTTTATAATTTTCTACAGTCTCTTAGATCATACATCCCCATTTTACCATAATTTTCTGAGGTTTCCTTATGACTCAAACAATTAAATCTACCTCTACATCTTAAATTGAGCCATAAACTTCTAAATTCCTTTTAAGTTACCTCAGGGGTATTTTCATCATCTCTCTTCACAAAAGAGTCTTAGAATATTATTTCCCATTTTCTGGGATTTTCTTAGAATTTTCTAAGTACTTTCCATTTTTACCCCTGATGGCCGTAACTTTCTGAATTTATGGTTTTACCCCTGCTTAGGCTCAACCTCATAAAACAGTCTCTTTGAGGCTTCTAACTTAACCTTTGGTCTGTATCTAGCCTCTTTTCTCTTTCTGGGCCTTTGAGACTTTACTGGAGCCTCTAACTTTGATTACCCTTTAGCCCCTTAAAACATTCACTTTGCAGTTTAGTCCCTAAAACTGCTTTAACTTTCTTTCTCATCTTTAGGACCTCTACTAAAAAGGGGTCTGGTAGCCTATCTCATTTAGGCTATTTCTGATACTTCTAGGTCCAAAAATCAGGATGTTACAGAGAAGACGAAGAGGAGGGAGGTTTGTGAAGAAGAGAGGGCTGACGGTTTGGAAAATTGAATGGGTAATGGGGTATAATAGAGTGGGGATGGAAAAAGACTGAAAAGGGTTTAAGATAAAAGAGTGGGTGAATCAGAAATGGGGGCAAAAAGGACATTTCATGCAGAAAAAATAGGGAAAAATGAAACCGTCCAGTGCTGAAACGGTAGGTTCACCGCGGCAAAGAATAGGTTCACTGCGGTGAACCATGCCTGAGGCGAAAACAAAGGGAGAAGAGAAGGGTTTCACCGCGGCAAAGGTGAACATTCGCCGCGGCCAAACCATCCCGAGATGAGAACGAAGAAAGAGAAGGATGTTCACCGCGGTGAAACCTTCTCGAGAGCAACACACAGACTGGCGCCCTTCGCCGCGGCGAAGGCTAGGGTTTGCCATGGTGAAGTGTCACAGAGAGCACAGAATAATACATAAAACACCCAAACATCAGAGAAACACAGCACTAAACAACAGATGTAGCTGGATACTTCAAAAACTTTAAAGTGCATCAAAAGAGATCAGAAGGTGCTCAATAAGTCCATGATTAAGCAATATACCACAGACAAACTTTCTCAATCAATTTGAATCATATAATTCATTACAAGCACAAAATAAGATAGGATAGAGATCAAAACTTGCAAGGGGTCTTATTGAATTCAAACAACAACTACACTACTATCCTACTGAAAAGGGTTTCTCCCCCACACTCATTCAACATACAATGCACAAAACATAGCAAGATCAATAATTAAGCAAAAGCACGTAAATGAGTGAAGGAAAGAAACGACCAGGGAGTTAAGGAGGCTTTTGATTCTCATGGTAGAGCTTTAATAGATGCCCATTAACTTTGAATCTGGCCCCGGTCTCCTCATGTAGTAGCTCCACCATACCAAAATTGTGCACTTTAGTGAGTGTGTATGGCCTATCCCATCTGGTGTTGAATTTTCCTTGCTTGAAGGTAAATCAAGCCTTGTACAACAGCACTCTATCGCCTTCCTTGAATTCCTTTCTCAAGATACCCCGATCATGCACAAATTTGGTCTTCTCCTTGTAGAGTCTGGAGTTCTCATAAGCTTCAAGTCTAATCTCCTCCAGCTCTTGCAATTGCAGCTTCCTTTCCATTCCAGAGGACTCTATATTCATGTTGCACTGCTTGACCGCCCAATATGCTTTGTGTTCCAGCTCTACTGGCAAGTGACATGGCTTTCCATAAACTAAGCAGTAGGGAGGCATGCCAATGGGCGATTTGTATGCAGTCTGGTAAGCCCATAATGCTTCTTCTAAACGTGAGCTCCAATCCTTCTTGGATGGCTTTACCATTTTCTCCAGAATATGCTTCACTTCCCTATTAGATATTTCAGCTTGGCCATTGGTTTGGGGGTGATAGGCAGTAGAGATTTTATGACTGACACCAAATTTGGACAATAGGCTGTTAACTATCCTATTAAAAAAATGTGTTCCCCGATCACTCACTATAGCCCTAGGGATCCCATACCTACAGAAAATGTGTGATTTTAGAAATCTATGTACAGTTGGGGCATCATCTTTTCTGCAAGGTATAGCTTCAATCCATTTGGATACATAATCTGCAGCTAATAAAATATATACAAAACCAAAGGAAGAAGGAAAGGGTCCAATAAAGTCAATTCCCCAGACCTCAAAAATCTTACAAAACAGAAGTGGTTGTTAAGGCATCTCATGTCTTTTTCCCAACCCCCCAAATCGTTGACACTTGTCACAAGATCTACAAAATGTAAAAGAGTCTTTGAAGAGGTGGGCCAATAAAATCCTGAATCTAAGACCTTTCTAGATGTCCTCCTTGTACTAAAATGACCACCACAAACCATGGAATGGCAAGCTGAAATAATAGGTTTAAAATCCTCCTCGGGCACACACTTCCGTATTACTTGGTCACTGCACATCCTCCACAGATTAGGGGCATCCCAAATGTAGTACTTTGACTCGCTACAAAGCTTTTGTGCCTGAAATCTAGACATAAAGGGAGGAGTGAGTCCAGACATGAGATAATTGACAATATTAGCATACCAAGGCTCTATAGAAACCACAGAACATAAAGCTGAATCGGTAAAAGAATCACAAGTCAAGTCAAAGAGTCTACTCCCCTTGTGTCTTCCGGTAGCCTACTTAGGTGATCGGCTACTTGATTCACTGCCCCGGCTCTATCCTTAATCTCAATGTCAAACTCCTGAAGCAATGAAGCCCATCTAATCAATCTTGGTTTAGATTGTGGCTTTTTGAGCAAATAGCGGACAGCTGCATGATTTGTATACACAACCACTCGAGAATTGATTAGATATTGTCTAAACTTGTCTAAAGCAAATACAATGGCAAACATTTCTTTCTTAGGGGTGGTATAGTTAACTTGAGCTGGGTCAAGTGTTTTAGAGGCATAGGCTGTGACTCTAGATTGCTTCTCCTCCTTCTGGCCAAGCATAGCACCCACTACACAATTAGAAGCATCACATGAGAGTTCAAAATGTAAATTCCAGTTGGGTGCAGTCAAAATAGGAGGTGAAACAAGCATAGACTTGAGAGTATCAAAGGCATGTCTACATTTTTTATCAAAATTAAATTTAACATCCTTTTTAAAAAGAGTAGAAAGGGGCAAAGCAACTTTACTAAAATCTTTAATAAAGCGCCTATAAAACCTTGCATGCCCAAGAAAAGATCTCAAATCTTTAAGACAAGTGGGGTAAGGCAAAGATGATATAACTTCAATTTTAGCCTTATCAACCTCAATCCCCTTACTAGAGATGAGGTGACCTAACACTATGCCACTGCCCACCATGAAATGACATTTCTCAAAGTTCAAAACAAGATTTTTGGCTATGCATCTCTCTAGAGCTTGCCTTAGGCTATTTAGGCACTGATCAAAGCTCTCCCCATAAACTGTAAAATCATCCATGAAAACCTCCATATTGTGCTCTAAAAGGTCACTAAAAATCGCCATCATGCACCTTTGAAAGATGCCTGGAGCATTACATAACCCAAATGGCATCCTTCGATAAGCAAAGGTACCAAAGGGGCATGTGAAAGTAGTCTTATCTTGATCCTCGGGGGCTATGGGTACCTGAAAATAGCCGGAAAAGCCATCTAGAAAGCAGTAATGTGATTTACCAGCTAGTCTCTCCAACATTTGGTCAATGAAGGGTATAGGAAAGTGATCCTTACGTGTTGTATCATTAAGTCTCCTATAATCTATGCACACACACCATGAGTTTTGAACCCTTGTAGGAATTAACTCATCCCTTTCATTCCTTACTACTGTTACCCCACTCTTCTTTGGTATAACATGCACCGGACTGACCCACTCACTATCAGAAATTGGATATATTATCCCAGCACTCAACAATTTAGTAATTTCTTTCTTAACTACATCTAATATGAGAGGATTCAATCTTCTTTGGGGTTGTCTCACTGGTTTTCATTCCTCATTCAGTAAAATTCTATGTGTGCACACAGCAGGACTAATTCCAGGTATATCTGCTAGTGTCCAGGTAGTTGTTAGCAATTTCAAAGTGAGTTAGCAATTATAACAGGTAGTTGTTCATTAGACTCAAGGAAAGCATATTTCAAAGTAGGAGGTAAGGGTTTCAAATCAAGTGTAGGTGGTTGCACAATAGAAGGAATCAATTTATGAATTTTAAGAGAGAACAGATTACTCCCCTTTCCTTCAACCAGTGATAATTCCTCAGCCTTGTAGTTAACTTCCTCTCCAAGCGTTGAACCAACTTCTAGCTGATCTACAGCAACTGCCTTAGAGGGATTCTTCTCCATGACTTCTTCCTCCATATCTGAAACAACAACAGGAAACCTTTCCCCAAGGGAATCATCACTGATAATAGAGGAATCACAGTCTACTTTGGAGTCAAGGGAGGAAACAGAAAATGTGTGTGGGATAGAAAGCATGCAACTAACCACAGTACAATCAAGACATGTAACATCACCACCACATGAGCAAGTAGAAGGTGTAGAGTAAAGAGATGAAAAGGAAGAAATGGATTCATTCTCATCAATAGATTCATCAGTGTAAATATCAGAATAGAAAGAGTCATTTTGCAATTCAACTTCAGAACAAGCATCCTCAACAGCAATGTCTATCATGTTAACCCCCAAAAGTGAATAGTCCTCACAAGGATGTTTCATTGCTTCATACATGTTAAAAGAAACTTTATTATCACTCACCTCCATAATTATGGTGCCCTCTTTCATGCTAATCATGGTATTAGCAGTCCTTAAGAAAGGTCGACCAAGGATGAGTATAGTGTCATTTACAAGTTCAGAAGACATGTCAAGCACATAAAAATCAGCAGGAAACACCAATCCCTTAACTTGGACTAAAATGTCTTCAATAATGCCCTCAGGATACCTAATAGTCCTATCAGCTAATTGGAGCACAACAGTAGTAGACTTAAGAGTCTTGACTCCTAGAGAGGTGTATACGGACTTAGGCATGACATTAATGGCTACACCTAGATCTAACAGAGCTCCCCCTATAGTAACATTTCCTATGGTGCAAGGGATAGTGAAAGATCCAGGGTCTTGACACTTTACAGGAATTTGGGGTTTAAACAATGCATACACATTATAGGGTAATTGGACTCTTTCATTAGGTTTAAATCTCCTCTTTTGAGTGCATAATTCTTTTAAGACCTTAGCATACTTAGGAATCTTTTTAATCAGGTCAAGCAAGGGTATATTCACTTCTACTTTCCTAAATGTCTCAAGCAACTCATGATCTTGCCTCTCCTTACCCATTTTCACATTTTTCAAATAAGCATTAGGGAAAGGTAGTTCATTGATGTTTACCTCCTTACCTTCCTTGCTTGAGGCTCCATGATTGCTTGGCTCAAATTCCACAGCTTTACCCTTGCCATCAAGTTCTTTTGAGGCTTCTTTCAGCTTTAGCCTCTTCTCCTTGGAGCTTTCAGAATGCTTCACTTTTGAAGGTGCTTGTGGCAGATCATCACACGAGATTTCCTCATCTATAACTTCATCCTCCTCTTCTCTAAAATTCACTTGCTTCCCACTCCTAAGGGTTATAGCATTCAAGCCCTTAGGATTGATAACAGTGTTGGAAGGGATTGCGCTACTGCTCCTTGCTTGTTGCTCACTCATGTTGTTGGACAACTGAGTTACATAGGAGTTGATGTTCTTAAATTTAGTCTCCTATTGCTCCATCCTCTTTTCCAAAGCACTAAATCTAGCATCATTCTTGGATAAGTCTTGTTGAATTAGTGAAGCTAAGGAGTTGAACTGAGTAGCATTAGCAGCCCTTTCTTCCTTCATTAAGGCAATTATATTTTGTAGGAGTTGATTGGTTTCATCCTTAGGTGGGACAGTTAGGGCTTGAGATTGGTTTTGGAACTGGTTTGAAGATGGACCAGCTCCTCCACTCTTCTGAAATCTGTTTGGAGGTCTACTATCATCATTCCTCCAGCTCAATCGAGGGTTTACCTTCCATCCCTCGTTGTAAGTGTTGGAGTAGGGGTCTCACTTTTGATTTAGACGGCCTTGGAAGACTGCAAACACTTCCTCATAGTGGTCTGGACAAACACTAGAAATATGCATGACTGATCCACATGTTTCACAACTAGGCGCTGTAATGTCCATAGGAGCGGATGGGCGATGCACACTCATATTCTTCAATTCAGTAGTGATCAAAGACAATTGAGATGTCACTTTGCTTCCCAAAGAATCTACTTTTGATTCCAAAGCGTCCATTCTCCTACTGTGCACCGAAGCAGCTCCCATCCCATGTACTCCTCTAGTATCTCTCACACCATGTTGTTGATGATTCAGGGCCATCTTCTTTATCAAATACCAAGCCTCCTCAGCAGTGGAGTCTATCAAAGATCCTCCCGATGCAGCATCCAACATACCCTTTTCTTGGTTCTTCAACCCATCATAGAAGTACTGCACTAGTTGTTCATCTGGAATTTGGTGATGTGGGCATCTTGAAAGTAGGTCCTAAAATCTATTCCAGTAATCATAGAGAGATTTGTCATAGTCTTGCTTGGCAGAATAGATCTCCTTTCTCATTGATGAAGTACGAGAAGCCAAAAAGTATTTCTCCAGAAATGCCTTCCTTAAGTTCCCCCAACTGTGGTATGCATCAGCTACATGTCTTGGGAGGCTCATGTACCCACAGGCTTCATACTCTGACAAATCATGGAAAGAGATTGCAGATGGAGGTATGGGTCTTCTCTTGTCAAGCCATGAAATTTGGGAAGAGAGTTAATCAATAAACCTTTAATCTCAAAGTTAACTTCAAAATTTGGACAAGCCACAGTAAAAGGATCAAAATTTACATCAAAAGTTGTGGCTTCCCTAATTGTTCTTCTCCTAGGGTGTCCATTATTTTCTCCTACTCTCTCTTGTTCACCATTACCACCATTCCTCACTTGATTAGCATTCACGTTAGGATTAGGTTGGTTTTGTGTAATTCAGCCATTATCTCTTAGTCAGTAGGCTCACTCTCACTACTAGATAGGCTAGATTCCACAGAAATATTCTCTTGCTCAATCACCAACTCACTTGTCCCCTCAATTCTTTTCTCTCTTCTTATCTCTCTGAGTCTTCTCTCAATCTCAGGGTTAAAGGGTACAAGTTTTGTTTTCCGTGGCATGCAAGATAAAAGTCACAAGAGAAAGGGCAAACAAAATTGAGTTGCAGCACACAAAGTCAACTAAAAGCATACAATGTGATGAATGCAAGTGTATGGGTGAGTATGAGTATTGTAACGACCATTCTTTTAAAACCCATTTAGATCAAAATTTTCAATTTATTCGAACAATTAACCATGATAGAAAAGAAGAAACCTTAAAATTTTAAAATCGCTATCATGGTTAAAAGAAATAAACTTATATTACGAGCCACATCAATCGTTCACTTGGGCCTTGGACTTTCAAAGTCCAGAAATTTCATTCAACCGTTAGCCCAAACCAAACTTACACTTTCAAACACACGAACTGATAAAACATTTTAATATAAATCATAGAGCCCATTAGTCAAAAATCAACACTATCAAATGAGTGTAATACGCAAAGTCTAAAATGTCTCGGACCTCCTCACTACCTATCATACCAGATAGTAGTAATTAAAAGTATTATTTTACATCATGATAGTAGATGAGCCCTATGTGGCAATATATAACAAGTCAGCACATAGAACAAGAACAGAGAGGCTATACAAGCTATAACAGCACACTATGCCTCCGGAGCCTTCCCTGATGGGCCACCACCTGAACTATCGCCTGAAAATGTTAAACCACGGGGTGAGACAAACGCCTCAGTAACCAACTTTCCAACTCATCATACATACTAACACGTGCTCGTGAGGTGTCAAGTGGGATAGTTATTAATTCTCGAGAACTATAGATATATCCATAGAAATATAATTTCAATCATCCAAACCCTCACTATGGGGGTCAACACACAAGCCACATAAGTCTATCCCTCACTCTGGGGGATCAATCAAACATATGGGCCTATCCCTCACTTTGTGGGACGAATAAGAAGCCACAAAGGCCTATCCCTCACTATGGGGGACGAAGGAAGAAGCCAACCAATGTGCACCAATGGCGGCCTTACCACGTGGTAGGATATGACTCAATCCAAAATCCAAATAACAACCAATCATTCACAATATAATAAAAATGTCTCAATCTTTTCTCAGTATAATCCATAAGATATAAACCATATATCTTTTCCAAACTTCTCAATCACAATTCCAAAAATCCCACAAGACAATTTTCATAGCTCAAAAGATATAACATATCTACTCAAGTTCCAAATATCAAATATTATTCTAAAAATAGCAAAATACTCACAAACAACATATTAGCACATATAACAAGTGGAAAGTGGTTACCTCTCGCCAAAGCAATACTAAGGATTACCACAAGGTCAATCCTTTGCTCAACCAATAATTAATCTACACAATTAATATAACCACAAATTAATATAAATAAATTAATTAATTAAACTTCTCTATATTATTTAAATTTCTAATTTAATTAAATTTTTATTCCAAATTCCCGCAACTCTCATAACTCAAAAATTATTAAGTATTTTAGAAACAACTTAAAATTTCTAACAAGCCAAAATATTTATTTACCACCTCCAAATTATTTATCTTAATAAAAAGGATTTTCAACAATTTCTAAATATAAAATTTTATGTTATAAATTCTAAAAATCTCATTTTAAGTTTAAACCTCAAAATCAAACTATCAAAAATTCAATAATACTTCAAATATTTATAACTAAATAATATAATCAAAACTTTAATGGTATAACTACCATATATATATTTCCATAAATAATAAACTTTTTAGCTACAATAATTATTTTAAAACCTCCAGTCACCCAATAAATAAAACTAACCCGATTAAAACCTCAATAATATATCAAACAACCCAAATAAAGTATTTAACTTAAATTTAATCGGTAAAAATATGGTATATCTCATACATAACAGATTTTCCACTAAATAAATTAATTTAAATACTAAAACTAGCAAATAGAGAAATCTAAACTGATTAAAATTAACAACTCATTTACTTCTAAATTTCTATCGTCATCTTTTGTCAAAACTCAATACTTATATCATATATAAGTCTCAAAATTTTCTCTAATCATATAGTAATAACGTAAATAGGAAGCTTAAAATATACAGAAATATTTATAAAGAAAGTTTGATAAAAAGAAGTAATTTTATGTACCTAAAATATCTTCAAAGCTTGCCCTCTGCTTCACCGGTATGCTCCTCTCTCTCACACACTCTTCGGCTCTCTCTCTCTCTCTCTTTTCTTCTTCTCTTTCTCTCTTTCTTCTTACGCTTGCCGAAGGGAAAAATGGATTGTAGGGGGTATTTAACACCCCCACACAATTATTGGGGGAGGGGTTTTTTTTCAAACCCAACCCCCACGTTTTCCACCCTCCCCCTAATTTTTCCACACCCCCTCCAACTTTCCACCGATATTTCGGTGGAAAGTTGGACTTTGTTTTTTTTTCTTAATATTAAAAAATATTATTATATTATTTTTCAATTATTTTTTTTTGAATTTTTTTTAAAGGATATTACAATTCTCCCCACCTAATAAGAATTTTGTCCTCAAAATTCAAACAAACACACACAAGAAAAAAAGGCAAAAGTAACTCAAAGTGCTTACTAAGAAAACAGGTAAGGGTACTCATAACGCATCCGTTCCTCTGTCTCCCAAGTAGCATCACCTGGACTCATGCCCTTCCAAAAGACTTTAACAAGACGGATAGTTTTGTTCCTTAATTGTTTGTCCTTAACGTCCAAAATCCACTCTGGTTCTGTTGGATAGGTCAAATTATCTCGCAATTCCACCTCTTCAGGCTCAATAACATGAGACGGATCAGGATGATACTTTTTCAACTGTGACACGTGGAACACGTCGTGTAAACTGGAAAGATGTGGCGGCAGCGCAATTCGATATGCAACAGGTCCAATTCGCTCCAAAATCTCATAAGGACCCATAAATCGGGGTGTAAGCTTCTTGGCTTTGATGGATCTACCAACACCAGTGACACGTGAAACCTTTAGAAATACATGATCACCCACTTCAAATTCTAAAGGTCTCCTTCGACGATCCGCATAACTCTTCTGTCGACTTTGGGCCATCAACAACTTCTGCTTGATCAGCTCAATCTTTCTGGTTGTAATGTCCACTAAATCTGGGCCAATAATTGTTCTTTCACTTAATTCAGTCCAACAAAGTGGAGATCTACATTTCCTCCCGTACAAAGCTTCATATGGTGCCATCTGAATACTAGTGTGATAGCTGTTGTTATAGGCAAACTCAGCTAATGACAAGTGAGTGTCCCAACTACCCTTTAGCTCTATAGCACAAGCCCTCAACATATCCTCGAGAGTCTGAATAGTCCTCTCAGTCTGTCCATCAGTCTGAGGATGATAAGCAGTACTAAACTTAAGCTTAGTGCCCATGGCTTCATGTAATAACTGCCAGAAGTTCGATGTAAACCTTAGGTCCCTATCTGAAATGATAGACTCTGGCACTCCATGAAGTCGAACAATCTCATCTATATACAACTTTGTTAATCGTTCTAAAGAGTAAGTACTCTTGATAGGCAGGAAGTGCGCTGACTTAGTCAATCTATCTACAATTACCCATATAGCATCATAGCCAGCCGGGGTTCTTGGCATAC
The DNA here is from genome assembly GCF_004799145.2 of Neltuma alba. Taxonomy (NCBI): domain Eukaryota; kingdom Viridiplantae; phylum Streptophyta; class Magnoliopsida; order Fabales; family Fabaceae; genus Neltuma; species Neltuma alba. The sequence continues at coordinate 220,135 of NW_021635122.1, forward strand.
CAGTAATGAAATCCATGGAAATACTATCCCATTTCCATTGGGGAATATCAAGATTCTTTAATAGTCCTAGAGGTCTCTGATGTTCTATCTTGACCTTTTGACATGTCAGACACTTCAGCACAAAATTTGTGACATCCCTCTTCATTTTTGGCCACCAGTAGTTCCTTTTCAGGTCTTGGTACATCTTGGTTATCCTTGGGTGTATTGTGTAATTACTTCGATGCGCCTCTTCTAAAATAGACCTTTTGATTTCCTCATTATTAGGGACACAAATCCTCTTCTTGTACCTTAGGATTCCTTCTTCACCAATTTCATAATCAGGCATACCATGGGTCTCCACTTCCTCTCGGATGCTTAGTAACCGGTCATCCTCCATCTGTGCAACCTTCAAGTCTCGAAAGAACTCATAATCACCCAAAATTGATTGTAGAGTGGCTGGAGCCTCATGCACCACTTGGAGATCTCTCAATCTCTCTAAGCAGTAGTGTTCCTCCAAACTCATGTGAAATACATGCACCGTTTTCCTACTCAAAGCGTCTGCAACCACATTGGCTTTACCCGGATGATACTTAAGCTCAAAGTCATAATCCTTGATGAATTCCATCCATCGGCGTTGTCTATTATTCAGTTCCTTCTGATCTATTAAATACTTTAGGCTCTTGTGATCGCTGAAGACTTCAAACTGTGATCCATATAAGTAGTGCCTCCAGATCTTTAATGCAAAAACCACTGCCGCTAATTCCAAGTCATGTGTAGGATAATTTTCCTCATGTGGCCTTAATTGCCTAGATGCATAGGCAACCACCTTTCCTTCCTGCATCAGGACACACCCTAAACCCTTAAGTGAAGCATCAGTATAAAGGGTGTACGGTTTACTAGGATCTGGAATAGTCAACACTGGAGCCGTGGTCAACTTAGCTTTCAGTTCTTGGAAAGCCGCCTCACACTTTTCGTTCCAGATAAACGGTTGGTCTTTCTTGGTCAACTTAGTTAGAGGCATGGCGATCTGAGAAAATCCCTTGATGAATCTTCGATAATACCCAGCTAAGCCCACAAAACTTCTTACCTCCGTCACAGATTTTGGTGTTTCCCATTTCAACACGGCATCGACCTTGCTAGGATCAACAGCTACTCCCTCGGCGGATACTATATGGCCTAAGAACTTCACTTCTCTAAGCCAGAACTCGCACTTGCTTAACTTAGCATATAATTGATGATCCCTCAATATTCGCAATGCAATGTAAAGATGCTCTCGGTGTTCTTCCTCATTCTTAGAGTATATCAGGATATCATCTATAAACACCACAATAAACTTGTCCAAGTACGGCCTAAAGATCCGGTTCATATAGTCCATAAACACCGCTGGAGCATTCGTCAAACCAAAAGGCATTACTAGAAACTCGTAATGTCCGTATCTGGTATGAAAGGCCGTCTTTGGGATGTCCTCTGCTCTAACTCTTAATTGATGATATCCCGACCTTAAGTCAATCTTAGAAAACACTGCTGACCCTATTAATTGATCTAGCAAATCATCAATCCTAGGCAAAGGATATTTGTTCTTGATAGTCACTTTGTTCAACTGCCTGTAATCTATACACAATCTCAGGCTCCCATCCTTCTTTCTCACAAACAGTACTGGTGATCCCCACGGTGAGACACTTGGTCTAATAAATCCTTTTTCAAGTAACTCTTCGATTTGCTTTTTCAGCTCTGCCAATTCAGAAGGTTACATTCTGTACGGTGCTTTAGAAATTGGAGCTGTCCTTGGTACTAGCTCAATGGAGAATTCAACTTCCCTTTCAGGAGGTAAACCGGATATTTCCTCAGGAAATACCTCAGGAAACTCCTTTACTACCTCGATTTGGTCTATAACAACTTCTTTATCTGTACTAACAGAAAAGAAAACAGCATACGCTTGACAACCCTTCTGAATACACTTAGTTGCTTGAGTACCAGACAACCACAAACGACCATTAATAGCCTCAACTATCGTAGCGCACAAAGGAAGAGTTACTATCTTCCTTTTGCAATCCAGAATGGCATTATTTGCTGATAGCCAATCCATGCCAATAATCACGTCAATACCCTTGAAGGGTAGACAAATCAAATCAATCACAGACTCACGATTCTCAAATTTAAGTACAAGACTTAAACACGCCTGTGTGGTTAACACAGTGGCTCCCGCTGGAGTTGACACTTTCAACATGTAAGACAAATCATGCATTGGAAATTTAAACTTTTGAGCACATTCCGCAGCAATAAAAGAATGAGTGGCACCAGAATCAAACAACACAGGTATATCATGTCCTTGAAGAGAGACAGTACCTCTAATCAGATTAGGAGACATACCAGCTTCCTCTCTAGTCAATGCAAAAACTCTCCCTGGCACCGTGGATCTGAAACTAGGAGTTTGCTGCTGCATCTCTGGACAATTGCGAGCTATATGCCCAAACTTATGGCATCTGTAGCATTCCCAACACTGTCCTGGGTGATTTCTCCCACATCTCATGCAAGGACCACTAACACTTGGTGTAGATCTGGTAGGCTCATGGGGGACACTCCGATCTCCCCCTATACGGCTCCCCTGAGCTTGTCTCCTTTGCATAAAGCCTCCACGGGCTGAATTCTTCTGATTCTGGCTCTTGCCTCTGCTTGAGTTACCTGAGCTCCCATAACTGTAGTTATTCTTTTTATTGATTCCTCCCATTGGCCTCATAAAACCAGAGAATCTGTCCTGATTATCCCGACGTCGGCTCTCTTCTACCTCTCGGGTTCTGCGAGCTGTCATCCTGAGTTTCGTGCAGGCATCCTCGAAACTCTTAAACTCATATAAGGCCATTTGCTACTTCAACTCTGGCCTCGCCCGTTCTATCAATTGTCGGGCCATCCACTCTGGGTTATCATTATGCTGCAGATAGGTAACGTGCTTAGAGAGATCAATATACTTGGCAATAAACTCATCCTCATGCATGTTCTCTTGTCGAAGAGCATAAAAAGCTGTTTCTTTTTCTTGTCTCATGGCTGGGGGAAAGTAGTGATCAAAGAACATCTGTTTGAATTCGTTCCAAGTAATCCCCGAGTCATCTATGCCGCTTACGCTCCTCCACCACCTCTTAGCTCGGTCCCTCAGTAAAACTACCGCTGCTTGTACCTTTTAGTAGGTATTACAGTCACAAGCTTTAAATATTGTCTTCATATCATCAATCCAAGCCTCAGGTTTGTCAGGATCCATACCCCCATCAAACGTCTTTGGGTGATGCCGCTCTATATCCTTCCATACACTTTTAAGGTTCACGGCTTCTTCTTTTCCTGGTCGCCTTTGTGAACTACTATCTCCTCTGGTTCCTTCAATAGAATCTTTGTGGGTGACAGAATTTCCCACAGACGGTCCAGGAAGCCCACTCCCTTCAAACTCTTCCACAGCTTTCTTGACTCTCAAATCTTCCTCCATCTTCCTTACTCTCTCATCTACGACCGTAGCTACTACCTCCCTTAGTTGTTGCAGTAAAGTCTCCTGGTTAAACTGAAAAGGATTCGGTGGTTGATTAGGCGGGTTTGTGGATTCATCTCCACCCTGATCGGTTTGTCGGGATCGCGTCCGTACCATCCTCCCCACCTAAGGATGGAACCCACCAAAAGAAACACAAAGTAGGGACAAACACAGACACAAAGTAACAGGGAAGGTTATGTGAGATTATTATATATTGCCACTAAATGCAATGTAATGCAACCGCTTCACAGAATCTTTAGCTCTGATACCAAATTGTAACGACCATTCTTTTAAAACCCATTTAGATCAAAATTTTCAATTTATTCGAACAATTAACCATGATAGAAAAGAAGAAACCTTAAAATTTTAAAATCGCTATCATGGTTAAAAGAAATAAACTTATATTACGAGCCACATCAATCGTTCACTTGGGCCTTGGACTTTCAAAGTCCAGAAATATCATTCAACCGTTAGCCCAAACCAAACTTACACTTTCAAACACACGAACTGATAAAACATTTTAATATAAATCATAGAGCCCATTAGTCAAAAATCAACACTATCAAATGAGTGTAATACGCAAAGTCTAAAATGTCTCGGACCTCCTTACTACCCTATCATACCAGATAGTAGTAATTAAAAGTATTATTTTACATCATGATAGTAGATGAGCCCTATGTGGCAATATATAACAAGTCAGCACATAGAACAAGAACAGGGAGGCTATACAAGCTATAATAGCACACTATGCCTCCGGAGCCTTCCCTGATGGGCCACCACCTGAACTATCGCCTGAAAATGTTAAACCACGGGGTGAGACAAACGCCTCAGTAACCAACTTTCCAACTCATCATACATACTAACACGTGCTCGTGAGGTGTCAAGTGGGACAGTTATTAATTCTCGAGAACTATAGATATATCCATAGAAATATAATTTCAATCATCCAAACCCTCACTATGGGGGTCAACACACAAGCCACATAAGTCTATCCCTCACTCTGGGGGATCAATCAAACATATGGGCCTATCCCTCACTTTGTGGGACGAATAAGAAGCCACAAAGGCCTATCCCTCACTATGGGGGACGAAGGAAGAAGCCAACCAATGTGCACCAATGGCGGCCTTACCACGTGGTAGGATATGACTCAATCCAAAATCCAAATAACAACCAATCATTCACAATATAATAAAAATGTCTCAATCTTTTCTCAGTATAATCCATAAGATATAAACCATATATCTTTTCCAAACTTCTCAATCACAATTCCAAAAATCCCACAAGACAATTTTCATAGCTCAAAAGATATAACATATCTACTCAAGTTCCAAATATCAAATATTATTCTAAAAATAGCAAAATACTCACAAACAACATATTAGCACATATAACAAGTGGAAAGTGGTTACCTCTCGCCAAAGCAATACTAAGGATTACCACAAGGTCAATCCTTTGCTCAACCAATAATTAATCTACACAATTAATATAACCACAAATTAATATAAATAAATTAATTAATTAAACTTCTCTATATTATTTAAATTTCTAATTTAATTAAATTTTTATTCCAAATTCCCGCAACTCTCATAACTCAAAAATTATTAAGTATTTTAGAAACAACTTAAAATTTCTAACAAGCCAAAATATTTATTTACCACCTCCAAATTATTTATCTTAATAAAAAGGATTTTCAACAATTTCTAAATATAAAATTGTTATGTTATAAATTCTAAAAATCTCATTTTAAGTTTAAACCTCAAAATCAAACTATCAAAAATTCAATAATACTTCAAATATTTATAACTAAATAATATAATCAAAACTTTAATGGTATAACTACCATATATATATTTCCATAAATAATAAACTTTTTAGCTACAATAATTATTTTAAAACCTCCAGTCACCCAATAAATAAAACTAACCCGATTAAAACCTCAATAATATATCAAACAACCCAAATAAAGTATTTAACTTAAATTTAATCGGTAAAAATATGGTATATCTCATACATAACAGATTTTCCACTAAATAAATTAATTTAAATACTAAAACTAGCAAATAGAGAAATCTAAACTGATTAAAATTAACAACTCATTTACTTCTAAATTTCTATCGTCATCTTTTGTCAAAACTCAATACTTATATCATATATAAGTCTCCAAAATTTTCTCTAATCATGATAGTAATAACGTAAATAGGAAGCTTAAAATATACAGGAAATATTTATAAAGAAAGTTTGATAAAAAGAAGTAATTTTATGTACCTAAAATATCTTCAAAGCTTGCCCTCTGCTTCACCGGTATGCTCCTCTCTCTCACACACTCTTCGGCTCTCTCTCTCTCTCTTTTCTTCTTCTCTTTCTCTCTTTCTTCTTGCGCTTGCCGGAGGGAAAAATGGATTGTGGGGGGTATTTAACACCCCCACATAATTATTGGGGGAAGGGTTTTTTTTCAAACCAAACCCACGTTTTCCACCCTCCCCCCAATTTTTCCACACCCCCTCCAACTTTCCACCGATATTTCGGTGGAAAGTTGGACTTTGTTTTTTTTTTCTTAATATTAAAAAATATTATTATATTATATTATATTATTTTTCAATTATTTTTTTTGAATTTTTTTAAAGGATATTACAAGTATGTATGGATAGAAAAAGAAGCAAAAAGTGTAAGTTTCAATATTTTCAGAAGAGTTTGCCACGGCGAAAGCAGAGGTTGGCCATGGCGAAAGGTGATAGAGGCATCCAGATAGTTGAGTGAAGGAAGTTTGCCGTGGCGAAAGCAGGAGTGTGCCACGGCGAAGGTATCTCGAGAGGAATCCTTTGGTTTTTCAGAAAGTTTGTCGCGGCGAAAGGTCAGGTTGGCCGCGGCGAACTGTCACAGAAAGCTTATCAGATACTGGACTCCACTGATGCAACATAAGAAATGCTGAAAATCAAGAAAATCAATATATTTGTTTGTATTTCTAAAAATTTTTATGCTATGAAAGATGAAAACCTATACTATGAACAAATATGCAACTAAACTACCTAAGATGCAACCCAAAAAAATCAAAACTTCAATTGACAACCCAATGACACTAGCTAACCTAGAGAACCAATTTCTTGGCTCCCCGGCAACGGCGCCACTTGACGAGAGCCTTATTATCGTTCGCTTTAGGGTTCTCAATCAAAAATAAATCCAAGCTATACAGTATAGTGCAAAATCGGGTTGTTTCACGCTTGGGAGCCTTAATTAATTACCTAAGTTAGACTAAATGCCATGCAATGTAATGAAAAGGGGTTTTTGGGTTTTTAACATTTAAACGAATGGTGCCTAAACTGAATGCAATGAAAACAAACCTAAGATACTATGTTTTTATTGTTTTAAGATAATAATGATGTAATGGAAATGATTGATAGGAAATTTCTTGAAAATGGTTTTGATGGCAATTATAGTTCACTTAAAATATTGGGAGTTTCACAAATCTATTAGGTTTTCTTAATAACAACGTCAATAACTCATTGAGTCCAAAGCTTACATTAATAAACTCATTAATGAAAACTTTGTTAAGCTTCCCTAATGTGTAATTTTGGAATGATCATGCAATTGGCTCAATGTAACACATAATCAACTCAGTATCAAAACATAACCATGCAAGATAGGAGAGAATCATAAGAGTTACAAGAAGCATATATGCAACTACATATATTTAAGCACAAAATTCAACATCAATCAATCCAAATTACAAATGTTAATCATTAACCAATGATTACAGAATTAACCAAAGTGTCTAACTAAGACTTTACAACTCCTAGACCTAGGAAATCATAATCACATAGCTAGAAACTAAAGATTAAAACTAAAACTTCCCTTTGAAACTTGGAAACTCATACTACTCCACCATCTTCAAGAGTTGGAAGAAGTGTGCCGCGGCGAACTATGGCAAAGGCTCCTCTTTGCATCCTTGTGCCTTGAGCCTTGAATCTTGGCCCAGATCTCAGGTGTCCTACATTGAAAAGCAACAATTTAAGGCATCAATTGTCCTAGAAATTAATTGAATACAATTAATAACCAATTATGACAATTTTATCCTAAAAAAGGTATTAACTCAAAGTACGGACTCTTAATCAAAATTAAGCACAATTATCATTAAAAGGAGCCAAAACCTATGATAAAAACCCTCAAAATGATTACCATTCCCATTCCCATCGTTTGGACCATGAGGAGGTACTTCAGCCATGATTTCTTCTTCTACTTCCTTACTCTCACTAAATGAATGGGATAGATCTCGTAGCAAAAGTAGGCTATGGGCTCCTGTATATCTACCTCTCCTACCCCTATGTGCTCTAGGCATGCACAATTACTCAAAATTCAAGCACAAAAAGAGTTTAAGAAAAAGGTAGTTTGGGGGAGGGAGTCTTAAAACTATATATTTACCAAGTGTGTAGTTCAAAATTGAGGCAAACTCAATGATTTCAAATAGTTCTCAGTGAGTTTGAGGTGTATAAAGTGCTATACACTCTCAAAGTATTGGTAGGAAATAAAACTGTGTAAAAAGAGTAAGTTTGGATCCTCAAAAATTTTTTTAGTGAAAAACCAGATCAGGCCGCGACTTGGGTAATCCAGGTCGTGACTTGAGTTCACAGAAAGCAACTTTGAAAGGAAAAGGAATTGAGGTTGTGACTTTAGAAAGTCCAAGTCACGACTTGATAACACCAAAAGCAATACTGGAAAACAGAAGGCTGAGGTCATAACTGTCACACCTTACTTATATAGTACCTTAGCATTCATTTAGAACCATTCCAGACCATGTTGGATGGTCTTACACTTAAAAATTTCAATTTGGACGTTAATTTTTGGAAAATTACTGTTCACTGTCCAGTTTTCAGATTACAGGTCCAACTTTAAAAAATCATAACTAATTCTAGAAAAATTGTATGGAGGTGTTCCAAAATTCTATGGAAATATCTTTCAATGCTCTTTAAGGAAAAAATATTCAATTGGACTTATTCTTGCCCAATTCATACAGTATTGGGTCAAGATTACTATTTGTTTGGTAAAATCTGGACTCTCCAGATTCTGCGCCTTAACTTTGAAAATTCATATCTCTTCGTATACACATCCAAATGAGGTGTTTTACCACTCATTTTATATCTTTGGATGTGCACTATAAGTATACCAAACTTCATAGCTTAACTCATTCATATGATAGGTCAAACTAAAGCTCGAAACTAACTGCTCCATGACCTACGTTTTATCCCTTAACATCTCTTTACTTTAATTCTTTTTATTTCTTTGGCATACCTAACATGGGCTTACTTTTTCCTATTCATGCTCATACATTCTTATACATGCCATAAGCTTTATAATTAAATACATGGCATTCACAACATAATTATAATATAGGAGAATTATACATTGAATATTAGTATCAATCATTAGCATCAATAATTCTCCACTTCTTCTCCTTGCTTCTCATGCCATTAGTGCCCATCATTGATTGACCTAAATGGTTGGTTACGAAGGGGTGAGATTCGAGGGAATCTCAGCAGCAAACATTACCACATACATGCACAAGATGGATGCTAGTGTATGGTATGTAGTTTTTCATAAACTTAAGTTAACTAGTGACATGCCATCATGCTTTATGCTTGGTATAAAAATGCATGGCCATGGGAACATATTAAAAACAGCATTTCTAGCAACAATCATCATGTCACAACATTATTCAAACAACAAATACAAACCAACACATGAGCATACCATGTCAAGCACATAAAGGGTAAGTTCACTACCTTGCACCTCAAGCTTTCCTCTTACTTTTCCTTTGACTCCCTTGACTTTCCAACCATGTGGGCATTCAGTCAACATCACCAAACATCCTCTTGGATGTTCCAAAGGTCCTAAATATAACCATAATGATCACACAATCCATTAGGATCATTAGATTACATAAAGTTCAAGACTAGCTTTCTTGAACCTCAACCCTTTCTCTTAGTCTTAGGGTTTTCTTTCTAACTTTTCTAATATAAATCTTATCATCTCCCATCCTTAAGATCCATTTCTTGTCAATTAGGACCACTTTAGATGGCCTTAGATTCAAGAATACCAAATCTGAAAATTTTGGTTCGCGGGTACTGTTCACACAGAAACTCTAGAATTTTTGTTCAACTTTCAAAATTCATAATTAAATCTAGAAAACTCCAAATTGAGTGCTTCCAAGTATCACTGAAAGCACCTTAAGTTAAATTTAAAGGAAAAATAGTTTCAGGAACCAATTCTATGTAGAACAGTACTGGAATTGTACGGAACTTGAAACTCTTCTAAAAGTTCAACACTGTTTCCAGATTTCAAACCCTAACTTTGAAAAATCACCATAAATCGTACACATATCCAAATGAAGTGTTCTACCCATGGATTTCAAGCTTACAGAGTGTAATTTAAGCATGCAAAATTTCAGAATCAGATACTCACAGTAACTAATTCGAAATAGGTATCAAATCAGATGCTATAGCCACCACATACCTTGATCTTGAAGCTTGAACTTAGGTGGACTTTCTCTCACTAGAAATAGCTCTTTCTCTCTCTAGATGCAAGGGCAACAGAGTTTCCCCTAGTGTTCATCACCTTGGCCAAATTGGGGGGGGAGAAGAGTGCCTATTTATAGCCAAAAAGTTGGCTTGAAAGGACAAAAATGCCCTTGGTAGCTAGAAGAAGGAGTAAGGGCAATTTTGGAAGTTCAAGTAGACTTTTGCATCATACTTACATCATCCTCCATCATCCTTGCATCATCCTTCTAGAACATGGCACGTGTCGTAAAAATGGTGGAGGAGAAGGAAGATTAGATCATAACCGTCGAATCCAAACTTAGCCCTTAAGTTTCCTCCTATTTTACTTGGCCCACATTTCTCCGACTTTCTTTATGGCCTTCTGGGGTTCAGAAAATTCTTCTGTCTACTCCATAAATTCCCCTTCATTCTAGAGAGTATCTATGAATTTTCTCAGGCCATAACACTTCCTCTAAGCCTTGTATAAAAATCATTTACTAAAATACCCTTGTATCCGTATAATCTGCTCTTTAATTTATTAAAGCCATTCTACTGGCCTTTTGGTTGCGGGACTAATTTTATAAATTAGTATAACCTTTCAACCAATTAATCCTCATTTTTACATACGTTTTTAAGGTCTCTTGCTATTTTAAATAATTATCTCAAACAGTGTACTTTTTACTGGCCATAACCTCAAATTCTATTTAAGCTATCTCAGGGGTATTTTCATTTTTTCTCTTCATTGAAGAGTCTTAGAATATTATTTCCCATTTTCTGGGATTCTCTTGGAATTTTCTATACACTCTTCCATTTTTACTTCTGTTAGTCATAACTTTTTGAATTTACAGTTTAGCCCTGCTTGGACTTAACTTCATATAATCCTCTCTTTGAGGCTTCTAACTTAACCTTTAGCCTATATCTAGTCTCTTTTCTCTCTCTAGACCTTCGAGACTTTACTGGAGTCTCTGACCTTGATTATACTGAAGCCCCTGAAAAACTTTTATTTTGCAGTTTAGTCCCTGAAACTGCTTTGACTTCCTTTCTCATCTTTGGGACTTCTGCTCAAAAAGGGTCTGGTAGCCTATCCAATTTAGGCTACTTTTGATGCTTCTAGGCCTAAAAGTCTGGATGTTACAACAACAAGCCACAAGTTAGGTCGCGACTCAAAGTCACAGAGAGCTACTTTCATAGAACCTTTGAAAAATTCACTAAGTATTTCAACTAGATGCTGAACAAACTATGCACAAAGTTTAAAACTTCAAGCAATTGGCTAAAATACTCAGGATCAAGCCAGAACATGTAAAAGGCTGTGCAAAAAATGCAAATGCAAATGTATGGAAAAACAAGATATTTGGTTTTATTTCTCAAAAATTTTGATGCTATGGAATGCAAGATCTAAGTTCAAAAATTAAAACTCAACAAGAATCAACCCAAATCAAAATGGTTAGGAAAACCAATTACTAGGGAACCAATTTAATGGCTCCCTGGCAACGACACCATTGATCGCAGCAGGATTGTCAAGAAAGTGAATTCCACCAGAAAAATGCAGTATAGGATACAACCAGTCATTCTTCTTGAGGAGCTTGTTATTGGAAATCCTAGTCTAGTTTGGTTATTAAAAGCATTGTAAACATGGGTGAAGAAAAAAAGGGGGCTTCAAGTGTTTAAGGTGGTGCAATAAATGAAATGTGTAGGAAATTAACTATTTTTGGTATTTTGAATGAATAAAGAAATGTTTTGGATTAAAAGGGAATTATGGTTAAACAATCTCTTGATGATGGAAACTCAGCTATCACTTCTCTTTAAAATGATTGGGAGTCTTAGGAAACCTCTAAGTCTGAAGAAAACCCCAAGTAATCACTTGGGTCTAATGTCTTAATCAATGAAAACTCACTTTAATCAAAGTTAATTAATATCTCTTAAAACAATGTTGAAAACTACTTAGAGTGTAAATGGAAAGATGATGCAAATGTCCTCAGAATATCAATCAACAAACACAGAATACGAAGCATACATATTAATCAACAATGATCACTGGAAGTCAAACTGAACATAAGGATTCAAACTGAATTATTATATAGATTAATCAACATTAACATCATCCAATCCAAATACAATAGAATAGTCTAAAGACAAGATTTACAATTATAAACGAAGTCTGATACAAGTGCAGAATGTTCCTAAATCTATAAATTTTCAGCACAACATTAAGCATAGGTTTAGACTATAGAAAAACTCCTCGATTAAGTCCTTGAGCTCAAGCTTGTCCTCTATCAGCAAGAGGCTAAGGGTTTAGCCTCTTATGCTTTCAAACCATTCACAGTCACTCCAGGAATGAACAGCCATGGTTAAAGCTAAAAATGAGGTTAGAAAAATGGAGAAGAAGGTGGTTAGAGTGGTTTGATTGGTTCAGAAATGCAAAAATTGATGAAGAGATGAAGAAAAATAAAAGTTTTGGGTGTAGGATCAATAGAGACTTGAGAGAAGATGATGGTGGCTCAACCTAATGCAAGTCTCTAGAATAGGAGAGTGTCTGTTCGTGATGGCTGCCCCCCTTAGGTGTAGAAGCTCAAAAAACTATTCTAAAATGCACAGCTTCACTAAATGTACTCAGGTCGCAACCTTAGGAGTTTCAGGTCACAAATTAGGGGGCTCAGGTCATGACCTCATAAGTTTCATGTCACGACCTTGGAAGACAAAGAGCTTTCATCTTAACTCAGGTCCAAAACATATAGTCTCATTGAAAGGACATCCAGGTTGCGACCTCAGAAGTCTATGTCATGACTTGGGGAGGTAGAACACTCCAAACTCTTGTGTTTTGGTCCTTGTAAAATTTTGGCTCCATCCATGCTCCATCTTGGTTCTTGGGTCCTTCTCCAATTGCCTGAAAATCACAACAAAGAGCTCTGTAAAAACCAACTAATTATAAATCAAGGAAATTAAAATTGAGGAGAGAAAATGACCCTTTTTACCCCTTAAACAACAAAATGCAATGCATGACTCAATATAATCAAATAGATATAAATGCATGCATAATGAGAGTAAAAGTGTTGCAAAACATTGGAAAACACTTGATAAAACCATATAAAGATTGGCTTCTATCATCCTTCTCCCTATTTTCAAAATATGATTGGGCCAAAGTGAGAGCAAGAGAGGAAAGAGAGAGCTTCAAGTGGAATCAAGAGAAAAGCCATCAACTTTAATCATCTAACCAAGATTCAAGGATAGTTTTTGGTTCTAAGTTGTTCCTTACCTTGTTCGCTTGAGTTGTATGGTTGGAAATCCTAGTCTTTTTTCTTCTTGGGTTCTGGCTGAAACATATATTATGTAGGGGAGGAAGTTTTGTTGTTGAAACTTGTTAGAGCACTTCAAAAGCATGGTTATTCCAAGTGATTTCAAGTAGTTATATATTGTTTTTGAAGAGTTTTCCTTGTTGCTTTGAAAGAGGGACTGTTTGGCCAACTTAATAACTAGATCCTAGGATGAGTTTTCAATGTTTTGAGGTTTCCATTGTGTTCAAAATGGAAGATGTTGCTAGATAAACCTAAAGAACAAGTGGTGAAAGCCTTAGAGCCAAAGTTGTAATTTTTGGATAGTGAACATTATAGGTTTGGTTAGATGGAATTTTGAAGGAGGGGTTTTATTTTCTTAAATCCAAGCACATATTTGGAATCTACATAAAAACCATGTAGGAGTGAGTCAAGAGAGAATTTTTAGGGTTAAAGAAACAAACTGTAAAAGTTCAAGAACAAAGATGAAAGCTTTAAAAGGGTTTAAGAAGTACTTGAGTTATGTTGTTGATTTTTATATGGAATGGTTGATGATCTTAGTATTCTTTTTGCAGTTTATCATGTTAGGGTTTGATATTTGTGAAGGAAAGGAAGAGAAACAAAGAAAGTGCAAGTTTTTGGAGCAAGGAAGCAAAGTTTAACCTAACTACTAACATTAACTTTGCATTGTTGATTATTGCATGATTAATTACTATTATGTGGATAAGCTTTGCTAATTGTGATGTGGCTGTTCTTTGCACTTTATTGCTTTAGCCTTTGTATGATTGAGATTGTCAAATTATAAGAATACTAGTTCATCAATAGTAGCTAATATGGTTATGCATAATAATGATGCTTGTTGATGGTATAGTTGGTTAATTTTGCTATTGGGATTTTATTGAATTCTCATTCTTTTCAAATAAAATCTAATCTTTTAGAAGCTGAATCATTAAAGGGCAAGCTACAGATTTAAGGTTCATTATGGTGCCAAATCATAAAAATTTTGTTAGCTTTTGGTTATGTAATTATTCTATTATTCAGTGCTATAACCCTAACTACATCGCCAACTTGGAGTGACATTTTGACTAAAGTTCCTAAATGCTTGAATTCACAAAATTTGGCATGATAATAGATCACTACTAAGCTTTATTTTGATAGGTAACACGTAAAAAATGGCCAACTACATGATTTTTGGTGATTTTTCAAAGTTAAGGTTTAAAATATGAAAAATAGATTTTTACTAAAAGGACAGTGGTAACTTTCAAAAAAACCTAACACTTTCTCCAATGGAATTGGTTAACAAGATTATTTTTTCTTAAAAGATCATTCAAAGAGCTTTCTATAGGATTTTGAACCACTCCATTTGATTTTTTTAGGTTTAGTTATGTTTTTTCCAAGTTGGACCAGAAAACTAGATTTTTACCAAATAAACAGTAAAAATCCGAAAATTAGCGTTTTTTGTGAAAATTTAAGCTCGAGACCATCTAATGTGGTCTAAAATGGTTCTAATTGAACCCTAACTCAATCTGATAGTAAGGTGTAATATTTTGTGTATCAGAGCAGAGGTTTTGGCATAGGATAGAATGCTCTGCTTAAGTTTATTCATTAGACATTGGGGTTGGTTGAGGAATTGACAAGTTTTTACACGAATCGAGATGGAAAACAGAATGGATTAGGATCTTAGATCTGAGCCATCGGTCAATGATTGGGATACTAACATAATCAATATCACCAAAGAGGAGGGTCCGGTGGAATGGACTATAGGAGACACTAGCCTAGGCCATTCATTAGTAAGCTCTAATGATTATGCCGAGCACTATGCTGAGCTGCTAGGGATTTTCGTAGAAGAGTTATTGTATCTTCCTAGACCTAGTGGCTTGGTAGACCCCGTAACTGGCCTGTATCCAGAACCATTGGACCTTAGTCTTTACATTTAGTCTCACAGATAGCCTATTATCCCCGATATGCATCTAAGCCACATTCCCAAACCCAATACCGAACCAGTTATACCCCCAGCCCCTGTAACACCCGTGCGCCTGCAATACTAGTTCTACCTACCCTAGCTTCACCTAGTCACAAGATCCGCAGTGTAGGTCAACTGAGTGATAGACTGACATTTCTAGGGTGTCCCGTTAGGAAGAATGTGGATGCAAACCTGAGAGGGAAGAAGAATTGACCCTTTTTACCCCTCAAATAGGAAAACGCAATACATGAACCTATATAACCAAAAAGCTATAAGTGCATGCATAATGAAGGTAAAAGTGCCGTAAAACATTAGAAAATACTTGAGAAAACCATGTAAAGATAGGGTTCTATCACGCCCCCACACTTGAACCTTTGTACTCCTAGACAAGGACTTGAATCATTCTAAAGAAAGTACAGCTACAATTAAGGAAACTAGCATGTTTAAAAGTGATCTCAAGAACTAACCGATCAATATCTTTCAAGGAGGAGGCAGGAATAATAACATGAATAATACCAAGTAATTAGATACAAAGTACAACTGACTCTGTAAAGATTGCTCAAAGGGTATAAGTGTTTGATTCGCTCATCTCTCCTCATTAGGGTTTTTTTCTCTCAAACATCCAAGCAGTAAACATCCTACCATAAGCTTGTAATAGCTCTAAAATCTCCACTACTATTAGCATTCATGTAAAGAATCAAGAGGACTTTTAACGTTATAGCGATGGAAAGGCTAGATGGAAATGAAATTGAGTGTTAACAATTAAAGAAAGGTGAGTCAATATCATTAAATCTTAAACAAGGAAGTTTAGATCCTAACCTTCTACCACTAAGGGAATACTTTATTCAACTATATTTTGTTGCTATAATTTATGTATATAAAAAGTATTTCTTTACTCTTTTTGTTCTTTTTTTTTTGCATTTTTTTTTTCAAAACTTTTCTTTCTTCCTCTTTCTTCTCTGTTTTTTTTTATAAGCAAAATTAAAATTCCTAATAAAAGTCCATAAACATTAGAAGTCCTATTTATGAAGATGAAACAACTCAATCAACATCATAGTTCAAACACTCGAAATGATGGACGAAATTGTTAGATTTAAGGTTTTGATAATAACAAATCAAGTATGTTCTGGTTTAATATGTTGATCGATCAACTGATCGGTCAAAAGGTAATCGATCAAGTATTAGATAAATTGTCTTTGTAACTGAAGGTTGTACTAAGTTTGATAAATAAATTGATAAATAATTCAAATCTTATGTGTTAATCAATCATTGTTAACAATGTTTGGTATAGAGGTCTGCAGAAAGTTATCGATCGCTTGATCGATAATTAGATGATCCAACAACTAACAAATAAAGGGACATTATTCTGGTAAGAGATTATTAATCACATGATCGATAAATAAATTATCAATGAGAAGACAGATAAATGGTAAAGCTCTTCCACCTAAGTTATATTCTGTTTCATTCACCATTTATTGATCACTTTATCAATCAGAGATTTATTGATAAGCTGATCAAACAATGCCTAATAACTCACCAGATTATTGATATATTTTTGTTAAAGGTTGTTGTCTGGTCCCTTAATCGATTACTTGATCGATCAGTGATTTATCGATCAAATGATCGATCATCACTATCTCACTGCACCTACAACTTTAAGTTATGTTTTCGATCACCAGATCGATCACTTAATTACCGATGAAATGATCAATCATCCAAACTTCTGAATATTCTGTTTTCACATAACGTGATCAATCAAGCTTTATCCCTAGATTTTTTACTAAGCTTTTTAAACAATGTTTTATCGATAACTTGATCGATCAATCTTTAATCGATCATCTGCTCAAACATTATACAATCTGTGACTTTTTTTATTGATATTTATTTCTTGACTTTTTAGCAATTAGTTTTCCCATCATTCATTTATCGATAAAGTATTCGATTAATAGTCTTTAGAAAACCATTACACTCTTACTTAGCCTTATCGATAATTTGATCAATCAAGCATCCTTCAATCAATTATTTGATCAATGTACAAATTCATTTCATAACAAGCTTTTCATGATAATGTCAAAATATCTCATATTTCTATCTTCAAGCTTTTCTCAGCCTTCATGTTTATCTTAATTCTCTATTGTAAGAGATTTAAAGTCATAAGTGATCTTAGACCTTTTCCTACTTAATCTTTCAAAGGTCATTCTTTTCATTTATCGATCACTTGATAGATCAATGGCTAATCCATAACTTGATCGATAAATATAGTCATGTATTTCAAATTCTTTCACTTTGATTAATCAGTAACTTGGTCGATTAACCAGTTATCGATCATGACTTTGATCAAGGATGTTTAGTTTATGTTTAAAGTATCTGGTGATTAATTGATTCCCTTTCCAGCTACCACATAAATGTTCACTATTATCACTTCATCAGTTATCTTCATGAGTTTCATTATGAGGGAAAAACTTATTAGTTTCAAGTGTTGTTAGAGAATACAAAGCTCAATAGATATTCAATGGATATTTAGTAGCCCTTAACCTACCATGTCAGGAGTATTAATGGCAAATACCATTGCAACCAAGAAAACACGCAACTGAACTTCTAACAGCTAGAAGCTCTTCAGTCTAACGGTTAATTAAACTTCTCCAGCTATAAAAGGCATGAAGAGCATTGAATGAGGAATTGAATACATGAGCTACCCTCTGCTGAAATATTTACTATTGTATTTAATGCTCTGATCTTTACCGTGCTTTAGTGTTTCATATTCATTTACTCTGTTAGAGAGACAGATACACCTTGTTTACTCATTCTCTGAGAGTAACTCAACAGTATGGACTCTTGAGAAGGATTGTAACCTTACGGGTGGTAAGAGGGAGTGATTGAGGAAATTAATTACTGTACTAAGGCACTAAGAGCCTGTTTCATCTTGGGATTATAGTGAAAATCTCAGAGGTGTTCTAAGGACTGGACGTAGTCAAGTGGTTAAGACTGCACCAGTATAAATTCTGTGTCCTTAGTCCGTGGTGAAATCCTTCTAACTCAAAGCTCTGTTTTATTTAATTCACTATTTCATTATGCATAAAATTTTATGACTCACCGAATTCACGCCCCTCCTGGGTGAGACTGCAATTAATAGAAATGAAGGAAGTGCAGGATCAAAAGGTTTAAGCAACAGATAGATGGTTATGGGTTGTCTTTGGGTAGAAAGTGTAGAAAAGAATGCCTCTATCATATTCAAAATCATAAATACAGATGTAATTTTGACCAAGAGCTAAAACAATTCTAGAGAATGTAAATCACATGAATAGTCACTCCAAATAGCGATTAAGGCTCAAGAATATCCTTCCAACAAGGGTTTCATATCTCATTTGCTCATACACGAAGTTTCAATTAATATGCATTAGTCACGAGGTATTAGGACACTTATCATTAAAGCAACCCATAAGATGAGGATTAAAAAGATCAAAATAATCACTTAAGAACATACTTGAATCTCAAAAGTGACTATAAAGTCTAGCAGAAATCATTTTCAAATTCTAGTGTTCTTAAAAGTCCAAGGACGGGCATGGTTTTCAAGAAAAAGTATTTGACACAATGAGGGTAGATTAAAAAGGCAATGGTTTGCTTGAAAAAGATGCAAAGATAGCTTAAAAAAGTTCCTCCTATACAGCATTGCAAAAAGCAAAGAGAAGAAAAGTGGTGCACAGCAAAAGAGCCAGATCGTGACCCGAAATCAGTGAGGTCGCTACCTACCTACACAGAAAGCACGAAGTCAGGAAGGGGGTTGAGGTCATGACCTAATAACATCAATGTCACAACCTGAATACACAGAGAGCACTCCCTTACCAAAGCCACATCTCAAGTCGTGACCTAAAGCAGTAGGTCGCGACCTGAGGTCGCAGAAACTACCAACAAAAGTTTTTCAAAGCTTAGCCAACATTTTAAGAAGTAAAAATCCTTTCAGCAAGCATCAAAATAGATGAAGACTATCCAATTTGTAGCAATTCACCGTCCATAATCAATTCAAAGCCAAAGAATGATAATGAAAGATTGGATTTTCGAAAAAAATTTTACCAAAAATTCTAAAATGACCACATAAATAAGCAACATTGGGGAACAACAAAGCAAAAAGAATCCATCCCCCCTATCTAAACTTGACAGTGTTCCCACTGTTAAAGGGGAAGGGAAAAGAACAGCAGCAACCACAAATAAGAACACAGTAAACCAACCATTCATTGCAATAAAGTTCAAATACATCAAAGTACAACTTTTAAGTACTGAGTTCGCAGGACAGAACAACAAAATAAAAAGAAAAACATAGAAACAAAATAAAAAACAAAAGGCTTCCAACAGCAAAGCTTTCAATCATACTCCGCTCTTCTTTCCTCTTGTGCCTCAACATCTTCTCCTGCTTGGACATTGGCTTCTTCCATTTCAGCATCAGCAGCAGCAGTACCAGAAGATTACCCAGAACCCCCACTAAAGTAACTGGTGGCAAGAACGGTGGTCTCCCAAAAGGCTTGTTCATACTCTTGAGGAAAATTGACCTTGAGAGCCCTGGCCATCTCCAACATTAGAGGATCTATAAACCTCAGCATTTTGAACTCATGCGACATGGAGATAGCTTTATATGCATCAAACTCCTCTCTTAGATTTGTCACTTGCTGACCAAGCTCGGTAATTTGCTCACTTAAGGAGGTGAGGTTGAAACTAGAGCCACCCTCAACTGCCATTGCCAGAAAAAAGGCTTTTAGCGGCGGTTATTAGTGGTTTTTCATGGCGGTTTTGGAGGCGAAGTTGATACAGTTGACATTGAAAGGTTACAAAACATAGCGGTTGAGAACTGCCATGGAAAATTGATTTTCCACGGTGGTTATGTAAAAAACCATCGTGGAAAGTTTGATTTCCACGACAATTTAATTAATAACTGCCATTATAGTGTCATTTTCCATGATGGCTTTTTACATAACCACTGTGGAAAAGAGTTTTAACGACGGTTATTAATTGCCATTAAAATTTAATTTTTTTTTAAACATTCTGCATGATTTTCCTTTTTACCACCCTGCAATTTACAATTCCAAATAAATGTAAGCAATGCAGAATACAGAGAACAAGACCATATGAACAATTAATCAACTAGCTAGTTAATATATATATAACAAGCATTGAAATTTCTTTTAACATAGGCACAAAGCAAAAATAGAGAATCAAGAGAACTAAGGGGAACCTAAGACCAAAGAACATGTATAGGAACCAAGAAAACCAGCATTTTGAAAGAAAAGTAACAACTTCTGTCTGTACAATAGAAATAGGAGGGAACAAAGAGAAAATATCTGACAATGAATTTTTTGAGGAATGGCCTAACTATTTGAAAGTTTCAACATTCTGTAGTAATGTTGTTGACAAAGTGTCCCTCATCAAGTTGATGTCATCCATAGGATATGGCGCAGCATTTTGAAATGCCTGTTAATAAAAAATAACATAGTGAACTTAATCAAAAATGTGAAATGAATTGAAGAATGTCATGTAACGTAACTCATCTTTACCTCATCTAATTTCTCAGTCACCCCTGTCTCAAAGATGTCATTCATGTAGCGGATGACATAATATCCACATTAAACATGTCGTTGTTGACAATGGTACTAACAAATGAAATATAAAATTGAATATTAGACATTATTGGTTATAGACATTAACTTTAATTCATCAAAAAAGGTTTAAAAATATATATTTAGCTCAAAACAACATACTGTTAGAGAATCCATGTTGGTGGTTGTCTATTTTATTTAATCGCCACAACATTGAAACCATGAAAAGCCCTATCAACAATATAAAAGAAAATGATATTAGAGCATGGTTTTACAAACTTCACACATAATAAATATATAAACATAAACTAACGTGTCGATGACATCTCTGGTTTCTTCGAATGGACTTCCACAGAGGGAATTGAACCAGTAAACTTTGTTATCAAAGGGACACAAACAATTAGAGTCCAATGATAACTGTAAAATACGAACCATGTTAATTATAATCCTATACATACAACTTGTGTATCTCAAATACAATAATACACTTACCCTTTCACGTAAGGCACAAAATATATTGGCTTTCTAGTCTGAGTCACTGTAGTCATCATGTAGATCGACCTTGCATCCACAATATTAAGCTCTTTTTGCACCCTCTAAGGACACATAAAACCATATGTTCCTTCAAGTCCTCCATTCCGACAGATTTGAGTAAAGTGCCTGTTGTTCAAATAAGAAACATTAGCACATGCATAAAATATAACATGAAATAAGAAAATGATATTGTAACTTACAAAATAGCGAGCTGCATAAAGACTATATCAAGCTCCTCAAAGTTAAGGAACTGAACGAGGTCCTTCTTGTCAATGGTGAAGTCATATGTTATATTTGAAAGTAACGGGCTTATCCATGTTTGGTACTACAGAATGAAGAACCTCCAAACTGGAATACATAAGCGCAACATCACCAAGAAGAGGCAGGAGTATAGGATCTGATGATGCGCTCTTTGTGGCCTTCTTCACTACCGCCTTATTGACCACTAGCTTTGTAATAAGTCTCTTTGGCCACAAAATGAAATGTACTTTAGCTTGGTCCAATAGTCGAAACTCACCAGTAGGATTGGACACTGGTGTATTGCCCTAACCACGAAGAATCCTCTCCATTATCACCATTGCTTGATCACTCAGAATTTTCTTGCCGTGAATCGTTGTGCCCATGAATGCTCAACTATTAGTGACATGAACAAGTGAATTTTCATAATCTACAGAGAGAGCACACGGCATTCCATTGTCTTCGACAGGGTCAGGGCTAGGGCTAGGGTCAGGGTCAAACACTAACAGTTGCTATGTCTGATTATTACTACCCTTCCTGCTTTTTGTCACAAGTGAACCTTGAAACATAATATGAAATTAGTTAAGGCACATTAAATAAGTTTAAATGGATCAAATGACCTTTAGAAGATTTGAAAAGATATTTGATTATTAGCTGGGAAGGTTTAGATACTCGGGCCATCTGGAATCTGCTCGTGCCCATCATCATCATAACCTGTTGAAACTTGACATCAAATTCGTCACGTATCTTTTG
Source organism: Neltuma alba (assembly GCF_004799145.2). Lineage (NCBI taxonomy): Eukaryota > Viridiplantae > Streptophyta > Magnoliopsida > Fabales > Fabaceae > Neltuma > Neltuma alba. The sequence goes on from NW_021635122.1 coordinate 242,493, forward strand.
AATCTCCGCCATGTGTTGTTCACTGAGTTCAGCTTGAACTCTTTCTGTTTTATCCTGTAACTATTAGTCGAGCTCTTCTTTAGATACCATGTTAGCAGAGGATGATCCAGTGCTTCTTCATGAAGCAGGGCCAAAAAATTGCTTAATACTAATCCCTTTAGGGGTCCCTCTGACTCTGCCGGGATGGTTAGCCTTTCTAATGGCAGTGGCCAAAATATCCATCCGTCCTTGAGGGATGAATGTACGTTGGGATAATTGCTCCTCAAGTGTATCCTGTAATATTAAAGCAATAAATTCAATTTCAGATAATTGAAAAAAGCAATTAATGAAGCATAATTCTTAAATATTACTTACAACCCTCTCAACAACAGCAGCAGACTGTGGAGTAATGTATTGATGCTTTTTAATCCTTGCCGCCTTCCATTTTTCTTGGCAAGAAGGATGCTTAATAGGTGGAATGTAGCCAGTAGGATCTGAAGCAACAGCCATATGTTCATTCTTCATCTGCTCCTCCATCATACTTCTTTCCAACCCACCATACCCTGCACGAGACATGGTATGTGGGTACACATTTTGCTTAGATATTTGTTTGTTCTTCTAACTCAATACCTATGACAATGAAACAAATTTGACAAAGTTAGTTTAGTTAAATAAAATATGACTTGATTAAAAACTAAGTTTGAAGAAACCAAACCTGAAATGCAGGGTCTTCACGTTGCTTTAGAAAACTGTCCCATACCTCGTCACTAATAAATGGGCATCGTTCCTTAGGATGCTCACCCTTTCTTTTTCCATGAATATAATATTTTGTAAGTATAGCTTTAAAATCCCTCCACCGTTCATCAAGTTGCTTAAACATACAGTCTCTCATTTGCTCAGTGGCGGGAATATCAAATGTCAGCTGCAATACAATAGCATAAAGTTATAAAGTAAATAAGCAATTATAATTGAGACAAGTAGAGAAAATAATTCATAATGTACCAAGATATCCTCCCAAATGTTTTGCTTCAAATCTTTGTCCACTGTCTTTCAACTAGGAATGTCAATCCCAATCTTATTGCGTGCGACATAACCCACATAACTAGTATATTGAGCCCCAGTCTTTCCTATAGGCTTCAAATCATCATCAAACTCCACTGTAATCCTCATAGACTGTGTGGTCTCATCACGTAAAGCCAAATGTCTCATATGGGTTTGCCCTCTACCCTTTCTCTGGCTAGTAGAAGAGTTGTCATCGCCAGAACCCTATTGACCAGATCTATCCATTTCCTGTTCAAAGAACAACGAATTAATAAATATAAGAATAAGAAATATCAAGTTAATATAAAACATTATTAAGTATATTTAACAAAAGAAATATCTAATTCATTTAAGCCTTACAATGATTATTCTCCCAAATTCCTTTACAATGATCATCTCTAGCAGCATAGTCATCATCTATTAAATCTAATTCAATTGTTTTAGGTCGAGTAGCTGTGAAAGGCGGGGTTTCATTGAGATTAAACTCTAAGTCACCATCATCTCCACCAACCTCTTGCCTCTTACCTTGAAGCACAATAGACAATTTCTTTTTTGCTAGATTGGGAACGAAAACACTTGTTTTGCTTGACTTGCCAAAATAAATGGCTCGTCTCCATATCCAAAGCTCTCAAGATTGACCAAAACAAATCCAAATTCTTCATCCACTTACACAGCATTACTATTAACCCACTTATATTTGAAGACGGGAACTTTAAACTTGGTATAACTAACCTCCCATATCTCTTCTATTATTCCATAATAGGACATTGCCGCCAATGTTGGGTTTCTATCTTTAGAACTAGTAAAATACATAGCTTCCACTACTACCATCACCCCACTATTCTGCATGGTACTCTTATCATCTTGGATTTTTGTGTAAAATGAATAACCATTTATGTCATATCCGCCCCAACACAAAACCTCAAAACAAGACCCTGCAGCTAGCCTCTGTATTGTCTCAGAAGGATTGCTATCTTTTAACACTTCTTGCTTGAACCACTCTGCAAATGACTTATTATGTTCATTAGTTAGTTACATATCATTCTTTCTCGGATTCAAGTTCTTCAGCATATTCTTGTGCGCATTCAAGTAAGGCAAAACTTCATTCGTGTTGTTTAAAATGTATAGATGTCCTGCATTTCAACTTCTCTTGACATAGACCTCACTATGACACCCTGTGTTCCCTTGCTTCTCCCCTGATCATGTCAAGATTGAGGAAGACCAACTACCTTTACCCTATCAAGATATGCGTTACCAAACTCAACTGCCTCCTCAGCTATGTATCTCTCAACAATTGATGCCTCAGGCTGATAAGGATTCTTAGAGTACCTTTTTAGGATTTTCATGTATCTCTCAAAAGGGTATATCCATCTTAAACACACAAGGCCACAAAAGTCTTATCTCTCGCACAAGATGAGCTAACAAGTGGACCATAATATCAAAAAAAGATGGAGAAAAATGCATTTCTAATTGGGAGAGGATCACATAACCTTCATTTTCTAATTCATCTAACTCAGCAGGATCAATGACTTTGCGGTAAATGGCACTAAAAAACACACAAAGTCTTGTAATAGTATTTCTCACATCGGTTTTCATAATGCCTCGAATAGCAAGTGGAAGTAATTGTTGCATCAACACGTGACAATCACGAGACTTCATTCCCATTATCTTCAAATCTTGCATTGAAACAAGTTTACTCAAATTAGAAGAATAACCTTATGGCACCTTAAAGCTATTGACAAAACCACAAAAACTTCTTTTTTCTTCTTTTGATAATGTATGCACAACTGGATGTAAATAAGCCCTTTTACCATCTCTTTCTTATGGGTGGAGGACTTTTTTATTCCAATTTCGACTAAGTCTCGTCTTGCATTGATTCGATCCTTAGTCTTTTCACTTATATGTAAAAGTGTACCAACAAGGCTTGTTACACCTTAGTATCGTATCATCTTAGGGTTCAATTAAAACCATTTTAGACCACATTGGATGGTCTTGGGCTCAATTTTATCTCAAAAATGCTAATTTTTGGATTTTCACTGTTCATTGGGTAAAAATTCAGTTTTCTAGTCCAATTTCAAAAATTCATAACTTAATCTAGAAAAATTGAAATGGAGTGGTTCAAAATTCTATAAAAAGCTCTTTGAATTCTCTTTCAGGAAAAAATAGTCTTGTGAACCAATTCCATTGGAAAAAGCATCAGGATTTTGTGAAAGTCACCTCTGTCTATTAGGCAAAAACCTCTTTTTCCAGATTCTGAACCTTAACTTTGAAAAATCATTAAAAATCATGTAGTTAGCTATTTTTAATGTGTTAACTATCAAAATAAAGCTCAGAAACATGCCAAATTTCGTGATTAAAAGCATTTGGAAACTTAATCAAGACGTTACTTAAAGGTGGCAGTGTCAGTGAATTTACAGCACTGCTCAGCATAATATTACATAGCCCAAAAATCCACGAATTTTTATGGTATGATACCATAATTTAACCTTCAATCTGTAGCTTACCTTTGGATGTTTTAGGACCTAAAATGTTAGATTGCATTTGGAGAATGAGATTTCATTAAAATCCCAATAGCAAATTAACCAACTATATCATCAACAAGCATCATCATTATGCATAACTACATTAACTACTATTGGTGAACTAGCATGCTTATCATTTGGCAAACTCAATCAAGCAAAGGCCAAAGTAAGAAAGTGCAAAGAGCAGCCACATCACAATTAAGAAAGTTCATCCACATAATAGCAATTAATCATGCAATAATCAACAATGCCAAGCTAATGTTAGCAGTTAGATTCAACTTGCTACCTTGCTCCAAAAGCTTGAGTTTTCTTTGTTTCTCTTCTTTTCCTTCACAAATGTCAAACCCTAGCATGGCAATCCACCAAAAAGGATAGCAAGAATCATTAACCAAACCAAGTAAAAGCAAGAACACAACTTAAACATAACTCTTGCTCCTTAAAGCTTCTACTTTTGTTCTTTTATTTATGACCTTTGTTTTCCGTAAACCCTAAAATTGCTTCTTGACTTCTTCCTACATGATTTTTCATGTAGATTCCAATTATGTGCTTAGATTTGAGAAAATAAAATTCCTCCTTTCAGTTCTCTCTTGACCAAACCAAAGGGGTTCTTTAACCAAAAATTACAACTTTGATTTTTAATGCTTCCAACACTTGTTCTTTAGGTTTATCCTACACCATTTTTCATTTTGAGCACAATGGAAGCATTAAAACATAATCATCCTAGGGTTCATTTACTACCTTGGCCGAAATGAACCTCAAGAGGAACAACCAAGAAAATACTTCAAAAACAACCTATGACCACTTGCAACCACTAGGAACTAACATGTTTTGAAGTGTTCTAGCAAGTGTGATCAACAAAACTTCTTTCCCCACATGATAATCAGTTTGTCCAGTACCCAAAGAAGAGAAGAAACAGAAATTTTTAACCATACAAAGAAAGAAAACAAGGCAAGGATCCATTTAGAACCAAGAACTAACCTTGAACCCTTGGTTGTATAATCAAGTTGGTAGCTTTTCTATCAGATCACTAATTTATTCTCCTTATTTTTATCTTTCCAAATCGCCCTCTTTGTCTCAAAATTAATTTCCCAATAATTAAATAAAAAGGAAAACTAATTTCCTTCTCTTTAGGGTTTTCCCACTTTTCAGAGGTATTGGGAAAAATCTTGGATACTTGAGGGTCTTTATTTAATTCCATAATCTCTTGTAATTCCTTGGGATATCATAGGAATTTTCTTATAATTTTATTCTCCTTAAAAATATTTATTTGGAATTTTTCAAATAAAATCCCTTAAATTGGCCTAAATCACCCTTAAATTCTTTGTAATTTCTCTAAGGGTAATTTGGTCATAAAACCAATTTTATAATCTAATATAATTCTCAAAGGATATTATCCTCATTTTTCCTTAATTTTCTAAGGCTTGCAAATATTATTCCACAATTATATTTGACCAATTTTCCTTAATTAGTCAAATTTCCATAATTGGCTTGGAAAATCATAATAATTATTTTCCACCAAAATTCTTCTATTCCTCCTTATCATTTTTGGCTCTTAATTGTCTCATAATATTTCTTATTCCTAATTATCATAGTACTAGATGTGACATTTCTCCGCCTAAATAAATTTCGTCCTCAAAATTTAAAGCATACTTTAATAGAAAAGTTCAGGGTACTTTTCCTTCATCTCGATCTCCATCTCCCATGTGGCTTCTTTAGGGGAAAGACCCTTCCAAACCACCTTGACCAGTGAAATCTGCTTGTTCCTTAGCTGCTTGATCTTTTGATCAATGATTCGCTCTGGTCTAACCTCAAAAAACAGGTTGTCTCGGAGCACAATGTCATCATAACTTATGACATGTATCAGGTCTGGATGGTATTTCTTCAGTTGGAAGACATGCAGACATCATGAATCTGACTTAATTTTGGGGAAAGAGCCAACTTGTAGGCTACTTGTCTAGCTTTGGACAAAATCTGAAATGGTCCAGCATACTTCAGACTCAGCTTCTTGGTCCTCAGGGATCGACCAACTCCCGTTCTTGGTGACACTTTAAAGAAACCGTGATCACCAACTTTGAACTCTAACGGTCTCCTTCTTGTATCTGCATAGCTCTTCTGTCTACTCTGAGCTGTTAGAAGTCGTCACTGAATAGCTTTAATCTGTCGGGAAGTCTAATACACTATATATGGACCAAGGATGCTTCTTTTACTAAGCTCTGTCCAACATAAGGGAGATCTACATTTCCTCCCATAGAGTGCCTTGTATAGTGCCATTCGAATACTTGAATGGAAACTGTTATTGTAGGCGAATTCGGCTAACAGTAAGTATGTATCCCAATTACCACTAAAATCCAAAATGTAAGCATGTAACATATCCTCCAATGTCTGAATCATTCGTTCTGTCTGCCCATCTGTCTGGGGATGGTAGGCTATACTGAATCTGAGAGTAGTGTCCATTTCTTTCTGTAAGGACCTCCAAAACTTAGAAGTAAATCTTGGGTCTCGGTCTGAAACAATATTGCTTGGAACACCATGCAGCCTAACAACCTCCTTGATGTAAAGCCTCCTAACTTTTCGGGAGAATCTTTGACATTCATAGCAAGAAAGTGCACGGACTTAGTCAGACGGTCTACTATAACCCACATCGCATCATGTTTACCCGCTGTCATCGGTAATCCTACTATGAAATCCATAGATACGCTATCCCATTTCCACTCAGGGATATCTAGGGGTTGTAACTCTCCTGCAGGCTTCTGATGTTCCATCTTTACTTTCTAGCAAGTGAGACACTTTACCATATACTCCGTAGTATCCTTCTTCATTCTAAGCCACCAGAAAAGCTCTCTAACATCATGATACATGTCACGCCCCAAGTTTTGGGCCTAAGAATACATGGATTAGCCTAAGATAGGTAGGCTACTAAATCCCTATAAGCAAGAGTCCCAGAAATGTAAAAGGAATGTTGAAGGGTTTTAGGGACTAAACTGTAAATAGAGAAAGTTCTAGGGACAAAAATGTAAAGAAAGTTAGAGGTTTCAGTGAAGTCTCAAGGCCCAAAAATGGGAAAAGAGGTTAGTTTAGACCAAAAGTTATGATAGAGGCAATAATAGGGTGATTTATGAGGTTTACTTGACCAAGGGCAAAACCATAATTTTTGAAAGGTTTCACGCCAGAAATGGGTAAAAATGGAAGTAATACCCAAAAATTCTAGAAAATTTCAGAAAATGGAAAATGACATTTTAAGGCCTGTATATGAGGAGAAATGATGAAAATGCCCTTGATTTGACTTAAAAGGAATTTATAAGTTTATGGCTCAGTTTGAGATGTAGAGGTAGATTTAATTGTTTGAGTCATAAGGAAACCTCATAAAATTATGGTAAAATGGGGATGTATGATCTAAGAGGCTATAGAATTTATAAAATTAGTCTCAATCCCAGAAGGCCAGTAAAATGGCTTTAACATTTTTTTAAGGCCAAAACTGCAGTTTATGGGTTTGTTATGGGAAATTTAAAAAGAAATACTTATGGTCTAAGTTATGATCTGAGTTATGATCTGAGAAAATTCATAGATTTTCTACAGAATTAAATGAATTTTATGGTATAAATAAATGAATTTTTGGAGTTCAGGATTGGATAAAATGCTCCAGTCAAATATTAAATAATTAATGTCCCTTAATTAGGAGACAAAGTTAGAAAATATCTGATGTAAGCTCTATTGGAGATGTAGCAAGCCATGCTCATTGCTTCGGCCCAGAACACTTGTGAAATCCCTCTCTCATTTAGTATTACTCTTGCCATTTCCGTGAGCACTTTGTTCTTTCATTCAACAACTCTATTTTGTTGAGGAGTTCTTGGTGCTGAGAAGTTGTGATCAATCCCATGCTCGTCACAGTAGTCTGCAAATTTGTTGTTCTCGAATTCTCCTCTGTGATCATATCTAATTGACATAGTAGAAATACCTTTCTCATTTTGGACCTTTTTGGCAAAAACATTAAATGCATTAAACGTCTCATCTTTAGAGGAAATAAATATAGTCCAGGTGAATCTCGAATAGTTATCAACTATCATAAGAGTATATAGATTTCCACCGAAACTTTTGACTCTTGACAAACCAACCAAATCCATATAAAGCATTTGGAGTGGCCTTTTGGTTGAGACTATCTTCTTTGATTTAAACGAGACTTTGTTTGTTTACCCTTTTAACAAGCATCGCAAATAATATCATGTTCGTACTAAATTTTTGGTAAACCAATAACCAAGTCTCTCTTTGTTAATTTTGAAAGCTGATTCATGTTAACATGTGCAAGACGTTTATGCCAAACCTAACTTTCCTCTTTTTGACTAATAAAACAGTTTTCAGAAAGTTTTGAATCAATTTGAAGAGTATAACAATTACCGTCCCTTGGAGCTCTCAACTTTACATTCAATTCTTCCTTCTTCAGTGGTAAGTCATCTTTGCTTATTACTAAGCATTCCTCTGAATTGAAGATCACCCAATTGTTTTTGTTAGTACTCTAACTGACACTAAGCAGATTGTGACACAAGCCTTCTACGTAGTATACATCTTCAACCTTCATCCCTTTATCAATACCTATTTCTCTGATTCCAGTAATTCTTCCAGGTTGATTGCCACCGAAGCTTACTTTGCCTCTTTCTCTTAGTTTGAGTGAAGTGAATTTCTTGGTATCACCCGTCATATGTTTGGAGCATCCACTGTTGATGTACTATTTGTTCGTTCTAGATGCTTTGAGACATACCTGCAATAACACGATCATGTTTTAGGTACCCATACCTTCTTGGGTCCTTTTTGGTTAATATGGATTGTCCTAGGCACATAAGTACCTTTGGGTACCCATTTTAATGTCCCGTAAATTTGGTTTTTCTTGTGATAACAAGAAGAGGTTGTATGACCTTTATGATTGTAATAAGAACATCATACAGAAGAGTTAGAGGAATGCAATATTTCTAAAGAAGGTAAGATACGACCGACCACTACTTTTCTTCTTTGCTTTCATCTTATCTTGAACAAGATCATATCCTATTCTGATTTTATCCATTGAAAACCGTTGAGCTCCCAGAATCACTTTGAGCATTTCACCGCCTTTAGTGAATTTTTCCAAAGTTCTTGTGAGATGCTCGGCCTTTCTTCTTTCTGTTCACATTCCATACATACTGGAGGTGGAACTGTGTTATCTTTCTACTTTGCTTGCTGTAACACTTTAAGTTTATACCAAATAAATTGTCATGCGGAAGCATTTAGAATCACTTTTGAAAACTACAAGTTATGAAAAATCACGTTTGTAACTTTCTATGACTCTTAAGTGTGAGAAAAGGCTTAAAAATTTGAAACTTTTTCATTTTCCCAGTTCTGGTCGTGATTTAGTGCTTCCAAGTCGTGACTTGAAGTCACAAAGGCCATTTTTATCTCCAGGCCATGACCTTAACTTCTCAGGTTGCAACCTCAAGTCACAGAATGCTTTTGCGCACTATTCACATTTCACTAAAATCTTTGCCAACTTTAAAAATTCATAACTAATTATAGAAAAATCAAAATTGAGTGATTCTAAGTTCTATCAAGCTCTTTGGATAAAATTTTGAGAAAAAAATAGTTTGTGAACTGGTCACCTTGAAATTTGAATCCATTTTTCTTTGAAAACCTTACTGTTTATTTGGTCATTTTTGGATTTTTACTTTATTTTTCCCTAATTTTAGAAAGGCATAACTTTTGCTTGGTTATCAGAATTAGGCAAACTACCACTCATTTTAAAGAGAAACATCAGATCTCTTTGCTTGCCAAATTTCATAACCTAACTCACTCGTTTACTCAAATGGTCATTGGTCAAACTTTAATCCCTTTTAGTTGACTTTTTACCTCCTTTGGAAGGTTAACTTAACTTAATTGACCATTTACCATCATAACATATTCTCATTAGTTATATTAGCTATTTTTAATCATGCTTGTATACTTCTAACCTTAGTCATACTATTGGAAACTTAAAGCATGCTTAATATTACATTCCTCTAAAATAGAAAGGTTCAAAGCCATATAAAGGTCACTATGGCTTACTACCTCTTCAAGTAAGAGCCAACTCCTCTCCTTTGCCCTTGGTTGTTGAAAGCCCTAGGGTTTGTTTAAATATTGGGTAATATTGTTGTAGAATCTTAGTAGCAATTGCATGCATTATCAAGGTCACACAATACATTGTAAATCAAGCTACATGCATGCGTACTCTAACTTTATGTTCATGCTATGGCAAGGACATATCATCATAAACATTTATGGCACTCAACATAGCATAAGCCAAGGCGTAATTTACATGGAGGCAATATCATATAACATAACATTTGAAGGGAATTGAAAGACGCGCAACAGAAATAAATTTAAAATTTTCAATCCCTTGCTCGGATCTACCAATCGTGTTTAAGTCGAGTAGTAAGTAGCATTACCTTCGATGTTCAGTTTCTTAGTGGCTTGGTGATTCCGCCGTTCAGGATACCTCTGCTCGCCTCCTTTGTCGTTCGAAGTCGACAACTCCGGTCGACTTCCTCTACCGGTATCCACACGAATAGCTCTCCAGTCACGAACGACGTGCTAGTGCCTCTTTGTCCGTCTAGGGTTTTTCAAAGAGTCCGTCCTCCTTCTCTATTTTTTGGCCGTCTCTTATCTGCAAGTATTTTCACTCTCTCACTCAAAACCCTAGCTCCTAATATCAAATATATAGGATGCTATAGGTTTTATGAATGATATTTAATTTCGAAATTAATCCTAAATTAATTTCGAAATTAATACAATATCAAATATTGCCTAATCAGATAAGAGAACAATTAAATAAATATGGTTTATATTAAATCCGTCTCATAGATTTAATTCACCTATTTATTTAATTCAAAATAAAAGATATGACGGAATTAATTTATATAGATTTAATTTATCCTTATAAATTAAATCTAACAATTAATATCTCTTATATTTATATAATATGTATATATATACGAATATATATATATATATATACACGTCCACCCTATATTATTCATTGAATCTGGACATATCTTAGATTCAATGAATCTGGACATCATAACTCGTGTTGGGCTATTTTGTGTGCGACCCTGTAGGCCCATATGAAGTTGGCAGTGGGCCATTAACTATAATGACTCACAAGTCGTAAGGGGTCTCTAGCAAGACATCACGACTACCCAAATCATATGAGGATCGTTGAACGATGTAACTTTTCATACAACCATATCACGTCCCTTTTGTCACACGACATTTTGGTCATGGATTAGGCATGGAAAACGTCATCCTCCTATTCATGACCGTTACTTTCTCGATCCCTGAGTAGTTTGAGTATAGAAACAGAACTACCTTTCCATTATAATATGGCCATACATTTCTCAGACTCACTCATCGAGGGGCCCAATAATGTCTCTCTGCGAATGTGAGGGACAAATTCCATCTTGACCATTCACATTCCTCCGCATGAAAAACCATTAAGCCTGAACATAGTCTTTATGATCACTCGGTCAAAAGTGACTTTTGACTAGGTCAAAGCTAAGCGTTTCTCATGTAGGAATCCATGATGATCTCAGGTCAAAGGGCACAGTGACATGGTTTGTATGTGAGAGAAGCTTATGACTTAACCCATGTAGCTCTCTCATAGCGGGTCGGTCCAACCTTGTACTCTTACATGTGCCTATGACTTTAATTTATATCTCTATATATCTTCAAAGTCATACTGGTCTTATTTCATCTCTGCTCCCACATAGATGACCGACCAGGGACATTTAGGATAAACCATGAGTTATCCAAGGGTAGTCATCACAGTAAACATGCAAATAATATGATAATGTAATTAATAAATTCATAAATCAACAATGTTCATAGCAAAATGATTGGCCCCTAGGGCACAATTTCCAACAACATTCTCATCCACCTCATAGCATAACAGGTCAGCAAAACACAACCATAATCATACAAAATAAGGTGACACTCTAATATAATGAATGGCAAAGCTACCTTGATTGCTTTCCTCCCTTTGAACTTTTTCCTCTTGACTAGATCTTTGTCCCTTTGTTGTGTATAGCCTATTAGGCAACCAATGACACAACATTAAGTATTATCACAACTTCATAACTTAACCCCTTAAACTCCTTTTTCTTGATTTTTAGGATTTATTTTTCTAGCTTTGATTCTTGAACTTCCTTAGGCTTTTCCTACATAATTTTTCATGTAGAATCCATTTATCATATTAGTTTTATGACAATCCAATCCCTTCCTATTGAACTTGACTTGGCTGAACCATATATATAATTATAAGGAAAAGGATTTTCAACCAAACTAACATGTAATTACTTAATCCTTAACCTTTAACCATGCTTAATCTTAACCATACATAACCTAAACCCTTCTTATCTATTTTGAGGAAATTTGGGCAGCACTTCCACTTAGAAAAATGACATTTCATCATCATTAAAATAGCCTAAAACCAACATATTATCATTATAACTTGAAATAGAAGAGTTGTAGAAGCTTACCTTGCTTCCAAATGACTTTCTCTCACTAGAACTCTTCTTTTTCTCTCTCTACATGAAAATTTGTAAGAGGTTTCCTACTTGAAAGGTCTTGCATGAAATGAACATGTGGGGGTATTTATAGGCTTCATATTTTTATTAATTTCACACATGCCCTTCTTACATAAGACTTAATCTTGGCCCTCTAATTTTTACCTCTTTCCAAATGTACAAATCTTAGGCTATATGGCTTAGTGTGTTGACACTTGAATGGTGAGTCATTAGGGCTTATGTCATCTCTTCTTATCCATGAAGATTAATTCGGCTTTAATCAAGGTTAACTCTATTAATTCCTTGATTAATTTAGCTAATTATCCTTCTAGAAACTTTTGATTTTTCAAAGATAGATGGTTAAATCCTAGTCATCTAATGAACTATGTTTGCCATGTGTCAAGATCTTATAGAAGATGGCTTAACCTTAATCATCTTACGTGTCCCTAATTAGATTTTAATTTGACTTGATTTATTATTTTCTTTTCCTTTTCCTTTTTATTTTCTTTTTCCCTTTCTTGGCCAATTTGGGTGTGACATGTGTCCTTGGCAATCTATAAGAAATTTTATCACCCCTATTGTCCTGATAGTCCACTGAGTCTTAATATAGTATTGGTTTATTTTATCTGATAGCCAAAAAATTCTAGTATCTCAAAATTCTTATATCAGCTCACCATTAATTATATCTCAGTAAAGGGAACTTTCGTGATTAATTTCATAATTTTTCTCCCTCTATAACTCCTTAAATTGCTGTTTCTGTAAAAACAGATAATCTATCGATATTAATTTAGCTTTATTAAAGCTAACCTCCTCATCATTTAGGGTTGGAAATAATTTTATAAATTTCCATAATTCCTAAATGAATTTCTTTAAATTTTCATAATTTTTGAGATCTCTATATATTTTTAATAATTAATATTGGCTAATTTTCCTTAATTTAGCCAAATATTAATAATTAAAATAATTTTTTAATAAATTATTTTCAACCTGTATTTACTTTCTAAACCTCAAATACTGTTCCACAAATTAATTTTATTTTTCATGATTTACTAGAAATTTTTAGGATTTTTGAACACCAATTACGATAATGCCCTTTATAGACCAATCATTTTAAAAATGACAATTTGGTCCTTTTCCAGTTCTCACTTCAATTGTTGTGCTGTTTATCTATCTTTTATCTCACTTGACCTTGGTCAATCCTAAATCTTTCATTAATCATGCTAAAGACATCAAGGTATGACATATTTTCCTATTTCTAGGTTAGAAATTGAGATGTTACACTTGCTATTCCTCTAAAACCTTTATTTTTTTCTTGGAGCTTACCAACTTTTTAGCAATTTTTACTAATTCTAAATGTAAAGCATTGTATTCAGATTGTAATTCATCATAGGGGAGTTCAGAAGTGATTACCTTATTTGTCTCTGAATCTTCATCTGCCTGAATCACGAGACAGATGTTGGCGATTTCTTTGTCATCGCTTTCTTCTTCCTCTGCGGAACTATCTCCCCAGATTGACGTGACAAATGCTTTCTTCTTTCTAAACTTTTCTTTCTTCTTTTCTTTGTCCTTTATCTTGGACAGCTGAGGACACTCTGCTTTGATGTGCCTCAGCTTCATTCTGATTGGTTCCTTTGGCTCATTCTGAGATGTGAAGATTTTGCGTTTTGATTGAAACCTCCTTCCGGCTTTGTTTCTATAGAATTTCTTGAACCTTCTGACGATAAGACCTATTTCGTCATCTTCCAGGTCCTCTTCATTGTTATCTTCACTCTCTCGAGTTCTAAAAGCAATGTCTTTGCGGTTTTTCTCATTCATCTCCTTTTTATATTTTTGCTTGCTCTCATATTCTTTAAGACTTCCAAATAGCACTGCAACTGAGCCAATTGATTCTCCCTTTGTTTCCTCAATGGTTGTTACTTTCGGCTCCCATTCTTTTATGAGACCGCTTAAGATTTTTCTCACTTAGTCTTCCTGACTATACTTCTTTCCAAGTGCAGTGAGGTGATTTATGAGGTGCGAGAATCTAACTTCCATGTCTCAGATACAATCTCCATCCTTCATTTTGAATAATTCAAATTCTGTGGGAGAGTGTTGATTCTGCCCTGTTTTACACCAGTGGTTCCTTCGTGAGCAATCTCCAGTGCTTCCCACATTTCCTTTACAGTTTCTAAACTGGAAACTCAGAAATATTCTCTTTGGCTTAGTGCACAGGTCAGTATGTTGATAGCTTTGTCATTTAGTGTCACCAACTTCATGTCTTCTTCATCAAACTCCCTAGACTCTTACGAACTTGTTGTTCATCTATGTTTTTTATCGGAATGTAGTTACCATGTTCGATCACATCTCATAATCCATACTTGATAGCTTTGATGAAGATTTTCATCCTCATCTTCCAGAAGGTATAGTTTTCTCTGTTGAAGCCAGGTGGCTTTGATGTTGAACACCCTTTGGGTAACACGCTGTCTCCGAAACCTGCCATGAGATCTCTCTTCGGACTGTTAAGTCTTTACAGAAGAGACCTGCTCTGATACCAAATATTAGTGGTAGTCTCACCCAAGAGGGGGGAGAATTGGTGACTTATAAAAATCTTGGGAATCAAAAAAACAACAAGCTAAACAGAAACAGAGAGTGTAAGTTAGAGTGATTTCACCATAGAGAGTAGACATAGAATTTATACTAGTTCGGTCTCAACCACTTGACCTACGTCCAGCCCTCAGAACACCTGAGTATTTCACTAAGTTCCAAGATTAATCGGGCTCTTGGTGCCGCAGTACAGTAACTGATTCGCTCAATCACTCCCCTTTACTACCCGTAAGGTTACAGACCCACTCAAGAGTCCACACTCTTGAGTTTCACTAAGAAAGTAATTAAGGATAATATGTAGAGCTCTCTGACAGAGTAAATAGATGAGAAACACTGAAGCTCAGTATAAACAAGAACAGAGTATTGAATGCAACAGTAAGTTACTTATAGAAGGTAGCTCGTGTATTTAATCTTTGCATTCAATGCTTCTTCATGCCTTTTATAGTTAAGGAAATTTAATAACTGTTAGACGGAAGAGCTTCTGGCCTTTGAGAGTTCAGTTGCGTGTTTTCCCAATTGCAACGATTTTCGCCATTAATGCTTCTGACATGGTAGGTTACAGGCTACTAAACAACTGTTAGATAACTGTTGAGTTCTTCTTTGTAACATGTAATAATACTTCAATCTACTAAGTTTTTATTGCAGAGTAAAGCTCAGGTGCATAACTGATCAAATGATAAAAGTGAACATTTATAGTTTGAAAGTGGAATCAATTAGTTGCTAAATGTATTGAACAAGAACTGGACATCCTTGATTGAAGTAATGATCGATGACTAGTTGATCGATCAAATTATTGATGGATCAAATAGAAAGAATTTGAAACAGGAAAGTTTATTTATTGATCAAGTTATGGATTGATAATTTATCAATCAAGTAATCGATAAATGAAAATAGTGAGTTCAGAAAAACATGCAGAGGAAAGGCTCAAGGCCACTTTTGATTTTGGATCCCTTAAAATAGAGAATTAAGATAAACAAGAAGGTTGAGAAAAGCTCGAAGGAAAATAATCAACATATTTTGAGAATCACGGTAACTTGTTGATGTTTAACTACAAAAAGTCAATGATCGATCAAGTGATTAAAATCTGCTTGATCGATCAAGCTATCGATAAAGCAAAGTGAGATAGAAATAGATTTTCAAGGAATAATAATCGAGTACTTTATCAATAAATGAATGATAGAAGACTTGATTGATAAAAGAGATTTAACAAAGAGTTTTTTCAAAAGGGCACAAAACCAATGATGATCGATTAAGTGATCGATTAACGTTTGATAGAGTAAGTTTAATCGATCACGTTATGTGAAAACAAGACATTCAGATATATGGGTGATCGATCATTTCATCGATAATTAGATTATCGATCAGGTGATCAAGAAAACATAACTTAAAAAGTAGAGCGAGATAGCGATGATTGATCATTTGATCGATAAATCACTGATTATTCAAGTAATCGATAAATCAGCCAGATAACAACCTTGAACAAAGACATATCGAGTGGGTTATTAAGTAATGTTCGATCATGTTATCAAAAAATCTCTGATTGATAAAGTGATGGATAAATGATGACAGAAACAGAATATAACCAAAGTGAAAGAGCTTTACCATTTATCTGTCTTCTTATCAATGACCTGTTTATCGATCAAGTGATCGATAAATACTCACCAAAATTGTGTCCCATTATCTGATAGGTGTTTGATCATTAGATTATCAATGAATTGATCGATAATTATCAGTAAACTTCTACACAAAATAGTGTTAACAATGATCAATCAACTGATCGATCAACATATTATCTATCAAGTTATCGATTAACATTTCTACTAAGTTACTTGTTTACACAGGGAATTTATCTGTCAAGTAATCGATAAACCCTTGATCGATTAGGTGATTGATCAACTTATCAAAACACAAATTACCCAATTTGTTATCATCAAAATATTAAATCTAACACCTTAGGCACTCTAAATCTACTAAAGATGGTAGACTTCAGAAATTTAGAAACTATAGGTGCATCATCCTTTTGCATGGGTATGCTTCTACCCACCTAGAGAGGTAATCTACAGCTAAGAGGATGTAGGTGTAACCGTAAGAAGGTGGAAAGGGGCCCATAAAGTCTATTCCCTAAACATCAAAGATCTCACAAAATAGGATGGGTTGCTGTGGCATTTCATTCCTTTGACTAACCCCCCCAAACCGTTGGCATTTATCACATGCCTTACAAAAAGTGAATGTGTCTCTAAACAGGGTAGGCCAATAAAAACCTGCATCTAGCACTTTCCTAGCTATGTTTCTAGGACTAAAGTGCCCCCCACTTAAGGTATCATGGCAAGCTTCCAAGATGGTTCGAGCCTCTGCTTCAGGAATGCACCGCTAATCATTTGGTCAGCACATATTCTCTATAGATGTGGTGGGCCCCAAATGTAGCAGGAAGCTTCGCTTTTAAGCTTTTAAGCCTGAAAAGTAGTCAGGTGAGAAGGGATTAGACTAGTAACAAGATAGTTGATGAGAACCTTTGTCATTCATCTTGGGCTTCTCAATCAAAAATAAATCCAAGTTATGTAGGATAGTGCAAACTCAGGTTATTTCACTTTTAAGGAGCCCTTATTAATTACCTAAGCTAGACTAAATGCCATGCAATGTAATGTAAGGAATTTTAGTTCTTATGATTTAAATGAATGGTGACTAAACTAAATACAAAGAAAACAAACCTAAGCTACTATATTTTTGGTATTTTTGGATAATGATGATGGAATGGAAATGAATGATAGGAAATTTCTTGAGAATAATTTTGATGGCAATCATAGTTCACTTAAGATATTGGGAGTTTTACAAATCCATTAGGTTTTCTTAATAACAACCTCAATAACTCATTGAGTCCAATGTTTAAATCAATGAACTTCATTAATGAAAATATTGTTAAGCTCCCCTAATGTGCAATTTAAGAATGATTAATGCAATTGGTTCAATGTAACCCGCAATCAACTTAGTATCAAAACACAACCATGCAAAATGAGAGAGAATCAAGAGAGTTACAAAGAAGCATATATGTAACGACATATATTGAAGCACATTAACCAAGCCAAACTACAAATGTAAATCATTAACCAATTATTACAGTGACAATCCCAAGTTCCTAACTAAGAATTTACAACTCTTAGACTTAGAAAGATAGCTAAAAATTGAAAATTGAAACTAAACTTTCTTGAAGTCTAGAAACTCATGCCACTCTACCATTCTTCAAGAGTTGATAAACCCTAGCCCTCCATAGCTTCAAGAAAAGCTCTAACTAGAGTGAATATGTCAACCATGGTAGCTGGGAATGGAGAAAAACAAAATGGGATGAAGAAGAAGTGGAGGAAATGGATGGTGAAGAAGATAGAGATGGAGAGGTAAGAAGATGAGAGAATAGAGGTGTTAGAGATGATAGAGTGGATGTTAGGTCAAAAATAGGGTTTCTAAGGGTTTAAGGGGTCAATCTGGGTCGAATCATATGAGTAGAGGGTTGATTTTTGCGTTATGGATCCGAATTTGACGTTATTGATACGAAGCAGTTGGCTGCAGTGAACTCAAAAGTTTGTCATGGTGAACTATTACAGAAAGGAGCTTCAGTAAGATTTTGATAGTTGGCTGCGGTGAACTCAAAAGTTGGCCGCGATGTACTATTCAAGAAAGGAAGTTCAATGAAATTCTAAGAGTTTACCGTGGTGAACTTAAAAGTTGCCACCGTGAACTATTCTAGAATAGTCACGGATGCATATTTTTAGACTTTTTACCACAGCACAGCATTTTCTTGGCTGCAACCAACTATTCCAGATTTAATATTTTGATTTCTCATGTTGTGTAAAGGTCTTCAATCTTAGCTCTAATTCTCAAGTGTCCTATAATGAAAAGCAACAATTTGAAGCATCAATTGTCCTAGAAATCAATTGAATACAATTAATAACCAATTATGACAATTTTATCCTAAAAAAGACACTAACTCAAAACAAGGACTATTAATCTAAATTAAGCACAATTATCATCAAAAGGAGCTAAAATCTATGATAAAAACCCTTAAAATGATATGAAATAATATAGAACAATTGGGTTCAATCAAATCCCCCACACTTAAACCTTTGTACTCCTGGACAAAGGCAAAATAAAACCAGAGCAAGAGAATAGCATTGATACAAATAAGAACCCCTACAAATTCAAAGTAAGAAAGTAGTAGTGTCATTAACCCAATTCTTCAAACAAGCAATTATAGTAATCTAAATTAATGAGAAGGGATTAAAGTAGAGTACATTCAATGCAATGGGAATGAGCAAAAGAGAAAATACTCAAGATATAAACTGTTTCACTCTATTCACTAGGTTGGGGTAATTCTCCCTCAAATCCACTTAATCAACACTTTACCATAAGCTTGTTAAAATCCTACATCTCCACTTTTAATGCATGAATGCAATGATCAAGAAGACTTTTAAGGTTATCATGATGGAAAGGGCTAAGTGAAATGTGATGAAGTCAAAAGATATGAAATGACAAAGCACCAAGCATTTCAAAAAGGTTTCTAACTAACATTTACTCTCTTTCTCTTGAAGCACAACCTTGTTCTTCAAACCACCAATGAATTGCCATATTTCAAAGCTTTATTCTTTTGGTACCATTTTATTTTGATCTTTCTTTAGCTTTTCTCTTTTCTTCTATTTCTTTACCTTTTTCTATTTCTCTTCTCTTTTTTTTTATATATATATTTTATGTGGCAATTCTAAACCCAAGAAGACAAAGTTTAAAACATCATAAATGTAATAGAAAAGTGTTGGAAAGTTGAATGTGCAATGCATGCTTTGGCAGTTAAGAAAAAGTGAAGGCTCAAATGGCTGGCAATGGTAAAATCATGATGGTTTGTGTTCGGGATGTAGGGTTTAGAAAAGAATGATTCTATCATGCTCATCACATCAATGCAACTAAGTTTTGAATAAGGACTAAAAAAAGTTCTAGAAAGTAGAAGATGTAAGTGGATGCACACATTATGAATAGGAATTAGGCTTAAAGAATCTTCCAACAAGGCTAAATCTCAAATGCTCGTACACAAAGATTAATTTTACTCCAAGTTAATCACTATAAAAGCAAGCTTGAAGAATTGTGGCCAATGAAACTAACACAATCAACCTTGAACAAATAGCAATTCTCATGAGTATCAATACAAGTTCAAAAACATTTACTAAAGTCCAAAAATACACAAATTCAAGTGTAAGTTAATTGAAGCAAAAACTTTCAAAATTTTTGACTCAAAGTCTTCAAATTAAGTTCAAAAGTCAATCAAAATTTTGAAAATTTTTTAGAAAACTAGATTTTTCATTAAACATAGAAAAACACAACACAATCATTAAATATCAATCCCTCCCGCATACTTAAATCTTGTATTGTCCCTAATGAAAAATTTAAGTGCAACCCTAAAAAAAAAAAAGAAACCAAAACCAAAAGGGAGGAAAAGAAAACAAAAATAAACTACTTTTACTTCTGGATATGTCCCCTCCCCCCACTTATCTCACAAAATAAGCAAATAATTCAAAAGATAAGAGTTAAGGAAGGAAAGGGATAACTTTGAGAATGAAATCTCTTCAAACTCTTGTAAGAGAAGTTCTCATCCCGGATGAGAAACATGCATTTCTTCAGTGTGCTCACTTCTCCATTATTGATCTTCCTTAGTAGTGGTGGTCTGGAGTCCTGTAAGCAAGTAGAACCAACAACAGTAAAATAGGAACATGAAGAGAATGAAAATGAAATAAAGTCATTTTAGAAGTTAATCTCTCTAAGTAACTATCACAACCAAGAAGGTCAGTAACACTCCTATCAGGAGGAGTCAAACTTCTATTTAAATTTTTAAAACATTCAAGCTCATGTGAAGTGGAAGCTGAAGAATACAACTGACAGTTGTTAGAGTATAGTACATCACTGTCACATCACAAGAGGTAGTGTTTGAAGGGGGAGAAAAGAAAGAACAAAAATATATATGCAAACTACTATTTACAAAGTAAGATAAATTATAAGACAAATCACAAGATAAAATTTGTTGGAAGACTTATTGATATTCATGATTTTATCAATTGAAACTTTAAAGCCTTTCTCAACATTATTAGAAGCTACGAACTCATTGGAATTATCATAAATTTGATTCTTAAGGCAATGGTTAGGTTTACATTTCTCCACAGAATCATCTTCTAAGCAATTCACATTAACATCATACTTTATATTTTCAGCACTTTCAGTACTAGAAGATAATGCACATACTTTATCAGAGTTCTGCTTTTACCACTCAAGAAGTATATCATTTTTGTTATTAATGCAATCCATACATATAGTATGAGCATTATAAGAACAAGATAAAGGTTCATTCAAATTAGAATCAAGTTCACCATCCAATCTAGCACTAGAAAGAGAAGCATGTTCTTCACACAAAGAAGTAGTGATAGTGCAAGCAACATCATCAACTAAACAACTACTATTAGAAGTATTCAAGTGAGAATTTTTATTGTTAAAAATTTGAGGGGATTCAACTATGATTTCCTTATCCACCTCATCACTCACATTTCAAGAGGAGGAGCAAAATTACCTAATGTAGGGCACAAATCCTTGTGAGTTTGTAGATGTTCTTGCTTCATCTCGATAGCTTGTGTGAGAAAATCTGGACACTTTGATTCATCATTCCCAATCTCAGACTCAATTTTTGCTATATCACTCAAGAGCTTCTCTAATGCACTCTTTTATTCTCCTAACTCTTCCTCTAATTCCTTAGAGATCCTAGATATCTCTACCTCTTTAAGTAATACATGGTAGTATGAATTCAGGTGACCATACGCTTCCTTTAAAAATCATATCTGGTCATTCTTAGGAATTGTAAGAAATGGGTTAGGTTCACTGAATTGATGCTCATGAGATTAGGGAAGGGGTTGATACATAGATGGGGATGAGGGTTGGTGGTAGTGGTCATATGGTAAAGAAGGTGGTTCAAAGGAAGAATTATGTGGTGGGAATGGTTCAAGGTATAAAGTGGGATATAGATGGAATGATGGTGATAGTTCATGGAATGATTGGTATGATAAAGAAGGGTATTGGTAGTAGGGTTCTTGTGATGGGATGTTTGGCTTAGGATATGGATGATATAATGGAAGGTGTTCAAAGTGTGGATGGTACGGTAGAGGTGATATGTCATAATGTTGTTCTAGTGGTAGATGTTGATCTGGGTGTGAATAGAACGAAGAGGTATGGTAAGGGGAATGTGAAGGGTCATTCATCCAATCATAGCCATGGTTATGGTTAGGGTAGGGGGTATCATATCTTTGATAGGTCCCACCATGTTCTCTATAATCCACGTGTGCCCGAAGAAGATCCAATTCTTGTTGTATGGCATTAAATTCTGGAGAGAAATCATCACCCATTATAGAGTTGTCATCTATAAAAGAGGAAGGGTGATAAGATGGATATAAATTATTATTAAACCAAGCCATAAAAAAGCAAAATAATCAATTCCCAAGGAGCTCTTAAGCCTAACCTAAAAAGTAAAAGAAAACAAAGTATGAAGTTTAAAAAGAAAAATAATTTTTTTGAATAAGAAACCTTTCACCGTAGTGAAAGGAAGGGCTTGCCGCAGTAAAGCTGTCCAGAAGGGGAGAATGCAATCTGGTACAACACACTACACCACGAAGAAACATAAAGTTGGCCGCGGCGAGGATATCCTGAGAGGGATTATCACTGAAAACAGATAAGTTAGCCGTGGCGAAACAAGGAGTTGGTCGCGGTGAAGTGTCACAGACAGCAAGAAAACCAGAAGAATGCAAAAAATAACACAAAGCAGAAGAAATTGAAAAATGCTATGAGATGTATTAAACAATATGCAAAAATCAAAATTAAAATCAAGATCTTTTTTTTATATCTCAAAATTTTTATGCAATGCAAAACCTATTATGCACAATACAAAAATGTAACCTTAGAGGCTCACAATACCCCAATCAACCAAAGTTGAAATTTAACTAGCCTAAGGAACCAATTGCTTGGCTCCCCGACAACGACGCCATTTGATGAGGACCTTTGTCATTCGTCTTAGGGTTCTCAATAAAAAATAAATCCAAGTTATACAGTATAGCGCAAACTCAGGTCGTTTCACTTTTAGGAGCCTTTATTAACTACCTAAGCTAGACTAAATGCCATATAATGTAATGAAAAGGGGTTTGGTTTTTAAGATTTAAATGAATGGTGACTAAACTAAATGCAATGAAAACAAACCTAAGCTACTATATTTTTGGTATTTTTGGATAATGATGATGGAATGGAAATGAATGATAGGAAATCTCTTGAGAATAGTTTTGATAGCAATCATAGTTTACTTAAGATATTAGGAGTTTCATAAATCCATTATGTTTTCTTAATAACAACCTCAATAACTCATTGAGCCCAATATTTAAATCAATGAACTTTATTAATAAAAACATTGTTAATCTCCCCTGATATGCAATTTAAGAATGACTAATGCAATTGGTTCAATGTAACCCACAATCAACTCAGTTCAAAACACAACCATGCAAGATGAGAGAGAATCAACAGAGTTACAAAGAAACATATATGTAACCACATATATTGAAGCACAAAATTCAACATTGATCAAGCCAAACTACAAATGTAAATCATTAACCAATGATTACAGTAACAATCCCAAGTTCTTAACTAAGAATTTACAAATCCTAGACCTAGAAAGCCATAAATGCTAGCTAAAAATTGAAAACTAAAACTAAACTCCCTTTAAAGTTTGGAAACTCATGCCACTCCACTATTCTTCAAGAGTTCATAAACCCTAGCCCTTCACAGCTTCAAGAAAAGCTCCAATCCGAGTGAATCTATCAACCATGGTAGCTAGGAATGGAGAAAAACAAAATGGGATGAAGAAGAAGTGGAGGAAATAGATGGGGAAGAAGATGGAGGTGGAGAGGAAGAAGATGAGAGAATAGAGGTGTTAGAGATGATAGAATGGAGTGTTAGGTTGAAAATAGTGTGTCTAAGGGTTTAAGGGTCAATCTGGGTCAAATCATATGAGTATAGGGTCAATTTTTGTGTTCTGGATCCAAATCTGATGTTATTGATACAAAGGAGTTACTCACGGCGAACTCAAAAGTTTGTCACAGTGAACTATTACAAAAAGGAGCTTCAGTAAGATTTTGATAGTTGGCTGCGGCAAACTCAAAAGTGAGCCGCGACAAACTATTCAAGAAAGGAAGTTCAATGAAATTCTAAGAGTTTACCACGGTGAACTTATAAGTTGCCACGGTGAACTATTCCAAAATAGTCACAGATGCACATTTTCAGACTTTTTGTCACAGCACAGTATTTTCTTGGCCGCAACCAACTATTCCAGATTCAATATTTTGACTTCTCATGTTGTGTAATGCTTTGGTCTTCAATCTTGGCTCTAATTCTCAAGTATCCTACAATGAAAAGCAACAATTGTCCCAGAAAATCAATTGAATACAATTAATAACCAATTATGACAATTCTACCCTCAAAAAGACATTAACTCAAAACAAGGACTCTTAATCTAAATTAAGTACAATTATCATCAAAAGGAGCCAAAATTTATGATAAAAACCCTTAAAATGATATGAAATAACATAGAATAATTGGGTTCGATCAATAGTTAACTAAGGCAGCAAACCATGGCTGAGAAACAGATAATGCACATAAAGACTGGTCAGGGAAGAAATCACAAATAATGTCAAGATGTAATACTCCCCTTGTCTCTAGTGCCAGCCTGCTCAAGTGATCTGCTATATGGTTGACATTGTCAACTCTATCTTTTACTTCCATATCAAATTCTTGTAGCAGTAACGTCCACCTCAAGAGCCTTGGCTTCGATTGAGGTTTGTGGAAGAGATTTGTAAACACAACCACCTTGGAATTTATAAGACAGGGTCTAAACTTTCAAGTGCAAAAACAATTGCATACAATTACTTTTTAGTAGTGGTGTAGTTTTTCTAAGCTACATCTAGAGTTTTAGAGGTATAAGCAATCACTTTAGAAACAAAATTCTCCGTTTGACCCAACATTGCCCCCACACTTAAGTTAGAAGCATCACAAGAAATTTCGAAAGGCAACTCCCAGTTAGGAGAGGTCAAAATAGGAGGAGTAACTAGCCTATTTCTCAACTCATCAAAAGCAAGCTCACATGCATGGTCAAATTGAAAATCGACATCTTTTTGCAATAGTTTTAAAAAAGGTAAAGCAATTTTACTAAAATCCTTGATGAACCTTCTGTAGAACCCCACATGTCCTAAAAAAAACCTCAACTCTTTCAAGTTAGTAGGGTAGGATCAAGAAGATGTCACCTCTATTTTTGCTTTATCAACCTCTATTCTTTTTTCAGAGATCAAATGTCCTAGCATAATACCTTGGTTAACCATGAACTGGCATTTCTCATAATTCAAAACCAGCTTTTTCTCAATACATCGTGCTATGATTTATTAAGACCTTTCAAGTAATCTTCAAAGGAATTTCCATATACAGTAAAATTATCCGTGTACACATCTATGCATTTTTTCAACAAAATTTAGCAAAAATAGATAGCATACAGTGTGGGAATGTGCCAGGTGTCACATCCAGTAATATGCCATTTAGGAATAGGGATATTCCTAAATAATTAAGGGTTAAAAACAACAAAGAGAAATAGAAAATTTTGGTGGAAAATAATTATTATAATTTTCCAAGCCAATTATGAAAAGTTTGACTATTTAAGGAAAATTGGTCAAGAATGATTATGGAAAAATATTTCCAAGCCTCAAAAAATTAAAAAAAAATAAGGATGATATTCTTTCAGAATTATATGGGATGATAAAATTGGTTTTATGACCAAATTGCCCTTAGAGAGATTATAAAGGAATTTAAGGGCGATTTAAGAGAGTTTAAGGTCCTTTATTTGGAAAATTCTAAATAAATATTCTTAAGGAGAATAAAATCCCAAGAAAATTCTCATGATATCCAAGGAATTATAAGAGATTATGGAATTAAAAGAAGACCCTCAAGTATCTAAGATTTTTCCCAATTCGTTTGAAAGGTGGAAAAGTCAATAAAGAGAAGGAAATTAGTTTTCCCTTTTATTTAATTATTGGGAAATTAAATTTGAGACAAAGAGGGCAATTCAGGAAAATAAAAATGAGGAGAATAATTTATGGATCTGACAAAAAATAATTACAAAGGCCAGAGTACTGTAATTATAGAAAAGAAGTTAAACCCGGAGTAAAAGTACACTGATAAAGTAAAGACTAAAGTCTTGCACTTTACTTGGCCCATAAGTTACCACTTGTCAAGCCTTTAATGGATGGTA
This sequence comes from Neltuma alba, assembly GCF_004799145.2. Classification (NCBI taxonomy): domain Eukaryota; kingdom Viridiplantae; phylum Streptophyta; class Magnoliopsida; order Fabales; family Fabaceae; genus Neltuma; species Neltuma alba. Next base: position 268,526 of record NW_021635122.1, read on the forward strand.
ATTAAAGTTTTCCAAGTGTCAAGCCACCATTGGAGAGGATCTTGACTTTGGAATTTAATTACATTATGATTTAAATTAATTAAGAGAGAAGATTAAGATTAAGTAGGCATATGACACTTGGCAAATCATTAATGTTGGTTAGTGGGATATTTGTGCACATTCATGAGCTCCTCCTCCCCCTATAATCAGATCACCATTCGGCCAAGGTAAGAAGAGAGGGAAAAAGAGAGCGCTTGAAGGGAAATCAAGAGAAAAGCAAGATACTTTGATTTTCCAACTAAGATTCAAGCTTGGTAAGTTGTTCTAAGATGTTCCTTGCTTTGTTTTATTGATTTGTATGGTTGGAAAAATCACTTCTTGTTGCTGGCCAAAATGGGTATAGTGTAGGGAAGGAGGTTTTGTTGTTAAACATAGTTAGGATACTATGAATCAAGGTGGTTTCAAGTGGTTTAGTGTTGTTTTGAAAAAACAAGGTATGGTTTGGTCAAGACCAAAACTGAACCTTAGGATTCTTTTTTCAAAGTTTTGAGGCTTTCATTTTGTTCAAAATGAAAAATGGTGTAGGGTAAATCTAAAGAACAAGTGTTGGAAGCCATAGAATCAAAGTTGTAATTTTTGGATTTTGAACCCTAATGGTTCGGCCAAGCTAAAACTGGAAGAGGAAGTTTTATTTTCTTAAATCTAAGTAGATATTTGGAATCTACATGAAAAATCATGTGGGAAAGAGTCAAGAGGGAATTTTTAGGGTTTAAGAGAACAAATTCTAAAATTTAAAGAACAAAGGTGGATGCTTTAAGGGACAAAGGTTGTCCTTGAGTTATGTTGTGGATTTTTTATGTGGAATGGTTGATGATTCTTGCTACCCTTTTTATGGATTTCCATGTTAGGATTTGGAATTTGTGGAAGCAAGAAAGAAGAACAAGAAAATCAAAGAGCATTGGATTAAGGTAGTAAGATTTAATTAACCTTAATGTTGAGTGTTGCATTGATTGCTATGCAATTTCATGTGCTATTATGTGGTTGAACTAAACGATGATGATGATGATGATTGTGTAGCTATACTCCTTGCTTTATGTGCCTTGGCTATTGCATGTTAGAGTGCTACATGTATGAGGTAAAATAGTTCCCTATTAATAGCAAAAGGTTGGAATGCTTGTAATTGATGCATATTAATGTTTTAGTTGATTGATCTTGCTACTGGGATTTCTTAAAATCTCATCCCCCAAATACAATCTAACATTTTAGGGCCTGAAACTCCCAAGAGCAGGCTACAGATTGGAGGCTAAATTATGGTGTCACCATAAAAATTCGTGGACTTTTGGTTATGTAAATATTCGGCTAGACAGTGCTGTAATCCCTAAGCAGGATGTCAGTTTAGAGCCACATTTTATTAAGTTACCAAACGAATTTATGCACAAAATTTAGTATGCTTAAATTTGACGTCATGAGCTTCAAGTTGATAGGTAGAGCGTTAAAAATAGGCAACTACATTATTTTTACTGATTTTTCAAAGTTAAGATTCAGCATCTGGAAAAAGGATTTTTGTCAAATGGACAGAGGTGAATTTCACAAAAATATGACATTTTTTCAAATGGAATTGTTCATAAGATTATCTTTTCTTGAAAGATATTTTTATAGAATTTTAAACCACTCCATTTTGATTTTTCTTAATTAAGTTATGAATTTTTGAAGTTGGGTAAGAAAACTGAATTTTTACCCGATGAATAGTAAAAATCCGAAAATCAGCGTTTTTCATGGATTTTTGAGCCCAAGACCATCCAATGTGATCTAAAATGATTTTAATTAAATCCTAAGTGGATCCGATAGTAAGGTGCGACACCAGGGGCATTGCAAAGACTAAAGAGGATTCTTTTGCAAGCATAGGTTCCAAAAGGACAAGTGAAAGTGGTCTTATCTTGGTCCTTAGGGTCTATGGGAATTTGAAAGTATCCAGAATATCCATCTAAGAAGTAGTAATGATTCTTCCTCGCTAACAGTTCAAGCATTTGATCAATAAAGGGCAAGGAAAAGTGATCTTTCCTAGTGGATTCATTCAGTTTCTTATAGTCAATGTAAACTCTTCATAAGTTTTGCACCCTAGTTGAGATGAGTTCATTGTTCTCATTTTTAACTACTGTGATCCCACTCTCTTTTGGCACGACTTGTACTAGTGACACCCATTCACTATCAGATATAACATAAATAATTCCAGCCCTTAGAAGTTTATCCACTTCTTTCCTAACCACATCAGAAATTAGAGGATTCAACCTCCTTTGATTTTGTTTAATTAACTTGGAATCCTCATCAGTAAAATCCTATGGGTACATACAGTAGAGTCAATTCCCTTAGTGTTAGCTAGTTGCCAACCTAAAGCCTCCCTATTTCTTCTAAGGACTCCCATTAGACTAGTCTCTTCATGTTCAGTTAAAGAACTAGAAACAATGACAAGCAATTTATTCTCAAGCTCAAGATAAGCATACTTGAGGTTGGGAGGTAAATCTTTCAGTTCTAGAGTTGGGGGTTGAATAACAGAGGAAATTAGAGTAGGAAAATCAACTGAGTTAGAGAAACTCCCCTTTATAGACCCTTGTGAAATGCACTCGCCAGCTTCACTTGGATTCATTATGCTTGCTTCAATCCTATCGAATGTTGCACCAAGCTTGAGTTGGTTTACAATAGCAAAAACCTTAGGTTAGTTTACCTCCATACCTGTATCATTATTAGAGATTAGATCATTCAAAAATCGTAAGGTATGGGGTATAATTTTAGAATGTGTATGAGAAGCAATTGAGTCAGAAAGTGTCGGCCTTTTAACTAAAGTCTTCAAGACATCAGGTAGTGAAGCGATTGAAGTCTAAAGTTCAGGAGTGAAACAGGGGGCTCAAGTCTTGACCTGACTTCATAGAGGTTATCCGATCGACAGTTTAGTTTTGAAGTCATGACTTGAGAATTCTCAGGTCACGACCTCAACTCATAAACGCTCATATCCTCAGATTTTGCTCCACTCTCAGCACCGACCACATCTTGAATACCTGCATCATTAGCTAACAAGACCTTTCCTAGGCCAACATCAGTTGTAAATGCAGAAATGGAATCAAAACTTGATGGGAAAGAAAAATCTTGAGAAATAGAAAGCATGCTATCAATTTCTAAAGAATTAATGCACAGCACCTCATCTCCACAAAAACTAGAAAATGAGTAAACAGAAGAGAGGGAATTGAAATATTCATCATAAGCAATCAAAAACGAGTCAAGATCATAAGATTCACACAATAGTGTAGCAGAAGAATTAATCAATTTAGGTGAACACATGTCATAACCATCATGCTGCAAAGATGTTAAGGGATAAAACGTAGGTCCTGGAGCAGTGAGTTTATAGCTCTAGTTTGACCTATCAAACGAATGAGTTAAGTCATGATATTTAGCAGACTCATAGTACACATCGCAAGCTTTAAAATGAGAGGTAGATCACCTCAATTGGATGTGTACACAAGGAGATACGAATTTCCAAAGTTAAAGCATAGAATCTGAAACTTCCAGATTTTATGAAATGAATAGTAATATTTATTGATTAAACTATATGAACTGGGCAAGGATAAGTCTAATTAGATATTTTTCCCTTAAAGAGCATCGTAATAGCTTTCTATATAATTTTAGAACACCCCAATACAATTTTTATGGAATTAGTTATAAATTTTTGAAGTTGAACCTGTAATTTGGAAATTAAACAATAAATAGTAACCCGAGTAATTATGTTGAAATTTTAAATCCACAGGCTTGTGTCGTGATTTGCTTGAACCATAACGCTTATGAATATGTACTTTAAGGGGTTAAAGGTAAGACGTTTCACCTATTGTGGCCATTATTCTCTCCCTGCCCCTCATTACCACTATTATTAGGTCTACTATGATTGCCATTCCCATTTCCACCATTCAGAGGTATTTCAGCCATGATTTCCTCTTCTACTTCCTCACTCCCACTAGATGAATGGGATTGGTCTTGTAAAGGAAGTGGGCTACAGGATCCTGTATGTCTACCTCTCCTACCTTTACGTGCTTTAGGCATGCAGAATTACTCAAAATCAAGCACAAATAGAGTGAAAGAGAAAAGTAGAGTCAAAACTTTGATATTTACCAAGTGTATATTTCAAAACTGAGGCAAACTCAATGATTTCAAATAATGCTCAGTGAGTTTGAGGTGTATGAAGTGCTATACATTCTTGAAGTATGTACAAAAAGCTAAGCTATCAAAATAGCAAGTCTGGACACTCAGAAAATATTTTCAATGCAAAACTAGCTCCGGTCGCGACTTGAGTCCATAAAGAGAAATCTTGAAAGGAAAAGGAATTGAGGTCATGACTTGAAAAAGTTGAAGTCATGACTTGAACAAACCGAGAGCAGCGTTAGAAAATAGAAGGCTGAAGTTGCGACAAGCCACAAGTCAGGACACGACTTAAGCACTGAAGTCGGGACTTTAAAGATATGAGGTCACGACTTCAATTCATAGAGAGCTACTTTCACAAAACCTTTGAAAAATTCACTAAGTTTTTTCAGCCAGATGCTCAACAAACTATGCATAGAGTTCAAAACTTCAAGCAATTCACCAAAACACTCAAGATCAAGTTAGAACAAAATGCAAAATGTTAGGCAAGAATGCAAATGCCAATGTATAGAAAAGCAAGATATTTGTTTCTATTTGTAAAAATTTTTATGCTATGAAATGCAAAAGCTAAGTTCAAAAACTAAAACTCAATGAGAATTGACCCAAATCACAATGGTATGAAAAACCAATTACTAGGGAACCAATTTCTTGCTCCCCTGCAATGGCGCCATTGATCGGACCAGGATGTCACCTTTGGGTCATCAAAATTTGTGATTGCACCATATAATGTAGTATACGATGCAACCAATCATTCTTCTCGAGAAGCGCTTTATTAGAAAACAACCTAGTCTAAATTGGCAATAAAAAACATGATGATTTGGGTAAAGAAAAGGGAGATTTTCAACTATTTAAGGTTGTGCAATAAATGAAAAGTACAGAGAATTAAATGTTTTTGGTATTTTAATTGAATGAAGAAATGTTTTGAATTAAAAGGGAATTATGATGAAACAGTCTCTTGATGATGAAAACTCAGCTATCACTGCTCTTTAAAATGATTGGGAGTTTTAGAAAATCTCTAAGTCTAAAAAAACCCCAAGTAATCACTTAGGTCCAATGTCTTAATTAATGAAAACTCACTTTAATCAAAGTTAATTAACATCTCTTAAAACATTATTAGAAACCACTTGGAGGGTAGATGAACGGACGATGCAAATGTTCTTAGAAAGTCAATCGACAATTATTGAATACCAACCACACAGATTAACCACCAATGATCACTGATAACTAAATGAACACAATGATTCAAAACTGATATATATATGAATAAACCAACATTAACAGCATCCAATCCCAATACATTCAATAGTCTAAACAAAAGATTTACAATTATAAATCAAGTCTGAAACAAATACAAAAATCCTTAAATCTAGAAATCTCTAACATAGAATCAAACACAAGTTTGGACTAATAACTCCTTATTAGGTCTTTGAGTTCAAGCTTCATCCTTCATCACCAAGAGGCTAAGGGTTTAGCCTCTCATGTCTTCAAACCGATCACAATCGCTCTAGGGATGAATAGCCATGGTTGATACAAAAAATGGGGTTGGAAAAATGGAGAAGGTTGTTGAAGTGGTTTAATCAGTTTATAAATGCAAAAAATGATGAAGAGATGAAGAAAAATGGAGGTTTTGTGTGTAGGATCAATGGAAGCTAAAGAGAGAATGGAGAAGGCTACTATCCTTACAAATCTATAGAATGGGAGACTCTCTCTTTGTGTTGGCTACCTCCCCTAGGTGTGGAAGCTCATAAACCTATTCCAAAACACACAGCTTCACTTAATGCACTCAGGTCGTGACCTAGGTTGATGCTAAAAATAGGGTTGAAAAAATAGAGAAGAAAGTGGTTGAAGTGGGTTTAGAAATACAGAAAATGATGAAGAGATGAAGAAAAATAGAGGTTTTGGGTGTAGGATCAATGGAGGCTAAAGAGAGAATAGAGCAGGCTACTATCCTTGTAAATCTGCAGAATGGCAGACTCCCTCTTCGTGGTAGCTGCCCTCCTTAGGGGTAGAAGCTCAGAAACCTATTCCAAAACACACAGCTTCACTTAACGCACTTAGGTTGCAACCTCAGGAGTGTCAGGTCGTGACTTAGGGGGCCTAGGTCGTAACCTCAGAGGTTTCATGTCGTAACCTGGGAAGACAGAGAGCATTCAGTCTTGACTCAAGTCCAAAATACGTAGTTTCATTAAAAGGGCATCCAGGTCATGACCTCAGCAATCTATGTTACAACCTAGGGAGGTAGAACACTCTAAACTCTCGTGTTTTGGTCCTTGTAACATTATGGCTCCATCAATGCTTATCTTAGGTCTTAAGTCTTCCTCCAATTGCCTAAAAATGACAAGGGAGCTTTGTAAAGATTAACAAATTACATATCAAGGCAATTATAATTAAGGAAGGTGAATTGACCCTTTTTACCCCTTAAATTGCAAAATGCAATGTATGAATCATTGTAATAAAAAAGCTATAAGTGCATGCATAATGAGGGTAAAAGTGTTGCAAAACAACAGAAAATACTCGAGAAAACCATATAAAGATAGGGTTCTATCACTATCTATGTTTTTAAGTGATTATTTTAATCCTTTTAATCATCATCCTGAGGTTTTCTTTTGTGGTAAGCATCATAATGCCTTGTGAATAGTGCATGTTGATTGAAACTTTATGTATGAGCAATTGAGATACAAACCCTTATTAGAAGGATATTCTTAAGTCTTAATTCCTATATTGAGCGATTATTCATGTGGTTTGCGTTCTCTAGAACTTGTTTTAACTCTTGGTTAAAATTACATGTGCATTTATGACTTTGAATATGATAGAGGCATTCTTTTCTACACCTTTTGACCCAAACACAATCCACAAACATCTATCCATTGTTTAGGCCTTTTGATCCTTCACTTCTTTCGTTTCATTTATCACTTCGAGAATTTGAACTGCAATTTTAATTAAGTTGATTTTATCTTGATAATTGTGATTTTCTAACCTTTATGGGTTTTGTTAGGAGTATTAGCTGCACGCCATTTAAAAAAAGGGATAAGAAAAGTTAAAAAAAAAGGGGAAGAAGAAGAAATGGAAAAATATATGTATATATATACATATATATGTACACATAAGCTATAGCAATAGAATAAAGTTGAATAAAATGTTCCCATGGTGGCAGAAGGTTAAGATCTGAACTTCTTTGTCTAAGAATAGATGACATTTAACTCACGTTACTATAGTCCTCCACACTCGATCTAACCACATTTCCATCCCATCTAGCCTTTCCATCACTACAACCTTAAAAGCCCTCTTGATTGTTTATATGAATGCTAAATGGCAGTAGAGATTTTAGAGCTATTACAATCTTATGGTAGGGTGTTTGTGAAACATCCTACCTTTAACCCCTCAGAGTATGGATTAGTAAGCGTTATGGTTCAAGCAGGTCATGACACAAGCCCGTGGATTTAAAATTTCAATATAATTACTCAGGTTACTATTCACTATTCAAATTCAGATTTCAGTCCAATTTTGAAAAGTCATAACTAATTCCATAAAAATCGTATCTCTTTATGTACACGTCCAATTAAGGTGATCTACCTCTCATTTTAAAGCTTGGGATGTGTACTATGAATCTGCCAAATTTTGTGGTTTAACTCATTCATTTAATAGGTTAAACTGGAGCCACAAACTCACTGCTTCATGACCTACGTTTTATCTCTTAACCTCTGTTTACTTTAATTCCTTCTATTTCTTTGGTATACGTAAATTGGGTTTACGCTTTCCCTATCATCCTCATACATTTCTATTCATCCCATAAACATTGTAATTAAATACATGGCATCATTGGCATCCATAACATAAATTACATAATAGGATAATTACATATTGAATAATAACATCATTAATCAATGTCAATAATCCTAAACACATCAATGCATGATGCAAAACAATTATTAGAATCAAGTCATCAACTTATCTCTGCTTGATTCTTTCTTGAACATACTTGAACTTTAACTTTTGAGTTTCAATTCCAACCTTCCTAAAATTATTTCCACATACTATCCCCACATAATTTTGTATGTAGAATTCATTTCCAAGCTCAAAACAATCAAAATCCAATCCTAACCATTCAGAACAGTCAAGGCTGAATAGAATCACAAACTAAGGGAAAGTTGGATTTCTTGCAAAATCAACACAGAACCACTTGATTCTTGTTGTTTCCAAGCTTTTAAACATGCTTTTAACATCCATATCATCTTCTTCTATTCCAATAAATTTCATGCAGCACCTCCCCATAGGATTTCAATAATCAAAAATCCAATCAAACCATCCACCAGCTCAAAAATAATAAGGGAGGTAGAAACTACATAAAAAACAGCACACATACCTTGTTTTAGAACTTGATCTGGCTTGGGATCACTTGGCCTTTCTTTCTCCCTCTTCTTTCTCTCTCTAGGAACCATTTTATAAGAGCTTCCCCATGGGTTCAAGGAGCTTGGACGAAATGGAGGGGTGGGGGTATTTATAGAAAGCGAGAACAAATCGTGGCCGTCGGTTCCAATTCGATCTCGGCCATCCATTCTTTCTTCTTGAATAAGTAAGCTTTCTCTCCAAGAAATGTGACACTTGTCTAGGGTGATGTCATCTTGATGACATCATGCTCACATCATCAAGCCACATATCTTTAATCTAACCGTACACGTGTCTTGCATCCGAACGTACACGTGTCTTGCATCCAACCATACACGTAATACTTTCTTTTCCCATCTAACCGTACACTTGTCTCTTCCATATTCCTTCATCATTCTTGCATCCAACCGTACACGATTATCATGTGTTGATGCAAAATTACTTCCAATAGCTATTCAAGGCATTATGAAAAATGATGTGAGAAACCCTATTATGAAACTTTGTATGTTCTTTAATGTCATTTGCAACAAGGTGATTGATCCTACTGAGTTAAATGAATTAGAAAATAAAGGTTATGTTATCCTCTAATGCATTTTTCCATTATTTTTTGATATTATGTTGTATTTGATAGCTCACCTTGTGCCAAATATATGATTTTGAGGCCTTGTGTGTTTAAGGTGGATGTACCCATTTGAGAGATGCATGAAAATCTTAAAAGGGTAGTCTAAGAATCCTTATTAGCCTAAAGCATCAATTGTTAAAAGATATGTAGTTGAGGAGGCCGTTGAGTTTTATAACACATATCTTAATAGGGTAAAGGTAGTTGGACTTCCTTAATCTCAGCCTAATCAGGGGAGAAGAAAGGGAACACAAGATGTCATAGTGAGGTCCATGTCTTGTGAAGTTGTAATGCATGCATATTTATACATTTTGAACAACATGGCTGAAGTTTTGTCTTACTTGGATGCTCACAAGAATATGCTAAACAGTAAGAACCCAAGAAAGAATGATATGTAATTACCTAATAAGCATAACATGTCATTTGTAAAGTTGTTTAAGCAAGAAGTGTTAAACATTGCTAATCTTTCTAAGATAATACAAAGGCTAGCTGCAGGGCCTTATTTTAAGGTTAAGTGTCGAGATGGATATGACATAAATGGCTCTTCATTTTACACAAAAGCCTAAGATGATAAGAGTACTATGCAAAATAGGGGGATGATGGTAATAGCTGAAACTATGCATTTTGCTAGTTTAAAAGATAAAAACTTGACATTGGCATCCATATCCTATTATAGAGTAATAGACGAGATATAGGAGGTTAGTTATACCAAGTCTAAAGTTCCTGTCTTCAAATGTACATGGGTTAGTAGTAATGTTGTGCAAGTAGATGAAGAATTTGGATTTGTTTCACTTGATCTTGAGAGGATTGGATATAGAGAGGAGCCATTTATTTTAGTAAGCCAGGTAAAACAAGTGTTTTATGTCACTGATATACCAAAGAAAAAATTGTCTTTCATGCTCCAAGGTTAGAGGCAAGTGGTTGGTGGAGATGGCCATGAGTTAGAGTTCAACCTTGACGAAACCTCGCTTTTTACAGCTACTCGACCTAAAACAATTGAATTAGATTTGGTAGATGATGACTGTGCTGCTAGAGATGATCACTATGAAAGAATTTAGGAGAATAATCATTAATAAGGTTTAAATCAATAGTTTGATCCATTAAATTTATTTCATCTCTATTATTTATTATTTTTCCATTATCTATTCACTATTTGATGTTTCTTATTCTTATATTTATTAGATTTTTTTTGAATAGGAAATGGATGAATCCAGTAAAAAAGGTTCTCGTTAAAGGGTTCTAGTGACAATGGGTCCTTTGCCAGCAAGAAAAGGGATAGAAGGTTGACCCATATAAGGAAGTTAGCTTTGTGTAATGATGCCACACAGCCCATGAGGATAACAATACAATTTGATGATGATTTAAAGGGAAAAGGTTCTAAAGGGGCTCAGTTAAATGGTTACATGTGGTAAGATTGGGATTGAATATCCTAACTGGAGGCTGATAGACAAAAATATGACGGATAAGATTTTGAAGGATGTTTTAGTTCTTTACGAATTTTATCTTTCCTTTATTTGTTTCAATTATAATTGATTATTTACTTCTGATTTTATTATGTTTTATTACAGCCAAAGCTCTATAAATACCCCCTCCAACCTCTCAGATTTTCAGCCAAGAGGAAGACTAAGGGTCGATCTTTTTGCTCTTGGATTTTAAGAGAGAGAATAAGAGATTCTAGAGAGAGAAAGTTTACACAAACTCAAGAAATCACTAAGGTAAGCTTCTAAACACTTTGTCAATTTATGTGAGCTATTTTTGGTGGTATTTTCATGTTGATTGGATGGCCATTTCCTAAGGGGAAATGCTGTGAAAATTTTCAAAAAATTGGAAGACATTAGACAAGGGTTTGAAACATAGATTAAACACCTAAAAAGGGTAGGAATCGATTGATTATATTTGAGTTTTGGAAAGAAAATCCAACCCCTTAAACTTGAGTAGTGTTTTGGCCAAGGAGAAAATTTGGGGTTACGATTGGATTTAATTCAATTTGATGCTTTTAATGTGTTTAAATGATAAAATGGCATAGGGAAACACTAAGAAAAGAAGCTTGGAAGCATTAAAATTGAAAATAAAAATTTTGAATTCCAAGGGTGTATTATTTGGCCAGGCTTGGATCATTATTAAGGAATTGGATTTTCATAGATCTATGTGGATATTTAGATTCTACATAAAAAAAATGATGTACAAATGGCCCAAGGAATTAAGGAATCAAAGTTAGAAATAATAACCCAAAAATCAAAGAAAAAAGGGATTGAGGGTTATGTGATTAGTGTATTGGATGAAATAATAATGTATGATGCCCTATTGTGTTACCGATAGGTGTTGCATCAAAAAAGAAGAAGAATTGTTTAAGGGGAAGAGCTTGAAGGACAAGGAAAATCTTGAAAGAGGTAGCTAGCATTTACTATTTAAATGTTACCTGGCATTGTATTTATTGTTATATGTTATACTATGTTGCTATGCCATGATTTGGATAAGATTATGATGTTATGTGATGTATAACTCCATACATCTAATACCTTAGCTTATGCAATGTATAGTGCTATGAATGAGAAGCATGTTATTTCCTTTTCCTAGCATGTGCATTAAGTGAAAGTATGTGATAGCTAGTTCATGTGACATGTAATGCTTTGCTTGTGTGTCATTGTGAATGTAATGCTATGCTATTAAGATTCCTATGAATCTTACCCTACATGTTCAACAAACCCTAGGGCCTACAACATCAAAAGGAAAGGCAAAGGAAGTGCTCAATGCATGAGGAAACAATTAATGCGATGAACTATATGGCTTTGAACCTTTCTTGCAATTATGTGGATAAATGTAAATTAATCTTTTGGGATGACTATGTTTGATGTTTTGTTGCAGCAAATGCAAAAGTATGCTATTTTAACCAATTATGTGGTTAATGAATAGTATGTGAAGTTAGAGATTAATTATGGAAAGTAAAGGTACTTGGGAGTTAAAAGTCAACTATTTGAGGTGAAAATTTGACTGATGAGAATTTGAGCTAATGAGTGAGTTAGGATGCGAAATTTTCCAGTCAAATAGATCCCATTTTTCTCTTTAAAATGAGTGATAACACGCCTCAAATGGATATTTGTACAAGAAGTTATGTCTATCGAAAGTTAGGCTAAAATATTGAAAAAATGAAAAATGAGCAAATGAACAGTATTTTTTTAAAATTAATCTGGCCTTGAATTTGAAGGCAATTCATCTAGCAACTATTTTTTCTTAAATCATAATCTAAAGAGCTTTTAATGAATTTTGGAATCACTCAATTTCAATTTTTTAGAATTAATTATGATTTTTTAAAATTTGACCAAAATATAGGTTGTTGTGAATAGTAACCTGAGAATAAAATTTTTAAAAGTTAAATTTTTCAAACTTTTGGCCATCAAATGTAATTTTATTTTGGTTAGTTATTCGGTAAAATGTGAAGGTGTTATAGATGACATCATTAAGACAAGGGTCATTGAAAAGTTAGATTAGGTAAGTATAAGTTACATTGTACTTCTTCAATTCTTTTCATATTTTTGTTCTAGTTGAATAATGACTTTGTTATTTTTAATTTAAAGGCATTCCGAGAGAGTGTACCATATGATTCCAAATAAATTACCTCAATAAGGGATGCTTTGTCAATAACATTACTTGAGTACTTTGAAAATGTGAATTATTTAAGTCCTTTTGTCACACCTCCTTAATCATCCCATTATATATCAATTGGAATCATTATGAAGTGTTTCCCAACATTTTCGGGTGAAAAATTTCAACTTCAAATTTTTAATTTAATTCTGTACGTACACTATTCATCTGAAATTGGGTCAAATTTGAAAATTCATAACTAATTCTAAAAAAATTGAAACATGATGGTTCCAATTTTTACACGAAACTTGTCATGACTACTTTAGGGAAAAAATATCATTGGACTCATTTCCAATCAAAACAGTACAAGAAAATTCGACAAAGTGTACTATTTCCAATCAAAACAGCCCAACTTTGGAAAGGCATAACTCTTTGCACAAAACTCCAATTCAAACATTCTACCACTTGATTTCAAGCTAAAAATATAACCTATAAGTCTACCAAATCTTAGGTCCAGACTCAAAGAAATGCTTATTATTTTATGCATCCTAAGTTCAGCCATTTTTAGGGACATTTTATCCCTTAATTAAGTCTAACTTTGCCTTTTCTTTTATCTTTTCTCATTCTTAACCTTTTGGGACCCATAATGTGCTTACACATACATTCTAATATGTTTAGACATGTTCATACATATTCAACTCCATAAAACATCCAAACATTACATAACATAACATAATATCCATTAGCAAAGTCACTAAACATTTACATGCCTTCATTCACCACTTCCTGACCCTTGCCCTTGCTTGATCCCCCTCCTAAGGTTAGTTTAAACATAAGAGAATGAGATTTCAAAGAAATTCCAGTGGCAAAGAATCATAATTATCATGCAATCATGCAAACATAATGTGACATGCTTTTGTGCACATAACTTTATTGCTCATGCATAATAAAATGCCATGAAAAGTAAGCCAATTCATTCATATTCACATAACATAATGCCAAGACATGCTTAACATAAACATTGCAATCATAATTCAGCAGCATAGCTTAGTCACATCGTGGCATTCATAGAACATACACACGTTCACATAAATGTAAGCAAGAAAGTACTTTAATCATAATTCAATGCTACCTCTTGTATACTTAGTGACTTGTCCCCATTAAGTTTAGGGTATCTCCTTGATGATTTGGCAAAATACCTAGCAAACCAACATCAATGCCAATCATTTACTAGCTATTCAAACACATTACATAATACTTGAACATTAAACTTCTTTTCTTTGGATTTTTGACCTAATCATTTCCTCTTTGTTTCAATCAATCTCTTAGGTCATTTGTATATGATTTTTTATGTAGAATCCAAATATCCAATTAGATTTTACCAAATCACATTCCTTTCCTTTCATTTAAGCATGGCTGAATAGGGGTCCATACTTTTTAAAAATTCTATTTTTGATTCCAATGATTTCAAACATTCCCTTTAGTATATTCCTACACAAAAACATCTTTTGAACTCATTGGAATCATCAAAACACTTTGAAACAATTCCCAACCCCAAGAACAAGACTTGGTTGAATTGAGTATCATAAACTCTAGCTTGATTTTCTTCCATAAATCATTTCAAACAACATACAAACATACCAATCCAAGCTCATAATCAAAGTTTCTATCCTTCCCTAACATTTCCTTATGTTGGCTGAAATTTCAACATAGTTTACCCTTAGGATTAGTCATGATTTTAACCTTCCAATTGCATAAAAATCAAGCTTATACATACCTTGATTAATCCTTGGTGGAAACTCATTAACTTGGCTTTTGCTTCAAGTGGTTTGAAGGTGATTAGAGGTGGGTAGAAATTTTGGCAGCACTTTACCAAGTCTCCCTATTTTGGCAGAAATGTGAAGGAATAGAGGGGTTATTTATAGACCTTCATGAGCTGCCCAAACCTTCCCTTGGTCAGCTATTTTTCTGCCCAAAATGCCCTACAATTTTTGTCCAAAAAGCAGGAAAAATATGGGCTACAAGATCTTGCTTGCCCATCAAGTAACTTTAATCCAATGGTAAAAAATGTGCCAATAAATTGACATGTGATCTTTGGGCCTTGGTGAGCATGTCCCTCCTAACTAAAATAGGCTAACTAAATGTTCAAATCTGGTTGGGAAGTAATGGAATTGGTTTGGTTCAATTCCAATTACAATCTTCCATCCAATTTACCCCTTTTTAGCCCTATCTTAGGAAAAATAGCTCGGGGCTCCTAAACATTTATTTATTTCTATGATAAATCCCCATTTAATCCAAAATCATGATCTGGAAATTTTGGGAATTTTTCACAATCTCTAACTATTTATTTCACATTTTTCTCCGAAATTGGGCTTTTACAGATAGAATTTCAAAAGTAAATTCCCCATAAATTATTTCCTTCATTTTCAATGCTTGGAAATAATTTTATAAATTCACATATATTCCCAAGGAATTCATCCATATTTTTTCTTGAATTATTGAGGCCCATACATAATTAAAATAATTATATTTGCTCAAATTTCACTATTTCCCTTAAAAATAATTATTTTTGGGAAATTTCACCATAATTTATTTTCAGCCATTTTCACTCCCAGAACATCATAAGTGCCTCAAAAACCTCTAATTTTGCCTTTTTCTATTTTTGGGGAATTTTTGGGAATTTCTGTAAAATTTTCAATTTTACCCCTAGGAGTCCAGTATCACCAGTCCGGCTTTCTTTAGTGTTTAAATTTTGGGATGTGATACATTCACATTTTAGTTCATTATTTATTATATATGTTTAGTTGAAATATTAATTAGTTAAGTTGTTTATTATTAGGTGTAGTTAATTGAATAAGAATTGGAAATATTAATTATGTTAGTGTTGAGTTTGATTTTATGTCTTGAAATGCTTTTGTATTCTTCTATCATATTGGTTGAAATTGGTCAATAATTGGTTTGGCATTGCAGGGAGGTTGTATAGGAAATTAAATCAAATTTTAAAAAATAACTGACCTTTCATGGTGATTATTTATTTAACCACAGTGAAAGGTGAAATATTCTTCCTTAAAACCCTTCTAGTACGCGTTTAGAAGCATTACAGATCAAGTAGATCATGAAACAAGCCCGTAGATTGAAGATTTACAATTGGTTACTTGGGTTACTATTCACTAGTGAATTCTAGATTTTTTGTCCAAGTTTGAAAATTCATAATTAATTACATAAAAATTGTATTAAGGTGGTTCAAAATTCTATTTGAAGCTCTTTCAATTCTATATAGGGAAAAATATCAATCTAGAACTTAACTCGTGTCGATTCATACAGTAAGTTGTGTGAATTTTACTATTCACTTGGTTAAAACAGTAATTTTTAGATTCTTTGCCCTCATTTTGAGTAATCATAACTTTTAGCGCACACATCCATTTTAGGTGATCTATCGCTTGTTTTAAAGCTCCGAAAAGTACCATAACTGTATGGAATGCGACACTCTTCCAAAGATTAAACACTATTTCCAGATTTCAAACCCTAATTTTGAAAAATCACCATAAATCGTACACATATCCAAATGAAGTGTTCTGCCCATGGATTTAAAGCTTACAGAGTTTACTTTAATCATACCAAATTCCAGAATCAGATACAAAGAGTAACTTATTCAAAATAGGTATCAAGTCAGATGCTGTAACCATCACGTACCTTGATCTTGAAGCTTGAATCTTGTTCCTTCTTCTTGGCCTTCACCCCCACATTTTTCTCTCTAAATTTTGGTAGAGTTTTCCCTCTACAAATGGCTTCCAAAATGCTCGTCCAAGGTGGGGTATTTATAGCCAAAACTTTGGTTTGAATGGACCAAAATGCCCTTGGTAGCTAATAGAAAGAGTAAGGGCAATCTTGGAACTTCAAGTTAACTTTTTCATCATCATTGCATCATCTTCTTGCATCATCCTTACCTCATTCTTCTAAAAGGTGCTAGGTGTCACAAAAGTGGTGGAGGAGAAAGGAGATTAAATCCTAGCCATTGGATCAAAACCTAATCTTTAAGTTTCCTCCAAATTTACTTGGCCCACGTTTCTCTGGCTTTCTTAAGGACCTTCCAGAGCTCAGACAATTCTTTTGTCTACTCCATAAATTTCCTTTAATTCTAGAGAGTATTTAAGAATTTTCTTATGCCATAATACTTCCTTTAAGCCTTGCATAAAAATTCATTTACTAAAATACCCTTTTATCGGCATAACCTGCTTTTTATTTATTAAAGCCATTCCACTAGCCTTTTGGTTGCGGGACTAATTTTATAAATTAGTACAACCTTTCAACCATTCAATCTCATTTTTGTATACATTTTTGAGGTCTCTTGCTATTTCGAATAATTACCTCATAATAATGTATTTTTTACCCGCCATAACCTTATAAATTCCATTTAAGCTACCTCAGGGGTATTTTCATCATTTCTCTTAACAGAAGAGCCTTAGAATATTATTTCCCATTTTCTAGGATTTTCTTGGAATTCTCTGTATACTCTTCTATTTTTGCCCCTGTTGGTCATAACTTTCTGAATTTACGGTTTAGTCCCTACTTAGACTTAACTTCATACAATCCTCTCTTTGAGGTTTCTAACTTAACCTTTAGCCTGTATCTAGCCTTTTTTCTCCTTCAGGGCCTTTGAGACTTTACCAGAGCCTCTAACTTTGATTACACTTTAGCCCCTGCAAATTCTTACTTTGCAGTTTAGTCCCGAAACTACTTTAATTTCCTTTCTCGTCTTTGGGACCTCTGCTAATAAGGGCCTGGTAGCCTATCCAATTTAGGCTATTTCTGGTACTTCTAGGCCTAAAAGTTGGGATGTTACAATTCTCCCCCTCTCAAAAGAATTTCGTCCCCGAAATTCCGAGTCAACCCTTTATTCTTATCTTTAATGAGAGGTTAACTGAGGAGAATATCCCTACTTATACTTAACTCTAACATCTTCAACTTTTTATTATACCTCATTTTCGGGTTTCAATCCTGGGCTCCATAGTTGCATGACTTGTCGTTCTATACTTTTTTGTCACTTACATGAGCATGGCTTTTGTTTTTAAGCATTTTGTCACCACTGCTCACATTCTTCCTATACATTAGGCTCATTCTTTCATAATAATACCACGACAGTGTGCCTATCTTCATGGTATTTTACTATACCATGGCATTTTGGGTTCTCTTAATACGGCCTTTATTTATTCTTTACTGTATACCTTGCCATTCCTCTTTACTTTAAGGGCATATCTCCTTTCTTTTTTTATTGACTAGAACAGAATTGAGCTCAGTCTAATCAACAATAGAGGTGTCTGGAACAAGTCAAGGGTGCTTTCTCTATATTAGTCCACTGCTGAAGGAGACTTCAGTATCTTAAACTCACCTCTAGTCATCGTCTTCCTAAAGAGGTACTGTACTCTTACCCTTATGGCTCAATCATTTTTTCTTAGGCTTGGTCTACCATGACCTCGGGAGCTACTACGCTTTACCGTAAGCCTCTTTAGGATCCATCGTGACCCTGGAATACTATCATTAATCTGAGTCATCTTAGGATCTCTAGGAGACTCTAGACCATAGAGTTGAGTAATAAAATAAGTCACCTCTACTCAGCTAGTAACTTGACTGATTATTCCCCAAGACTGATCACAGATATCAGTATTGTCTTCTTAGGCCTTACTCAATCCTTTCTGTCAACTCCTGGAATTCTTAGCCTTTTCACATTTCTTTAGCCCTTTGTTTTAACTTCCTTTGGCCACTTTCCTTTTCTTGTGCCTTTCAAATGCTTAGGCACTGGCTCATCTTTAGAGCCCATTAACTTACCATTGCATCAATGCTAGGCTACTTTATCTTAGGACTCTATAGTCCTTGCCGTCTCTTAATAATTTAGACAGCATCAGGAGAGGACTTATATCATCATATTCTCATTATCCTTCAGTATTCCATAGTAGCCTATTAAGCTCGAGGAGCATCTGTTTGCATATCACGCTTCTGTTGTCTTAACCAGTTTCACTCTCTCTCTCTTTAGGGTAAGGTCTGTCCTGTGTCTTGCCTTAGCTGCTTCTATTTTTCCTGTGGGAGGATAGATTGCTCTGACTGGAGCATCATCAACTCAACCACTTACTTTTCGTTTCATTCCTTTAGAGGGTAGCTTACTCTTACTAGAGTAGCGTCGCTCTGGTCCGGAGGACCACTTCCCAATCTTAGAGAGGTACTTCGTGGTCAAGACTTTTCTCATATGCAATCTCTACCAGTGTACATTCCTTGAATACCATATCCCTATCAAAGGGAGCCTCTTCACTAGATTATTCAATCGTAAAGGCAGTAGCATCTATCTATAGGAATCTCATTTCTTAGATTCCTTAATGGCCTAAGTGCCATGGTTGCCCGCTCTTGGATACCTTAAGGACATAAAAGAATGCTGTTTAGTCCCTGACATTATCATGTATCTAAGCATTATTGAGCTCTAGGTATCACCAGGAACTTGCTTATCTCTCTCTGTGCATTAGTTTCCAATGCAACCATCCACTATCATGTTCTTATTCATTTCCTTTCATCTCTATCCTCAAGAGGGATCTTGCCTCACTTTACTCTCTCTAACTCTCTTTACCCCTTGACCAATTATTCTTATGGTCAAGTATTGATCACCATACCCTCATCACATCACACAACGAACGTTTAATCACCTTGCTGTGTGGTATCTAGGTCAGGTACCTAGGTCATCATTAACCCTTCATTCATTATCATCTAATCTCTATCTCTCTAAGTTCACTATCCCATAAGGATTTCCATCTCTATTCAGGGATTTGAACGAACCTCAAGCATATTATCATGTTACCTTGCCTCTATCGAGGTCACATCGATTACTTAAGGCATAGGTTGACATTCGGTTCTCTTACTAGGGTATTAACTTATGCCTCTGATTGGCTTACTGTACCTTTAACCCTCCGTTTCTATGGTCATATACTAATCATAAGGTGACCATATTACATAACAGGCATTAATCATTAAAACATCTCTGCTTTGTGACATTCCAGTTAGGTACCTTAATCAATCACTTGAGGCTTAGGTTGTCACCCTGCTTCCCTATTAGGGTTTGGACTCCTATTCCTTACTGCCTTACCATACTCTTAGCTATTACCCTACGGAGACGTCTTTCAACTTTGACTTATTCCCTGGTCAAGCTCTCTCAGCTCAACCATTCCTCTCCTGAGGGGGAGTTTTTTAGCAGCAACTACCTATCTCTCAGATTACTCTCTGTCATTCCTTACTTCTCTTCTATGTCTATTTCCCTTGAAGAAAACACCTCAATATCTTAATCTTAGTTGGACCAATCTTAGTAACCCGTTACTTTTCTAATTTAGGTTTTCTCTCATATTGGGCTTTCTTGAACCAATACTCTGCTTATACCTCAGTCAGAACCTCTACCAGAACTCCTGTTCTGTCTCAACACTTTCTAGAACCTCTGCTCTGTTTACATACTTACCAGAACCTCCGCTCTGAGACCAAAATGAAATGTCCTTCCTTTAACTCCTCAAGGTACATATTCATAAGTGTTATGGTTCAAGCAGATCATGACACAAGCCCGTGCATTTAAAAATTCCAATCTTATAAATTCTATTTAAGCTACCTCAGGGGTATTTTCGTCATTTCCCTTCACAGAAGAGCCTTAGAATATTATTTCCCATTTTCTGGGATTTTCTTGGAATTCTTTGTATACTCTTCCATTTTTACCCTTGTTGGTCATAACTTTCTAAATTTACGGTTTAGTTCCTGCTTGGACTTAACTTCATACAATTCTTTCTTTGAGGTTTCTGATTTAACTTTTAGCCTGCATCTAGCCTCTTTTCTCTTTCAGGGCCTTCGAGACTTTACTGGAGCCTCTAACTTTGATTACACTTTAGCCCCTGCAAACTTTTACTTTGCAGTTTAGTCCCTGAACCTGCTTTAATTTCCTTTCTCGTCTTAGAGACCTCTGCTAATAGAAGTCTGGTAGCCTATCCAATTTAGTCTATTTCTGGTACTTCTAGGCCTAAAACTTGGGATGTTACATTTATCAAACCATGTAAAGTCACATCTTAATTTTTTACCCCATTTTACATCAAGTGGGAGTATTTGGAACCATTTCTCAAGTCATTAAATTGAAGAAATTTGAATTTTTAAATTTCTTATCTTGGGTTACTATTCATTATAACCTTAGATTTCTCCAAACTTTGAAAAGTCATAACTAATTCTAGAAAAATCGAAATGACAAGGTTCCAAGTCCTACTTAAAGCTTGCAATGAACTCTTTAAAGAAAAAATATGTTTAGAGCATGAATCCGACTCATGAGTACCCAGTTTAAATGTCAAGACGTACTGTTCATTTGATCTTGTTTTCAGTTTTTCAAAATTGATGCCCAAATTTGGAAGGGCTTAACTCTTTGTACAAAACTCTAAATGTTATAAAATACCACTCATTTTAAAGCTAAAAATATAATCTATTGGCCTATTAAGTTTCAGATCCAAACTCCATTATTTGCTTAAATTTTTATGTGGTCAAACTTTACCCTTTAAAAGTCAACTTTTATCCTTTTTATGCCAAAACTTAACCAAAAGAAACCACAACCATTCCAGCTTGGTTTAGCCACAATACAGCATATAAGAAGTCATTCTTCATGATTTACAGCCCTTAAAAGTCATCCAACACATAACCATAAATATAACAAAACTTGTACATAATGATCAACATAGATTCGATATAATTTCATAACTTATTTCCTTCATGAAAATATCATCTTCTTTCTTTTGGTCACACCACTTAGGAGTCCTGTTGGTTGTTTATGCATAGAGAGGAATGACATTTCATAGAAATCTCAGTAGCAATGAATCATAATTATCATGCTAAGCAAAAATGTGACATGTTACATTGAAACTAAAATTTTCATGCAACACTTCATGTGCATTGCATTTGCTATCATTCCTCATAATATATTGCCAAGGCATATTCAACATAGAACTTCATACATAATCACATAATTTTCTCAATCACATCATGGTAACGTAAATCAAATAACACAAACACATTTAAACAAGCAAGAAAGCATTCAAATTATAAGTTCAATGCTACCTCTTACTCAAGTACACAATTTGGCCACCTTGGGAATTTGATGCTTCTCTTTGTTTTCTTGGATAATGACTATCAATCCAAGCATAAACATATTCCAAATTACAAATAATCTAAGCATAAACACCAATGCTCAATATTAAACTCAATTAAACCCATTTTTCCTTTATTTTTTACATAATTATTTCCTTTGTTTCAATCGATCTCTTGGGCCATTCCTATATAATCTTTCATGTAGAATCCAAATATCAAATTAGATTTAACAAAATCGTGCTCCTTTCTCTCAAACTGATTTGGCCGATAGTATGGTATTAGGTTCCAAAATTTTTATTTTTGATTCCAATGATTTTAAACACTTTTTCTTAGTGCTTTCCTATACAAAAATGCCTTTTAAAACTCATTGGGATCATCAAATCACTTTAAATCAATTTCTAACTTCAAAAATTCATGGTGGCCGAATAGGATGCATACAATCCTAACTTTGATTTTCTTCCAAAATTCAATCCAAACATCAATTAAACATGCTATTCCAAACTCATATTCATGATTTTTATCCTTCCGTTAATGCCTTCTCAATTGGACCAAAATTAGACAGCATAAAGAGTTAGAATTTGTGATGAAATTTCAACCAAAATAACTCTTAAATCTAACCAAAATCAAACTTAGACATACCTTAATGGATCCTGGCTTGAAGCATGATAATTTTCCCTTGATTTGGAAGATTTTAGGTGTTGTTTAAGGGTGAGATTTTGATTGGACAGAATTTCTTCTCTTTCTCTCTATGTTGGCCGAATTTCACTATATTAAGGGGGTATTTATAGAGCTCATAATCTAGGCTTAACCTCCTCCAAAAGGCCTCATTTTCTATCACATAAGGCAACATGTGTCCCTCTTCATAACCCCCCAGAATTCAGCTCATGCCAAGTGTCCCTTACCCTTGATTTTTCTTATGTATTTTAGGCTTAAATTGGGTTTGAATTCTTTTAATAAGAGGGACCATGGGTTGCCTAAATTTGGTGGGCTTTCTTGGCCCAAATGAAGTCCAAAACTGATTAAAAATGAAAGGAAAGTGTGGCCCAATAACAAATTATCAATTTTTAACCAAAACTCACTATTTTGGTTACTATTTTAAAAAATAGTTTTGCACCTTCAAAAATTCATTTCTCTCCATCAAAATTTCCCTTTTAATATAGGAAATTGCCCCAGAAGTTTTCAAAATTTATCTCAACCTCTAACTATTTATTTTAAATTTTCTCCAAAACCAGGCTTTGCTGATAAAATTTTGGTAATAAATATTCTAAAGATAATTCCTATGCTTTCAGGGCCTAGAAATAATTTTATAAACTCAAATAAATCCTTAAATAATTTTCTCATGTTTTTTCTAGAATTATTGAGGCCTTTACATATTTAAAATAATTGTTTCGGGCTAATTCATTAGTATTTTTGCTGAAAAACCTATGTTTACAAAAAATTTTGTAATAAATTATTTTCATGCCATTTCTACCTCCAAGACCTCAAATAGGGTTCCAAAGCCTCTAATTTACCTTTCTAGAATTTTTGAGAATTTTTTTAAATTTTTCCCAAATTTTTTCATGTTGTCCTTCTTTGACTGATAATTTCAAAAATATCAATCCGGACAAAACTCAGATTTCAACTACAAAGTTGTTTTGCCTATGAGTCTACTTTACTACTTGACCCTTTGTCTAATTTACTGTTCACATTCCTAAGGTTAAAATTAGCGGGATGTGACATGTAACAATTAAAACAACACAATTCTCTAGGGTTTAACCTTCTAGACCTCATGAGATTAAGTCATATCAACCACTAATCAACCATTAATCAATCACTACTCAAGGTAATTGAGACTTTAATGAGAGATTAAACATACCTTGATTAATCTGGTAAGTTGTTGAAACTTTCTTCCTTTAAGCTCTTAGAATATGTGTTTGGAAGCGCTACAGTTCAAGTGATTCACGAAACAAGCCCGCAAATTGAAATTTTACTATTGGTTCTCAGGTTATTGTTCACTGGTTAAATTCCAGATTTTTTGGTTCAACTTTGAAAAATCATAACTAATTCTACAAAAATCATATGGAGGTGCTCCAAATGTTTATTTAAAGCCCTTTCAATTCTCTACAGGAGAAAAATATAAAACTAAACTTAGCCATGTCTAATTCGTATAGTTTATTCATTAAAGTTTACTGTTCATTTGGTCAAAACTGTACGTTCTAGTTTCTCTACCCTAACTTTGATCAAGCATAGCTCTTAGCACACACATCCACTTTAGGTGATCTACTACTTGTTTTAAAGCTTAGGATGTGTACTTTAACCATACCAAATTTCATGGGTAGAATCAATTGTTTGTCTTACCTCCACTCTATCACTAATTCGTGACTCCTTTAGAGATGCTTTATCTCCCTTACCTATATGAATAATTCATAATTAATTCTTTCCTTATGTAATACATTTGCATGCAATCCATAAACTACTCACATACACTATCATAATCAATTATACAGGCCGTCATCATCATTTATCATCACATACCATCAATGACACACTTACAACATACATTATCATATAAATTATACAATGTAATCCAATGAATTTCCTCAATTCTTTTCCTCTTTCCTTGTTTCCACCTCATACATCTTTTGCTTGATCATTAGCACCTTGTATCCTTAAACTTTCTTCTTGCTCCCTTTTGATTCTAACCATTAAGGTTGCTTGCTTAACCTTTACTATTCATTTTACCTGATGTCTCATGGCCCTTGTTTTAGAGCTTGATCTTGCATAGGGTCACTTGGCCTTTCTCTCTCCTTCTTCTTTCTCTCTCTAAAATTCATTTTGCAAGAATTTTTCCATGGTTCCTTTGAGCTTGGACGAAATGAAGGGAGGGGGTATTTATAGAGTTTAAGAACAAATCCTAGCTATTGATCTTAAAATTATAAGATTAAATCTTGGCCATCTATTTTTCCTCTTTGTCTTATAGTGACAAGTGTCCTCATGAATCATGCTTACCTCGTCATGCTTACATCATCAAACCACATGCCTTTAATCTAATCGTATACGTGTCTTGCATCCAACCATACATGTGTCTCTTCCATCTAACCATGCACTTGTCTCTTCCATATCCCTCCATCATTTTGGCATTCAAATAGGGAGGAAATTAATGTAAAATACATCCCTTAGGTATTCCTTCACCTATCGTGTCATCCAACACCGTATCCGGTATTATTTTGGGTCCTGACTTACCCGGGACCACTAGGACATGTTTTGACACCATTTTATCACCTCAAATAAATTCACATGACATTATATAACATGCCTAAAGAGCAAGTGATGCTTTTCCCTTGTTCTTCTATTAAAATAATTAATAATATTTATTTTAGAGTAAATTTGACTAAATTCTTTCTGCTGGTCCATGACTCCAAGAATTTGTCTCAGGAAACCAATATTATTTATTTATGACAGGGAATTTTCCTAATTTTTCTTCAGTCAAGCCAACATCTTCGCTTTCTGGGGACAAAACTATTTTTAAAACCTGTGATAATTCCTCAAGTATTTTTTCTCATTTTCTTCCAATTATCTAAGGCCTCCTATACTTTAAATAATTCATTTTCGATAATATTCAAAATCAGTCAAAACCCTGGGAATTCCACAAATTCCTTCCAGGGGTACTTTCATCATTTTCAGTCTCACACGAGCCTTTGGACCCTATTCTAATTTTACCCCTAGTTTGGCTTAACCCAAAATTCAACTCATTGAGACCTCCAACATAACCTTTGGCCTACGTTCATATCTATTTCTTATTCCTGGGCCCTGAGACTTCATCTGGGTCTCTAACTTTCTCTTTTTTCAATCCCGAAAAGCTTTCCCGTTACGATTTAGTCCCTGAGTGTCCCTCTGTCCTTTCAGTGAATCTCTGGGACCTCTGCTAAAAAAAGTCTAGTAGTCTTCCCATTTTAAGTTAATTCTTGTATTTTTAGGCCCAAAATTTAGAATGTGACAATTTTTCCCCTCTAAAAAGAAATTTTGTCCTCGAAATTTTTGGATCAAATCTCTATTCTTACCTTTAATGAGAGGTTAATGGAAGAGAATATCCCTACTTATACTCAACTTTGGCCTCTTTGACTTTCTATTATACTTCATTGCCAGGTTTCAATCCTGGAATCCATACTTACACAGCTTTCCCTTTCTCACTTTTATGTTATTTATATGACTATGGCCTTTGCCTCTATGAATTTTATCATTGCCGCTCGCACTCTTCCTATACTTAAGTCCCATTCTTTCATAATAATGCCATAGCAGTGTACTTATCTTCATGGTCTTTTACTGTATCATGACATTCCAAGTTCCTCTAACACTGCCTTTATCTGTTCTTTTCGGCATACTTTGTCTTTCTCATCTTTATCGTAAGGGCCTATCTTCTTTCTTTTCCATTCTCATTTCACATATAACTTGTTTGAATGCATACTGTTTAGGACTTACAGCTTGACAAAACCATAGATGTCATTGACATGTGAGTTTATATTTATATATTTATTACGTATAAATTTTACAAAAAAGTGCTCTAATATCTTTTTTTTTATGATTGCGAATAGGGCTTTTCATAGTTTCAATGGTCTAGCCAAGCAAAAACACAAGCAGCCACCAACATGGATTGTAACATCCTAAAAATCTTAACCCTGAAATTAAGGGAATTAAATGGATTAGGGGCCAGTTAGTGTAAAAGGAATATAGTTCTCGCAAGTTGAATTGAAACTTGAATAGTGGCCAGATTGATATTTTGAAATATCAGTTGAAAAAGGATTTAATTGGGAAGTCAGGCTACATATTCCCAAACAATTCTCAGAAAATCATATAAAATAGAATTTAAGATCAAGGATCAATATTTGAGGCCCCAGAGGAATTATTGAAAGTAAAATAAATAAACATAGAATTTTTAGTTACACCGAGTAACAATAACCAAAGCTAATTATCAAAAATATTTAAAGGCCTCAATAATTCTGGAAAAAATATGAAAAAATACCTTGCAGGATTATAATAATTTATAAAATTATTTTGGACTTCTTTTAATAAGGAGGTTAGCTTTAATTATATTTAAAGTTGAATTATCGTTAGTAAAGAGCCGATTCTAGAAAAAATAAAATTTAGAGAATTCCTGAGAAAATTACATCCTAAGAAAAATCTGGGACTTCCTTACACTAAGAGAAGGCTAACGGTGTAGTGAGATGAATTTTCTAGGATAGCAAAATAGACAGGATACAGAAAAAATTCATTTGGCACTGCACCGTACTTAGTGTGATGGAGGGATAAACGAGGAAGTGAAAAATTTGGCAAACAATTTTCAGCCCATTTGGCCCATAATTCACTCCTAAGAGAGGCCCAAGAAGAAGAAAAATATTATCTAATTGGAAATGAAAAGAAAATCAAGTTTCTAGAAGGTAATTAAAAAAAGTTAATCTTGGATTAAGAAAGTTAACCAATGTTAAAGTGTGAGAATCTTGGCATGACATAAGCAAGGTGACATCACCACCATGACATCACATGGACAAGTGGCAAGATCACATTCATGAAGCCTAGGATTTGTTCATTTATTTCCTTTTCTTTTCCATTATTCTTGGAATTAAAATGAAGGTTTAAGATTTTTCCACCTACACCTTGTAATTTCTCCGAACTTCAAGGACTAAGAGTTAAGTCAAAGCTCTATAAATACCCCCTCCCACCTATTCATTTTGGCCAAAGAGAGAAGACAATGGGAGGCTTTTTGCTCTTGAGTTTTAAGAGAGAGAACAAGCAATTCTAGAGAGAGAAAGTCCAACCAAGTTCAAGGAATCACTAATTCCTATGAATATACAAAAGAATATAGAATTTCAAATAAATATTCCATTTTTTTATATTCTAAGACATAAAGAACATAACAATTTGAAGATAAGGAGTACTAGAATATATTTCAATCTATTTAGTAAATAGATTATGTTTCTCAACAATCAATTATATGTTTATTAATGATCAATATCTTTATCTTAATTAGTATAGAGTATAGCAAGATTTTTTTTTTCATTTTTGAATTTGAATTCAAATTTTTTATCTTAATTAATAATAATTAATAATTAGTATATTAATTAATAATTAGTTTATAAATTTATAGTTTAAAATTTTAATCAATATTTAATTATTTAATTATTTTTATTTCATATTTAATTATATTAATTTCATATTTAATTTAGTTAGAATTTTATTATTATAATTAATATCAAATTTAAAATTCTAAATCTAAATATAGATATAGTTAAAATATATATAGAATATATATAGCTATATATATTCTATATAGTAATAATAGTAACAATAATAATAAATAATATGAACCTAAAATTAGCAAATGAATATTTTTAAATATATTGAATATTCTTTTAATTAATATAAAGATATAAATAATAATAATAATATAGAATAGAAATAACTCGAATTCTTTTCTAAATTAATTTGAAATTATGAAACTAATAGAATGATTATTTATAGCCATTACATTAGGTCTAGCTATTCTAACTAGCTATTTTAAATTAATAAATATAAATAAATTTCTTTTTTATTTAATCTAAAAAAATAAGAAATTTCCATCCATTTTAGTTATCTTTAGTTATGTTATATAGGACCTATACGTTCTAAGAAAAAAAGGTAAGAATAAAAACAAATGAAAGAAAAGAAAAGGCCCAATTCCGATCATAATGAAACATTCCTTCAGAAAGGTTAAAACTAAGACAAAAAAAAAAGAAAAGAATCGATCGTTCGAGTATTTCAAATTACATGAGAAAAACACTAGAAGGAGAGGCATCTAAAATATATACATATATATATGTTGTATATATCCATGTATATTGAATTGCGAATACAGAAATGATAGAATTATTTTTGATTGGACAAAATATGGGTATCTGGAATACAAATAGAAAGAAATATTTTTCAATATAGGAATCGATATCTAACGAATTCAACAGTTCTGACACAATTCTCATAATTTAAATGAAAAGAAAAAACATCCTAATGAGATTCTAATCTCAAAGAAAAAAAGGGGGGATATGGTGAAATTGCTAGACGTTACGGACTTAATTGGATTGAGCCTTGGTATGGAAACCTACCAAGTGATAACTTTCAAATTCAGAGAAACCCTGGAATTAACAATGGGCAATCCTGAGCCAAATCCTATTTTCGGAAAACCAAGAAGAGCTCAGAAAGGGAGAATAAAAAAGGATAGGTATTGAGACTCAACGGAAGCTGTTCTAACAAATGAAGTCGATGACATTTTGTTTCGTTTGTAAAGATTTCATTTGGCTAGTAAAGAGATCCTTCCATCGAAACTCTAGAAAAGAAAGGATTAAGGATGAGCATACGTATACGTACTGAAATACTATTTCAATTGATTAGACCAGAAGACCCAAAATCTGTATTTTTTAATATTTATATGACAAATAAAAGATGTGAATCGATTCCAAGTTAAAGAAAGAATCAAATATGAATTGATCGAATCATTCACTCCATGATAGTCTAATAGATCTTTTGAAGAATAGATTGATCAGATGAGAATGAAGATAGAGTCCCATTCTACATGTCAATACCAAAAATAATGAAAATTATAGTAAGAGGAAATCTATCAACTTCAAAAATTGTGAGGGTTTAGGCCCCTCTATCCCTAAAAGCCCCTTTAACTCTCTAATCCTAGATCTTCTTTTTTTTTTTTAGTGGTTTCAAATTGGTTATGTTTCTTATTTATTCTATTCTTTCACAAACGGATTTGAGTTGAATTTTTTTTAGTGGTTTCAAATTCATTATGTTTCTTATTTATTCTATCCTTTCACAAACAGATCTGAGTGGAATTTTTCTTTTTCTTATCACAAGTGTTGGAATATGTAATGGAATATATATGATAGATGTGAAATCTGGTTTCTATATGATAAACGTACAAATGAGCATCTTATCTTTGAGCAAGGAATCCTCATTTGACTGATTAACAATGCATATCATTACTCCAACGAAAACATACAAAGTCTTATTTTGGAAGATCCAAGAAATTACATGGCTTGGATCAAACTATTTTTTTTCATCTTTTTTTTTTTTCAATTGACATATCTCAAGTAATCTCTTAAAATGAGGATGATGTGTCACGAATGGTCAAGATAGCTCAGCTGGTAGAGCAGAGGACCGAAAATTCTCATGTCACTAGCTCAAATCTAGTTCCTGGCACATATTTCTTAGTAGTCTAGATTATCATACATATTTATCCATCTTGGTATATGGAGATATACTCTTTTTAGATGAATAAAGAATATATGTATGTTCTATGTATATAGAAAGTATGTAAAAAAATAAATTATTTCATTTTTTTCTTCTTTTTTTTCTCAGCTCACAAATGTTAATACTTTTTCAATAATATTCGAAAGGTTAAATTAGTTGGTTGAAAAACCCAAAAGTCTAGTCTAGGGAAATTGAGGGGTAGAACTAGCCAAAAGAAATCTCAAATACATTACAAATAGAGTCTGACCCTTTCTTTCATTTCATTTCTTTTTATTTTCTTTCATATTTTATTCGTTCCTCCTATTGGCTCGGCTCATCCGAAATAGGTATCTTAACAACTTTAAAATCTCAATGAAGCCCTACTAGAATTTTTTTTAATCCTTAGATTTTTTATTTAACCCATCTATAATAATATGAATAAGACCTCAATTATTCTGTTTGATTTAACTTCAATTACTTTGTCTGATCTATATGAGATCGTATAGCTATTCAAGGAATATCTAGCGTTGTAGAAGTAGTGTAGATTAGTTTCTTATTTTTATCATTTAATGAGCATCTTGTATTTCATAAAAATTAGGGGTGATATAATCTTTACGCAAGGGCCATCCTATCCAACTTTCGGGCATTAAGATACATTTCAGACGTGGATGATTATCATAAGAGATTCCTAATATATCGTAAGATTCCCTTTCTTGAAAATTTGCACTTTTCCAAACGCAGAAAATAGATGGAATTCAAGGATTTTTCCTTGAGACAAGTACTTTTATGCATACCTTTTCTGGTTGATCTATACCATATTCTATTCTCGTAAGATGATATACACTGGCTAACAGTCCACCTGGTGCTACATCCCTGGCACATTGGAAACAAAGATAATTGTAACCATATACATATAAAATAACAGCAATCGAATGCCAATCCTCAGGATTTATTTGTAAAGTCTTATTCCTTGGTAATCAAAACCCAAGGATTTATGAACTAGCCCATGCTTGACTAGCCAAGCAGAAAAATGACCCTGCATTTTTTTATCTCTCACATTTTTATTTGTATAAGTTTTGTATAAGTATTTAATATTTACGATTACGATGAAATTTTTGAAGATTGTCTTGTTCTCATTTTGTACAATGCAATTTCTTATTTTTGTATAAAAGGATCTTGCCTAATTCACCATTTCATGGGAGGATACTGACCTTTTGTATTTGAAAAACGTTTCAAAGGGTATCTCTAAAGTAGATGGTGGTTGATAGAGTAATCCTTGATCATAACTACTGGTATAAGTACTCCACCCCATATGAAACTTGTGGTTGGTTGATAAGTCTCATTATTTGCATATATTTCTAGCCCTAAACTCATGCTTTTGCCATTTATATTTGCATACTTTGGGTATAATTAGCTTTCATTGTGCATTTGGTGAAAGGAATTATGAGGTTTTGCAGGTGTTTTTGCATGTTTTTATATGATTTTATATGTGTGTACTTTTGATCCCTGTCTTGGTGTGAATTTCAGGGAGTTTCACTAGCATTTTTCGCCATTCTGTCTGAAGCGCCACAACGGATTTGGAAAGGTGCTACGGCGGATATCCAAAGGTACTCTCAGTCAAAGGCGCCGCGGTGAATGGACAGATGCGCCACGGCAGACTGAAATTTACATGAAGCTCAAGATCACTAATTGAAATGACACCGTACAGGCCAGGCACCGCGGTGGATGACGGAAAATTTCAGATTTAAATACAGAGTCGCGTGCTACAACCGAAGGAGGCCATATTCAGTTCTTCATTCTCTCCAGACGCCGATTTCCTTGTTCTCTCCGGCGTCTCTCAATTCTCTCTTCCATTTTCGTCTAAATCCATCATTTTCCACCGATCATCTATGAATCTTTCATCAATTCTTGCTGTTTTTGCTCCAATTCAGACCATGAGTAGCTGAATTTCCAAGTTCTCCTAGCAATGAAGCTAACCTGAGTTCATAGGGTTGAACAGGGAGTTGTTTCAGATCTATTTTCCACTTTCTATTCTAAGATTCATTTGTTTTAGTTGAACATTTGTGATTAGAATGAAGGTTGAGTGATTAGATTTATGTTTCTTGGAATTTAGATCTGATTGAACATTTAGATGTGAGTTGTGTCCTTGATTCAGTTGAATAGAGGATTCTCTGTTGATTTGTAGATCTAATTCGTTTTTACTTGGACTGTTGTTCTGTAATTCTGAATTTTGATTGAATGAATTGATGATTCACAGTTGTGATCATCCTTAGAGAATTGCAACTTGCTTCTCAAGTGTTCTTGTCAATTGATTTTCCTTCTCACCAGAGCAAGACAATGAATCTAGTAAGATAGTTGTTTCTGATCTGTGTTTAGAGAGATTTGAACAGTAGCTAAATCTATCCATTTAATTGACTTTGAGAGACTCCAAATTATAAGACTGAACAGGGAAGGTTGGATAAATTGCTAGGGGAACTACTATCTCTTATCTGAATCTCTTTTGCATTTTACCTTTCATTGGATTTGTTTCTTGTTTCAATTTCTCTTTTCTGAAACTCAAGCTTTGATCTTGGTAATTTGATAATTAAAAGTGAATTGTTAAGAATTGAATTACAACTTAAGGCTCCTTGAGAAGAATGACCTAGGTATTGCCTCACTTGCTGCATTTCCCTAGTAAAATTTTGATCACCTAGCGACAAGGTTTATCATTGGTAGTAGAACAAAAATGGTGATATTGTTCCTCTGTTGATCAAGAATTTTGATTTTTGGGAAGTATCATGGTCATCCAATAAGAAGGGTTTTCATTTTTTCAAATGAACAATTTGAAGACCTATTAATTCTAACAACTAATTGTAAAGTTGATCATTTGGACCTTTCAATTCATAGATGTGGATCTCAGACCTATGAATGGGGATACCCCTGAAACTCACAAAGAAAAAAGGAAGTGAGTTAGACAAAAAAGAGAAGAAGCTTGGACAAAAAGAAACAAAGTGACTTAGATAAATCTTTTTTGTCGATAACCTTAGACCAATCAATCAAATATTGATTAATACGTAATCAATTGAACACTTCTTAAAAACGGCTATTCTGCTCAGAAATGAAATGTCTAGACGCACCTCTGGTGCTAGTTATCGTGCCCACAGTAAACGCTGGGTAGCCAAGTATGAAGCGGATAACTGCTGAAAGTATCTAAGGGATTCCCCACAAATACACAATTCGAGATTTTTTCTTCTTACTGCTTGCTAGATTTAAATTGTTGAATATCATAACCTTTTTTACAAACTTTTTCTAAAGATATATGTCTTTTTCTTTGAAGAGAAAATAAAAAATTAGTGCTGAAACAAATTAATGATTCGGAATCAAAAACTACAAAAAGAATTCTTATCTTTCTGAATTAGATGGATTGTTTTTTTCTTATTCATATCAAAATAAACTAATATTTTTAGTTTTGGTCTAATAATTTATCCCCACTCTCTGGATATAAATTATTGTATGATAATAATTTAAAAATTTGAATTTCTTAATATTATTAATCTTTTAATATTCTATTAATAAAAAAAGTGGATTTTTCACTAGTAATTTGGTCATATCATTGACCCATTTTCACTTCGTACTTTCAACTATTTGAAATATTGGACAAAAATTCAAAATAATGAACAATAGATAATTATATTTCTATCTTAATTTTCATTTTTTTATTAACTGAACCCTTTCAAAAGAGATAAAATTGGTGAATAAGAAACAAAACTCATTAAGAATCCATTTTATTTGTATGGCATATACAGATCAATTTTCATGGATCATACCCTTCATTCCACTTCTAGTTACAATAGGAGTTATTCATTCACATAGTTTGGGCTCCTAGAATATGATGCCCTTAGGGCCTTCTATTTGATTGTATCGAAAGGCCCAATGAATTACGATTTCCCCATTAGGCCAGGTCATTTTGGGACAAGCTAATCATTTATGTTGAAGAGGATAAGCTTCATATAACATCCCAACTTTTGAGCCTAGAAGTACCAAAAATAGCCTGAATCAGATAGGCTACTAGACTCCTTTTGAGCAGAAGTCCCAAAGATTAGAAAGGAAGTCAAAGCAGTTATAGGGACTAAACTATAAAGTAAAAGTTTTAAGAGGCTAAAGTGTAATCAAAGTTAGAGGCTCCAGTAAAGTCTCGAAGGCCCAAAATGAGAAAAGAGGCTAGATACAGGCCAAGGGTTAAATTAGAAACCTCAGAGAGGATTGTATGAAGTTAAGTCCAAGCAGGGACTAAACCGTAAATTCAGAAAGTTATGACCAACAGGGGTAAAAATGGAAGAGTATACAGAGAATTCCAAGAAAATTTCAAAAAATGGGAAATAATATTCTAAGGCTCTTCTTTGAAGAGAAATGATGAAAATACCCCTGAGGTAGCTTAAATGGAATTTGTGAGGTTATGGCCGGTGAAAAGTATACCGTTTAAGGTAATTATTTGAAATAGTAAGAGACCTCAAAAATGTATACAAAAATGAGATTAAATGGTTGAAGGATTGTACTAATTATAAAATTAGTCCCGTAACCAAAAGGCCAGTGGAATGGCTTTAATAAATTAAAAAGCCGATTATGCTGATAAAAAGGTATTTTAGTAAATGAATTTTTATATAAGGCTTAAAGGAAGTATTATGGCCTAACAAAATTTATAGATACTCTCTAGAGTTAAAGGAAATTTATGGAGTTGACAAAAAAATTTTGAGCTCCGGAAGGCCATAAAGAAAGCCGAAGAAACGTGGGCCAAGTAAAATAAGAGGAAACTTAAGGATTAAGTTTTGATCCAACGGCTAGGATCTAATCTCCCTTCTCCTCCACCACATTTGTGACACTTGGCATCTTCTAGAAGGATGAGGTAAGGATGATGCAATAAGATGGTTCAATGATGACGTAAAAGTCAACTTAAAGTTCCAAAATTGCCCTTATCCTTTCTATTAGCCACCAAGGGCATTTTAGTCCATTCAAGCCAAATTGTTGAATATAAATAGAGCCTCTCCCCCTACATATTTTCTGCCAACATGAGTTTAAGAGGGAAAACTCAGCCAAAATTTAGAGAGAAAAAACGTAGGAGTGAAGGCCAAGAAGAATGAATAAGATTCAAGCTTCAAGATCAAGGTATGTGATGGTTGTAGCATCTAATTTGATACCTATTTCGAATAAGTTACTCTTTGTATCTGATTCTGAAATTTGGTATGATTAAAGTAAACTCTCTAAGCTTTAAATCCATGGGAAAGCACTTCATTTGGAGATATGTACAATTTATGGTGAATTTTCAAAGTTAGGGTTTGAAATCTGGAAACAGTGTTTAACTTTTGAAAGAGTGTCAAATTTCATACAATTATGGTACTGTTCATCATAGAATTGCTCTTGAAACTATTTTTATTTTAAAGATAACTTAAGGAGCTTTCTGTGAGACTTGGAACCACTCAGTTTTGATTTTTATAGAATTAATTATGAATTTTCAAAGTTGAGCAAAAATTCTGGAAATTCTGCATGAACAGTACCCACAAAGCAAATATAAATGGCAAAAGCATGAGTTTAGGGCTAGAAATATATGCAAATAATGAGACTTATCAGCCATGTATTTAATTATAATGCTTATGGCATGTGTGGAAATGTATGAGCATGAACGGGAAAGAGTAAGCCCATGTTACGTATGCCAAAGAAATAAAAGGAATTAAAGTAAAGAGATGTTAAGGGATAAAACATAGGTCTTGGAGCAGTGAGTTTGTAGCTCCAGTTTGACCTATCAAACGAATGAGTTAAGTCATGAGATTTGGTAGACTCATAGTGCACATCCCAAGCTTTAAAATGAAAGGTATATCACCTCAATTGGATATGTACACAAGGAGATACAAATTTTCAAATTTGAGGCATAGAACCTGGAAGTTCCAGATTTTACGAAATAAACAATAATATTTATTGATTAAACTATATGACTTGGGCAAGTATAAGTCTAATTGGATATTTTTTCCTTAAATATAATTGAAAGAGCTTTCTGTAGAATTTTAGAACACCCCAATATGATTTTTATGGAATTAGTTATGAATTTTTGAAGTTAGACTTGTAATCTGGAACATAAACAATGAATAGTAACCCGAGTAATTATGTTGAAATTTTAAATCCACGAGATTGTGTCGTGATCTGCTTGAACCATAACACTTGCGAATACATGCTTTGAAAGGTTAAAGGTAGGATGTTTTATTTTGGTATCAGCACAGAGATTCTGGCAAGTATGTAAACAAAGCAGAGATTCTGGTAAGTATGTAAACAGAACAAAGATTCTTGTAAATGATTAAACAAAATAGAAGTTCTGATAAAGATTCTTACCAAGGTATAAGCAGAGTATTGGTTCAAGCAAAGCCCAGTATGAAAGAAAATCTAAATTAGAAAAGTAACAGGTTACTAGGATTGGTCCAACTGAGGTTAAGATATTGAGGTGTTTTCTCCAAGGGAAATAGACATAGAAGAGAAGTAAGGAATGACAGAGAGTAACTTGAGAGATAGGTAGTCACTACTAAGAGACTCCCCTTCAGGAGAGGAATGGTTAAGCTGAGAAAGCTTGACTAGAAATGAATCAAAGTTGAAAGACATCTCCAAAGGGTAATGGCTAAGAGTATAGCAAGCCAGTAAGGAATAGGAGTCCAGACCTTAATAGGGAAGCAGGGTGACAACCGAAGCCTCAGGTGATTAGTTAGAGGTGCTTGACTGGAATGTCACAGTGGAGATGTTTTAATGATTAATGCCTGTTGTGTAATATGGTCACTTTATGATTAGTATATGACCATAGAAATGAATGGTTAAAGGTACAGTAAGCCACTCAAAGGTATAAGTTAATACCCTAGCAAGGGAATCAAATGTCAACCTATACCTTAAGTAATCGATGTGACCTCAACAGAAGTAAGGTAACAGGATAATATGCTTGAGGTTCATTCAAATCCCTGAATAGAGGTAGAAATCCCTAAGGGATAAGGAACCAAGAGAGACAGAGATTAGATGATAATTAATGAAGGGTCAATCATGACATAGGTGCCAGACCTAGATACCACACAACAAAGTGATTAAATGTTCACTGTGTGATGTGATGAGGGTATGGTGATCAATACCTAACCATAAGAATAACTGGTAAAGAGGTAAAGAAAGTTAGAGAGAGTAAAGTGAGGCAAGATCCCTCTTAAGGATAGAGATGAAAGGAAATGAATAAGAACATGATAGTGGATGGTTGCATTGGGAACTAATGCACAGAGAGAGATAAGCAAGTTCCTGGTGATACCTAGAGCTCAATGATGCTTAGATACATGATAATGTTGGGGACTAAATAGTACTCTTTTATGTCCCTAAGGTATCCAAGAGCATGCAACTATGTAACTCAGGCCATTAAGCAATCTAAGAAATGAGATTCCTATAGATAGATGCCATTGCCTATAAGATTGAGTAATGTAGTAGAGAGGCTCCCTTTAATAGGGATATGGTATTCGAGGAATGTACCCTGGCAGAGATTGCATATGAGAAAAGTCTTGACCATGAAGTACCTCTCTAAGATTGGGAAGTGGTCTTTCGGATCAGAGCGACGCTGCTCTAGTAAGAGTAAGCTATCCTTTGAAGGAATGAAATAGAAAGTAAGTGGTTGAGTTGACGATGCTCCTGTTAGAGCAATCTATCCTCCCACAGGAAAAGTAGAAGCAGCCGAGGCAAGACACAGGACGGACCTTACCCCAGAGAGAGAGAGAGAGTAAAACTGGTTAAGATAACAGAAGCGTGATATGCAAACAATGCTCCTCGAGCTTAACAGGGTACTATGGAATACTGAAGGATAATGAGAATATGATGATATAAGTCCTCTCCCAATGCTGTCTGAATTCTTAAGAGACAGCAAGGACTATAGAGTCCTAAGATAAGGCAGTCTGGCATTGATGCAATGGTAAGTTAATGGGCTCTAAAGATGAGCAAGTGCCTAAGCATTCGAAAGGCACAAGAAAAGGAAAGTGGCCAAAGGAAGCTAAAACAAAGGGCTAAAGAAATATGGAAAGGCTAAGAATTCCAGGAGTTGATAGAAAAGATTGAATAAGGCCTAAGAAGACAATACTGATATCTATGATTAGTCTTGGGGAATAATCAGTCAAATTACTAGCTGAGTGGAGGTAACTTATTTTATTACTCAACTCTATGGTCTAGAGTCTCCTAAAGATCCTAAGATGGCTCAGATTGATGATAGTATTCCAAGGTCACAATGGATCCTGAAGAGGCTTACGGTAGAATGCAGTAGCTCCCGAGGTCATGGTAGACCAAGCCTAAGAGAAAATGGTTGAGCCATAAGGATAAGAGTACAGTACCTCTTTGGGAAGACGATGCCCAGAGATGAGTGTAAGATACTGAAATCTCCTTCAGCGATGGACTAATATAGAGAGAGTACCCTTGACTTGTTCCAGACACCTCTATTGTTGATTAGACTGAGCTCAATTCTATTCTAGTCAATGAAGGAAAGAAAGGAGATATGCCTTTAAAGTAAAAAGGAATGGCAGGGTATACAGCAAAGAATAGATAAAGGCCGTATTAAGAGAACCTAAAATGCCATAGTATAGTAAAATACTATGAAGACAGACACATTGTCGTGGTATTATTATGAAAAAATGAGCCTGAAGTATAGGAAGAATGTGAGCAGTAGTGACAAAATGCTTAAAAGCAAAGGGCATGCTCATTAAGTGACAAAAAAGTATAAAACGACAAGTCATGTAACTATGAAGCCCAGGGTTAAAACCTGGAAATGAGGTATAATGAAAAGTTAAAGAGGTAAGAGTTAAGTATGAGTGGCGATATTCTCCTCAGTTAACCTCTCATTAAAGGTAAGAATAGAGGGTTGACTCAGAATTTCGAGGACGAAATTCTTTTGAGAGGGGGAGAATTATAACATCCCAACTTTTGGGCCTAGAAGTACCAGAAATAGCCTAAGTTGGATAGGCTACTAGACCCTTTTGAGCAGAAGTCCCAAAGATGAGAAAGGAAGTCAAAGCAGTTATAGGGACTAAACTGCAAAGTAAAAGTTTTAAGGGGCTAAAGTGTAATCAAAGTTAGAGGCTCCAGTAAAGTCTCGAAGGCCCAAAAAGAGAAAAGAGGTTAGATACAGGCCAAGGATTAAGTTAGAAACCTCAAAGAGAGGATTGTATGAAGTTAAGTCCAAGCAGGGACTAAACCGTAAATTCAGAAAAATATGACCAACAGGGGTAAAAATGGAAGAGTATACAAAGAATTCATAGAA
Organism: Neltuma alba; assembly: GCF_004799145.2. Classification (NCBI taxonomy): domain Eukaryota; kingdom Viridiplantae; phylum Streptophyta; class Magnoliopsida; order Fabales; family Fabaceae; genus Neltuma; species Neltuma alba. Next base: position 307,942 of record NW_021635122.1, read on the forward strand.
AATTTAAAAAAATAGGAAATAATATTTTAAGGCTCTTCTGTGAAGAGAAATGATGAAAATACCCCTGAGGTCGCTTAAATGGAATTTATGAGGTTTTGGCCAGTAAAAAGTATATTGTTTGAGGTAATTATTTGAAATAGCAAAAGACCTCAAAAATGTATATAAAAACGAGATTAAATGGTTGAAGGGTTGTACTAATTTATAAAATTAGTCTCGTAACCAAAAGGCCAGTGAAATGGCTTTAATAAATTAAAAAGCTAATTATGCCGATAGAAGGGTATTTTAATAAATGAATTTTTATGTAAGGCCTAAAGGAAGTGTTATGGTCTAAGAAAATTTATAGATACTCTCTAGAATTAAAGAGAATTTATGAAATAGACAAAAAAAATTTCTGAGCTCTGGAAGGCCATAAAGAAAGCCGGAGAAACGTGGGCCAAGTAAAATAAGAGGAAACTTAAGGATTAAGTTTTGATCCAACAGATAGGATCTAAACTCCCTTCTCCTCCACCACATTTGCGACACTTGGCATCTTTTAGAAGGATAAGGTAAGGATGATGCAAGAAGATGATGCAATTATGATGTAAAAGTCAACTTAAAGTTCCAAAATTGCCCTTATCCTTTCTATTAGCCACTAAGGGCATTTTAGTCCATTCAAGCCAAATTGTTGGCTATAAATAGAGCCCTTCCCCCATCATATTTTTGGCCAATATGAGTTTAAGAGGGGAAAATCTGCCAAAATTTAGAGAGAAAAACGTAGAGGTGAAGGCTAAGAAGAATGAACAAGATTCAAGCTTCAAGATCAAGGTATGTGATGGTTGTAGCATCTGATTTGATGCCTATTTTGAATAAGTTACTCTATGTATCTGATTCTAAAATTTGGCATGATTAAAGTACACTCTGTAAGATTTAAATACATGAGTAGAACACTTTATTTGGATATGTGTACCATTTTTGCTGATTTTTCAAAGTTAGGGTTTGAAATCTGGAAACAATGTTTAACCTTTGGAAGAGTGTCAAATTCCATACAATTTTGGTACTGTTCAGCATAGAATTGGTTTCTAAAACTTTTTTTTGCTTTAAATAGAAATTAAGGAGCTTTCAGTGAGACTTGGAACCACTCAGTTTTGATTTTTGTAGAATTAATTATGAATTTTCAAAGTTGAGTAAAAATTCTAGAATTTCTGCGTGAACAGTACCCGCAAAGCAAAATTTTCAGATTTGATCTTCTTGAATCTAAAGCCATGTAAAGTGGTCCTAATTGATAAGAAATGGATCTTAAGGATGGAAAATGATGAGATTTATGTTAGAAAAGCTAGAAAGAAAACCCTAAAATGAAGAGAAAGGGTTGAGGTTCAAGAGAGCGAGTCTTGAATATTATGTAATCTAGTGGTTCTAATAGATTGTGTGATCAATGTGACTATGTTTAGGACCTTAGAACATCCAAGAGGACATTTGGTAATATTAACTGAATGCCCACATGGTTGGAAAGTCAAGGGAGTCGAAGGAAAAGTAAGAGGAAAGCTTGAGGTGCAAGGTAGTGAACTTACCTATTGTCATTGCTTGATATTGTATGCTTGTGTGTTGTTGTGTACATGTTATTTGAATGTTATTGTGACATGTTTTAGCTACTATAATTTCTATTCATGATGAGAAGATTATGTCTCTATGGCCATACATCAAGAAGTTAGCTTTGAGCATGCTAATATGTCACTAATTAAAAAAAGAATAAACAAGTTGTGTGTAGTGCATTAGCATCCATCTAACATGATTAATATGGTATTGTTTGATATTGAGATTTCCCCCAAATCTCACCCCCTTCCTAACCAACCATTTAGGTCAATCATCAATGGGCAATAATGGCATGAGAAGCAAGGAGAAGAAAGTGGAGAATTGTTCATGTTAATGAATGATATTATTATTCAATGTGTAATTCTCCTATTATGTAATTTATGTTGTGGATACCAATGATGCCATGTATTTAATTATAATTCTTATGGCATGTGTGGAAATGTATGAGCATGAACGGGAAAGAGTAAGCCCATGTTACGTATACCAAAGAAATAAAAAGAATTAAAGTAAAGAGATGTTAAGGGATAAAACATAGGTTCTGGAGCAGTAAATTTGTAGCTCCAGTTTGACCTATCAAACGAATGAGTTAAGTCATGATATTTGATAGACTCATAGTACACATCTCAAGCTTTAAAATGAGGGGTAGATCACCTCAATTGTGTGAGTACACAAGGAGATAAAAATTTCCAACGTTGAGGCATAGAACCTGAAAGTTCCAGATTTTATGAAATGAATAGTAATATTTATTGATTAAACTGTATGAATTGGGTAAGGATAAGTCTAATTGGATATTGTTTCCTTAAAGTGCATTGAAAGAACTTTCTGTAGAATTTTAAAGCACCCCAATACAATTTTTATGGAATTAGTTATGAATTTTTGAAGTTAAACCTGTAATCTATAACTTAAACAGTGAATAGTAACCCGAGTAATTATGTTGAAATTTTAAATCCACGGACTTGTATTATGATCTACTTGAGCTATAATGCTTGTGAATATGTGCTTTGAGGGGTCAAAGGTAGGACGTTTCACTTCAAGAGAATGATTCGAAGTTCTTGCAGAATAGAACCATGCAGTACCAGAGATGAGATAGATCTTCCAAAGAACAAGGCTTTTTTCAAATAAGCCAATTCATTTGATCTTGTTTCAATAACAAGTATTTTTTTTTCAAATCAAATAAATCATTTTTGTCTAGAATTCATGGGAACAAAAAACACCCGGCTAGGTACTAACCTTGTCGGACTGAAAAACAAGTTTTTTTTTATTCTTTATATGTCTATATAGATCCTGTTCATGGATTAATGAAAATATGCAAAAGCTCTATTTGCCTCTGCCATTTTATGAGTCTCTTCCTTTTTGCATAGGGCATCACCACTCCCTTTGGTAGCATCCACTATTTCAGAACTTAATTTGAAAGCCATATTTCGACCCGAACGTTTTCAGGATGCCCCTAATAACCAACGAATGGCAAGTGCTTTTCCTTGTGTGGATCCTATTTCAATGAGAACTTGATGAGTCAATCCGCCTACATGTACTGCCTTTACTACTATATCAGGAGTTACTCCACGTATTGTGTCACATCTTACTTATATCACACCTTACTTATTCACCACACATTTTCAGATTACAGGTCCAACTTTGAAAAATCATAACTAATTCTAGAAAAATTGTATAAAGGTGTTTCAAAATTCTACAGAAAGCTCTTTTAATACTCTTTAAGAGAAAAATATCCAATTGAAATCCATGCCCAATTCATACCGTTTATTGGATAAAATTACTGTTAATTTGGTAAAATCTGGAACTTCCAGATTCTGTGCCTCAACTTTGAAAATTCATATCTTCTTGTGTACACATCCAATTGAGGTGATCTACCTCTTATTTTAAAGCTTAAAATGTGCACTATAAGTTTGCCAAATTTTGTGGCTTAACTCATTCATTTAATAGGTCAAACTAAAACTCGAAACTAACTACTTTAAGACCTACGTTTTATCCTTTCACCCTTGCTTGCTTTAATTCTTTTTATTTCTTTGGCATACATAACTTCGGTTTACTTTTTCTCATACATGCTCATACATTTTCATACATGCCATAAGCATTATATTTACATAAATTCCATCAAGACATTCACAAACATAATTTACAACATAGGAGAATTATATATTGAACATAAACTCATTCATTAACATCAATAATTCTCCACTTTCTTCTCCTTACTTCTCATGCCATTATTGCCCATCATTGATTGACCTAAATGGTTGGTTAGGGAGGGGGTGAGATTTGGGTAAATCTCATTAGCAAACAATACTATTTAATCATGCTAGATGGATGCTAATGGACTACACGCAACTTGTTTATTCTCTAGTTAATTAGTAACATATTAGCATGCTTAAAGCTAACTTCTTGATGCATGACCATAGAGACATAATCTACTAATCATGAATAGCAATTACAGAAGCTAAAATATCACACCTTACTATCAGATTCACTTAGGGTTTAATTAAAACCAGTTTAGACAACATTGGATGGTCTTGGGCTCAATTTTATAATAAAAACACTGATTTTCAGATTTTTATTGTTCATCGGGTAAAAATCCAGTTTTCTGGCCTAATTTCAAAAATTCATGACTTAATCTAAAAAAAATAAAAATGGAGTGGTTCAAAATTCTATAAAAATCTCTTTGAATTCTCTTTCAAAGAAAAATAATTTTGTGAACCAATTTGATTTGAAAAAGTGTCATATTTTTGTGGAAGTCACCTCTCTATCCATTTGGCAAAAACCCATTTTTCAAATTCTAAACTTTTACCTCAAAAAATTATTAAAAATCATATAGTTGGCTATTTTTAACATGCTGCCTATCGATTTGAAGCTCATGACGTGAACTTTAAGCATACCAAATTTCGTAACAAAATTCGTTCTATAACTTAATAAAACGTGGCTCTAATTTGGCTTCTGGCTTAGGGATTACAGCACCAACTATACATACTTATACATAACCAAATATAAATGTTTCCTCATAGTTCATCACCACATTTATCCTTGAATTTGCAGCCTCTCTTTTGATGATTTAGTCCCTAAAATATTAAGTTACATATGGGGGATGAGATTTCAATGAAATCCCAGTAGCAAGATCAATTAACCAAAACATCAACATGCATCAATTATGAAACATCCTATCTTTAACCCCTCAGAGTACACATTCACAAGTGTTATAGTTCAAGCAAGTCAAAATACAAGCCCGTGGATTAAAAAAATTTTAACATAACTACTCAGATTACTATTCACAGTTTAAATTCAGATTTCAAGTCCAATTTTGAAAAATCATAACTAATTCCATAAAACTCATATCTCCTTGTGTACGCATCCAATTGAGGCCATCTACATCTCATTTTAAAGCTTGGGATGTCTACTATGAATCTGCCAAATTTTGTGGCTTAACTCATTCATTTGATAGGTCAAACTAGAGCTACAAATTCACTGTTCCATGACCTACGTTTTATCCCTTAACCTCTGTTTACTTTAATTCTTTCTATTTCTTTGATATACATAAATTGGGTTTACACTTTCCCAATCATCCTCATACATTTCTATTCATCCCATAAACATTGTAATTAAATACATGGTATCATTGGCATCCATAACATAAATTACATAATAGGAGAATTACACATTGAATAATGACATCATTCATTAACATCAATAATTCTCCACTTTCTTCTCCTTGCCTCTCATGCCATTATTGCCCACCATTGATTGACCTAAATGATTGGTTAAGGAGGGGTGAGATTCAGGGGAATCTCAGTAGCAAACTCTACCCATAAGCATGCAAGACATAATGCACATGCATGACATGTTATAACATTAACACATAAATGCCATGAAAAGTAAGCTAAAGCATTTCATGCTTTCATAACATATTGCCAAGGCAAAACATAACATAAACTTGCAAACATAACTCTACAAACATTTCATCATAGCTTAGTCATATCATGGAAACACAACCACATCATGCAAGCATACTTATCAAGCACACAATATAGGTAAGTTTACTACCTTGTAACATAGCTTTCCTCTTACTTTTCCTTTGATTCCCTTCTCTTTCCAACCCTATGGATTTTCGGTTAACACCATTAAACATCCTCTTGGATGTTCTAAGGTCTTAAACACATCAATACATTATGCAAAACAATTATTAGAATCAAGTCATCAATTTATCTCTCCTTGATTCTTTCTTGAACATACTTGAACTCTAACTTTTGAATTTTAATTCCAATCATCCTAAAATTAATTCCACATACTAATCCCACATAATTTTGCATGTAGAGTCCATTTTCAAGCTCAAAATAATCAAAATCTAATCCTAACCATTCAAAATAGTCAAGACCGAACAAAATCACAACTTAAGGGAAAGTTGGATTTCTTGCAAAATCAACACAGAATCACTTGATTCTTGTTGTTTCCAAGCCTTTAAACATGTTTCTAACATCTATTTCATCTTTCCCTAACATCATCAATTTTGTGCAACATGCCCATTTAGAATTTTAATCATCAAAAATCCAATCAAACCAACCACGAGGCTCAAAAATAACAAGAGAGGCAGAAACTACATCAAAAACGGCACACCTACCTTATTTTAGAGCTTGATCGGGCTTGGGATCACTTGGCCTTTCTTTCTCCCTCTTCTTTCTCTCTCTAGAAACCATTTTGCAAGAGCTTTCCCATGGGTTCAACGAGTTTTGACGAAATGGAGAGGTGGGGGTATTTATAGAAAGCTAGAACAAATCCTGGTCATCGGTTCCGATTTGATCTCAGCCATCCATTCTTTCTTCTTGAATAAGTAAGCTTTCTCTCCAAGAAATGTGACACTTGTCTAGGGTGATGTCATCTTGATGACATCATGCTTACATCATCAAGCCACATGTCTTTTATCCAACCACACACGTGTCTTGCATCCAACCGTACACGTAATATCTTCTTTGCCCATCTAACCGTACACTTGTCTCTTCCATATTCCTTTATCATTTTGGCATTAAAATAGGGAAGAAATTAATATAAAATTCGTGCAAAATATAGCCCTTAGGCATTCCTCTACCTATTTTGCAATTCTGCACCGTATAGGGTACTTTTTTGAGTCTTGACTTACCCGATACCACTGGGATATGTTTTGGCACCATTTTCTCATCTTAATTAAATACATATATGGCGCCATCTTAGAGGAGTATAGATAAAAATAATTAGCTCTACTAACAGACTACTTAACCTTACTGAGTCACACAGTAGAGATTTCACTATAACAAGTAGACAAAAGACTGTCAAAAATATTCCTGTATTGCGTTTTGATTTTTATGCTGTCCATAAATATCTTCTGCTGACTCAGCATGATGACTCGTAGGTGTCATGATTGCATTTGGTGACTCATCATGATGACTTAGCACCGTCATGATAGTCTTTAGATATTTTGTTTCTCCTTTTCCTAGAAATATTATTAAATAATACTTAATCGGGGTTACCTTCTCTGAATTCTTTCTATCGGCTCGTATTTCCATTGATCTGTCTCTGGGTTTCATTCTTTCCCTTTCATCACGGGAAATTCCTCTAATTTTTCTTGGGTCAAAAGTCAAACTCTAGACAACTATTCTGACTTTCCCTGGATAGTGTATAAATAGGCTTTAAATTTAATTAAAGCTAACCTTGTCAGTTTCTGGGGACGGAATTAATTTTACAATCTGTGTAAATTCCTCAACTACTGGTCCCCAGTTTTTCCTTGTTATTTGAGGCCATCTCATAGCTTAAATAATTCAATTTAAGCTACTATCTCAAATTGTCCAAAACCCTCGAATGACTTCAGGGCATTTCCATCATTTCTAGCCTTACATCGGCTCTGGGATCCTATTCCCATTTTTTTGGAATTTTTCTAAACCATTTGGGCCTTTTTTGCTAACTCTGAGCATTGGCCAACTAGAACTTTTATTATTTACAATTAGGTCCCTACTTGGCCTAGGAATCTGTTTTTTGCAATTTGGTCCCTCCTTAGGCCTAACCTTTGGAACCATTTCTTACAAGCTTCTGGCATAACCTCTGGCCCTTAGTTGTTTCCAGTTCGTCATTCTTTAGTCCCTGAACACTATTGTTTTACACATTTACCCTTGGAAAATCTCTTTTTCCTTCCGAGGGATCTCCGGGACTATTGTTGCATTGGACTTAGTAATCATCCTTTCCTTGTGCTATTACTTGTATCTATGAGCCAAAATTTGGGATGTTACAAATTACATGCATTCCAACCTTTTGCTATTAATAGGGAACTACCTTACCTCATACATGTAGCACTCTAACATGCAATAGCCAAGGCACATAAAGTAAGGAGTATAGCTACACATTCATCATCATCATCATCATTTAGTTCAACCACATCTTAGCACATGAAATTACATAGCAATCAATGCAACACTCAACATTAAAGTCAATTAAATCTTACTACCTTAATCAAAATGCTCTTGATTCTTTGACCCTCTTCTTTCTTGCTTCCACAAATACCAAACTCTAACATGGCAAACCATAAAAAGGGCAGCAAGAATCATCAACCACTCCACATAAAAATCAACAATATAACTCAAGGACAACCTTTGTCCCTTAAAACTTCCACCTTTGTTCTTTAAATTTTATAGTTTGTTTTCATAAACCTTAAAAATTCCCTCTTGACTCATTCCTACATGATTTTTCATATAGATTCCAAATATCTACTTAGATTTAAGAAAATAAAACTTCCTCTTTCAGTTTCAGCTTGGCCAAACCACTATGGTTCATTTTCTAAAAATTACAACTTTGATTCTATGGCTTCCAATACTTATTCTTTAGGTTTATCCTACACCATTTTTCATTTTGAACACAGTGGAAGCCTCAAAACTTTGAAAAACACATCCTAAGATTTAGTTTCTCCCTTGGTCAAATAGTACCATTTGATTTCCAACAAAGAAATCCTTTAAAAAACAACATACAACCACTTGCAACCGCTTAGAAAAACCATGTTTTGAAGTGTTCTACCAAGATTTAACAACCAAACTCCCTCCCCTACTCAAAGAGCATTTCGGCCAGTACCCAAAGAGAGGATGAACAGAATTTTTCAACCATACAAAGCATGAAAACAAGACAAGGAACAACTTGAAACTAACAACTAACCTTAAATCTCACTTAGATGATCAAAGTTGCTCCCTTTCTCTTGATTTCTCCATCAAGCTCTCTCTTTTCCCTCTCTTCTTACCTTGGCCGAAACCCACATCTGAGTTTAGGGGGAGGAAGAGCCCAATTGATGCACCAAAATATCCCAACCACCATCATAAATGAAAAGCCAAGTGTCACCTTCCTACTTAGTCTTGAAACTTCTCTCTTAATTAAGTAAATCATAATGTAATTAAATTCCAAAGTCAAGATCCTCTCCACTTAATGCTTGACACTTGGAAAGCTTTAATTACCATCCATTAGAGGCTTAACAAATGGCAACTTGTGGGCCAAGTAAAGTGCAAGACTCTAGTCTTCACTTTATCGGTGCACTTTTACTCTGGCCTCTTTAATTATTTTCTGTCAGATCCATAATTTATTCTCCTCATTTTTATCTTCCTAAATTGTCCTCTTTGTCGCAAAATTAATTTCCCAATAATTACCTAAAAAGGAAAACTAATTTCCTTCTCTTTATTGATTTTTCCACTTTTCAAAGGAATTAGGAAAAATCATAAATACTTGAGAGTCTTCTTTTAATTCCGTAATTTTTTATAATTCCTTGGGGTATCATAGGAAATTTTCTTGAAATTTTATTCTCCTTAAAAATATTTATTTGAAAATTTTCAAATAAAAGCCCTTAAATTAGGCTAAATTACCCTGAAATTCTTTTGTAACTTGTCTAAGGGTAATTTGATCATAAAACTAATTTTATAATCCCATATAATTCTCAAATGATATTATCCTTATTTTCCTTAATTTTCCAAGGCTTGAAGATATTTTTCCCATAATTATTTTTGACCAATTTTCCTTAATTAGCCAAATTTTCATAATTGGCTTGGAAAATCATAATAATTATTTTCCACTATAAATCTTCTATTTCTCCTTATCCTTTTTGGCTCTTGAATATTTAGGAATATCCTTATTCCTAATTGCTACATTACTAGATGTGACATAAAACATGTCACAAGAACATTCAAATAACATGTACACAGCAACACACAAGCATACAACATCAGGCAATGACAATAGGTAAGTTCACTACCTTGCACCTCAAGCTTTCCTCTTACTTTTCCTTTGACTTTCTTAACTTTTCAACCATGTGGGCATTCGGTCAATATCACCAAACATCCTTTTGGATGTTCCAAGGTCCTAAACATAGTCATATTGATCATACAATCTATTAGGACCAAGAGATTAAATAAAATTCAAGACTAAGCTTCTTAAACTTAACTCTTTTCTCTTAATTTTTGGATTTATGTTTTAGCTTTGTAAAAATTGTTCTCTTAGACTAATCCTACACAATTTTACCCAAAGAATCCAAATATGGGCTTAGATTAATAAAAAGAAAACTCCTTCTCCAAGAAACAGTGTTGGCCAAATAGGAGGGTTTTGAAATCCAAAAATTCCAACTTTAATTCTAATGCTTCTAATGCTTGTTCTTTAGATTTATCTTACACCATTTTTCATTTTAAACACAATGAAAGCATCAAAACTATGAAAATCTCATCCTAGGGCATATATCTCTTATTGGCCGAACACTATACCTAACAACCATATCATACCAATTTCAACATAGATCCACTTGAAACAACCTCTAATCAATGTATTCTAACCAAGTTTAACATCAAAATCATCCTCCCCTAACTCTTATTAATTTCAACCAGCACCTCCCTTTAGGGGATTCCATATTTTTTAACCATTAAACTCAAGAATACAAAGCAAGAAGCAACATAGAACAACCTACTAACCTTAAATCCAAGCTTAGTAGATCAAAGGTAGGTGTCCTCCTCTTGATTATGCTTCAAAAAACAAAATTGCAAGAGTTTCCCCTAGTATTCTCATGTTGGCTGGAATGGAGGGGGAGGAGAGGCTCTATTTATAGCCAAAACTTTGGCTTGAATGGACTAAAATGCCCTTGGTGGCGAATAGAAAAAGTAAGGGCAATCTTAGAACTTCAAGTGCACTTTTGCATCATCATCACATCATCTTCTTGCATCATCATCACATCATTCTTCTAGAAGGTGCCAAGTGTTACAAATTTGGTAGAGGAGAAAGGAGATTAAATCCTAGCCATTGGATCAAAACTTAATCCTTAAGTTTCCTCCTAATTTATTTGGCCCACGTTTCTCCGGCTTTCTTAACGACCTTCCGAAGGTTACAAATTTTTTTGTCTACTCCATAATTTTCCTTTTATTCTAGAGAATATCTATAAATTTTCTCAGGCCATAACACTTCTTTTAAGCCCTGTATAACTAAAATGCCCTTTTATCGGCATAATCGGCTTTTTAATTTATTAAAGCCATTCTACTAGCCTTTTGGTTACAGGACTAATTTTATAAATTAGTACAACCTCTCAAACATTTAATTTCATTTTTATATACATTTTTGAGGTCTCTTGCTATTTTAAATGATTACCTCAAACAATCTACTTTTTACCGGCCATAACCTCATAAATTCTATTTAAGCTGCCTTAGGGTATTTTTATCATTTCTCTTCACAAAAGAGCTTTAGAATATTATATCCCATTTTCTTGGATTTTTCTTAAAATTTTCTATTTACTTTCCATTTTTACCCTTGTTGGCTGTAACCTTCTAAATTTACAATTTTGTCTCTACTTGGACTTAACTTCATACAACAATCTCTTTGAGGTTTCTAACTTAACCCTTAGCCTATTTCTACTCTCTTTTCTCTTTTTGGGCCCTTGAGACTTTATTGGAGTTTCTAGCCTTGATTATACTTGAGTCCCTGAAAACTTTTACTTTGCAGTTTAATCCCTAAAACTGCTTTGACTTCCTTTCTCATCTTTGGGACTTCTGCTCCAAAGGAGCTTAGTAGCCTACCTTTTTTAGCCTATTTCCAGGGCTTCTAGGCCTAAGAATTGAGATGTGACAATTGTTCTCCTCTTTTAAAAATTTCATCCTTGAAATTTCAGGGCCAAACCTCTTGTTTGTCTATCTCTAAGAGGTTACTTGAGGAGAATGTCCCTTTCTTTTTCTTTTTCTTTTTCTTTTTTTTCTATTTAGCATGCCTGAATATATCCTTATCAAGACTTATAGCTCTAAAATCTCAAACAATCCTACGTACCTTGGCATCAACTTTTTCACTTTAATGGTTTCTGCCTGTTATCGGTGTAACCTTTCTGTCTGCTCTAAGCCGTAAATAACTTTTGCTTAACTAGTTGTATTTGCTCAGAGGTTTGGTCAATTACCTTTGGACCTCTAACTTCCCTTTCTCCAAGTTCCATCCAGAAAATCAGGGATCTATAAGTTCTCCCCTGCAGAACTTCAAACGGGACCATTTAAAGGGTGGAATAATAGCTACTACTGTGAGCAAACTTGGCCCGTGGCAAGTACTCATTCCAGTTTCTATTAAAATCCAAAACATATGCCCTCAACTTGTCTTCTAGGATTTAGATCATTTGCTTTGTTTACCCGTTCGATTGCGATAATCAACGATACTGAGACTTAACTGGGTTCTCATGGCTTCTTGCATCTTTACAAGAATCTAGACGTAAACCTTGGGTCTCTATTTGGCACAATGCCTTTTGGTACCCCATGAAGTCTAACTACCTTCTTACCGTATAATGTTGCTAATTTTTTTGGCAAGTATTTTAACTTTAATTGCCAGGAAATAGGATGACTTGTCAATTGTTCAACTATGACCCATGTTGTGTCGTAACTTGACAGCGTGTGAGGTGATCTTATAATAGAACCCATGAAAATGCTATCCCATTTCCACTTAGGGAGATCTAGGTTTACAGAAATCCTGACAATTTCTGATGCTCTATCCTTATTTTAGAGCACGTGAGGCATCTTGTCACATATTGTGTGACATCTCATTTCATATTAGGCCATCAAAACCTTTGCTTAAGGTCTTAGTACATCTCAGTCATTTCCGAATGAATCGTGTACTTACTCTTACATGCCTTATCAAGAATTTGGTTTCTGAGACCATTTATTAGAGGGACCTATGTTCTTCCTCTATACTTTAATATTCTCTCAGTTGAGATTTCAAAATCTCTTGTCTCATGGGCTAGTACCTTAGCTTAAAGGGTCCTTGCTAATTCATCCCTTCTTTGAGCTCCTTCAATCCAATCAGTCAATAAGTCCTTTGTTCTTGCTCCTTCTGCTACATCAGATGTCAACTGCATCTAATAGATAGGACCCTAATCCTTTATATCTTTTAACAATTTACCCTCTTTAATCATCAGGTTGCCACCTGCACTACCTTGCATCGGCTACTCCATTGACCTTTCTCGGATAATACTTGATCCAGTAGTCATAATCCTTGAGTAGCTCCATCCTTCTTCTCTACCTTATATTCAGCTCTTTCTGATCTTACCGGTACTTGAGACTCTTATAATCACACAATAGTTCTATGGTTGCCCCATACAAATAATGCCTCCATATCTTTAAGGCATAAACAATCGCTGCTAGCTCTAGGTCATGTGTGGGGTAATTCTCCTTATGAGACTTTAGCTGTCGTGAGGTATAGGTGACAACCCTGCCTTACTGCACTAGTATGCATCCCAACCCCTATTTACTTACATCTGTGCATACTATATACGGTAGTGTCAGATCAGGGATCACTAGTACTGGAGAGGAGGTTAGCCTTGCTTAAGCTCTTGAAAGCTCACCTCACACTTACTGTCCCACACAAACTCTTGATTCTTCCTGGTAAGCTTGGTTAGTGATTCTTCCTAGAAAAGTCCTATATAGATCTCTTATAGTAACCTATCAGTCCTAAGAAACTTCTTATCTCTGTTACCATCTTAGGCTATTCCCAGTTGAGCACTGTCTCAACTTTATTGGGATCCACGGTCATACCTTCTTACTTAACTACGTGGCTTAGAATCTAACTTCATCGAACTAGAATTCACATTTACTCAGCTTGGCATAGAGCTGTTTCTCCTTTAGTGTACTCAAAACAATCCTTAATTACTGCTTATGTTCCTCCTAAGATTTAGAGTACACAAGGATGTCATTGATAAAGACTATGACAAACCAATCTAAGTACAGGCAAAAATCCAGTTCATATAATCTATGAAAGTAGCAGGGGCATTCGTTAACCATTGGCATCGCTAAGAACTCATATTATCTGTAACGAGTCCTAAAAGTAATCTCCAGAACATCCTCAACCTTATCCTCAACTGGTGGTATCCTGATCATAAATTGGTCTAGGAGAGTACTATAGCTCCAACCAACTAGTCTAGCAAACTATCGATCCGTGATATGAGATATTTATTCTTTACCGTGACCTTACTACCATCCTTCTTCTTAATAAAGCATATTGGAGCACCTTAGGAAGATATATTAGGTCTAAGGAATCTCTTTTCTAACAGCTCCCCTAACTATTTCTTTAACTCTGCCATCTCATTGGGAGTCATTTGATGAGATGTTTTCAACAGTATCTTCATAGACCTTGTTTAATCCTTTTGTCAATTTCATACTATCTTTGCTTACCTTAACTCTGACTTCCATCTTGCTAGACTTAGTGCACTCTTGTCAAAAATGGCTAACATTTCTGGCCTTTGTACTTTCTTACATTACTTTCTAGGGTTGTCCATTACAAGGCTACTTTTTCCCGAGCACACCTAACTGAACAATGCTGATAGGAATCTGAGGCACTGATGCTGATAGGCTCAAACCCCAGTACTTTGCTATCTTAGACCCTTCTTGTTCTGTCTTTAGTCAGGTTTTTCAAGCTTATATCCTTGACTCTAGCCTCATCTTAAGGATCTACCCGTCAATACTCAGTCTGTCACTGTATCACAAGGTGTTCTCCCTGTATCTAGAGCTAGCCTAAATACCTCTTGTTCAGGTCTTATGGTTTTAAATTTTCTAACTCTGGCTTTCCTCTATTAATTGGAAGAAAATTGAGCTTAGCCTAATCAATGATAAGGTTATCTAGAAGGAAGTCATGGGTACTCTCTTCGTACAAGTTTACCATTAAAGGAGGTTTTTGTATCCTAAACTCATCCTTAGTTTTCATCTTCCCAAAGAGGTACTATACTCTTACTCTTATAGGTCAACCACTTCCCCTTTGGCTTAGTCTACTGCGACCTCGAGAGCTATTATGCTCTACCGCAAGCCTTTTTAGGATCCATGGTGACCTTCGAATACTATCGTCTATCTAAGCCATATTAAGATCTCTGGGAGACTCTGACCATAGGGTTGTGTAATAAAATAAGTCACCTCCATTTAGTTGGTAACTTGACTAATCATTCCCCAAGACTGTTCCAATAGCCAATATCATTCTCTTAGGCCTTATTCAATTCTCCAGACCACCTATCTACATCTGTAGGTGCCTAAGCCAATCTGCCTTAGGAGTTGTCTTACTCCTCTAGCTACTCTTATCGTTCTTAGCTACTTTAGAACGATACAAGAAGAGGACTTATGCAACTTCTCCTTTCTCTACTTCACTTTTCAGTAGGAGCATACTCTAACATGCATAATGCTTGACATTTTAATGGAAGGAATACAAGCTCTTACTGGTTGTCATGTCTGTAGCGTGCCATCCAAATATCTTATTCCTAAAAAGGGAGCCTCTCATCCTAATGCAACTAATTCTGGAAGTTATAGGAAGAGGACTTATGAGGTTCTCTTTTTTCTGCTTGCCCTTCTCTACTAAGCTCAAGGACATTAAACCCTAGCTTTGTTCTTTGCCAGTCATACTTCCATTGGGGTGAAGTCAACTCCGTTTGTCTTGTCTCAGCTGCTCTTTTTTCCTGCTTGGACAGGGTATCTT
Organism: Neltuma alba; assembly: GCF_004799145.2. Classification (NCBI taxonomy): domain Eukaryota; kingdom Viridiplantae; phylum Streptophyta; class Magnoliopsida; order Fabales; family Fabaceae; genus Neltuma; species Neltuma alba. The sequence goes on from NW_021635122.1 coordinate 323,467, forward strand.
GCTCTATCTAGAGCAATGTCAACTCTGACTCACAGGATAAATCTCCCAATTTCTATAGGAACACTCATAGCCAAGACCATATCCCCTATGAAGGGTGCCTCTCAATCTAACCCCAAGTGATTAAGTATCTCTTAACATTATCGGGAACATGCCAACCTCATAATGCTAGTTCCCTGTATAGCTATCTATCTCGTTCTTGTCTCTTTCTCTTCTTCTTGATCCCCATGAATTCCACCAGGACTAATCCATTTTGACTTTACTATCTCTAAGTTCCTATTTATCTATTCAGGTACTTGAGATAGTTACTCTATCATAGTGTCCCAACCTTAACGAGACTCTAAGAGTTTGTCCAGCTTAGGTGGCCACTACATCCTCTTAGTGGTGTATAGACTCAACCCTTAACTATCTTATTTAACTCCTTATCATTACTCTTCCTCTTGAGGGAGAATTTGATATCTCTTAAATAGTGGCTAGCACTCTCTCTCTGATCTCTACCAGTCTTACTCTCAGGGACCTCATAGTCTATCAAGTTTTACCGAGATACCACCTCAACACCTAAGAGTCACTGTCTTGTTCGTCATGACCAGAATCCCTGTTCGTCGTGATGAAAGTCACCACTTCCTCTAGTGATCACTTCTATATTTGCTCATCGCCGCCAATGCCTTTGGTTCATCATGGCAAAACATACTTTCTCTTAACCTCTACTAGTCTTACTTAGCTTCGTTCATCGTAACCTTTATTCAATGCTTGAAGGACTTCTATGTCCTAGTCTCACTGTGATCCCCAACTAAGTCAACTACTTCCTTTCAACCAATTAAGGAAGGGTCTGGCTCACAACCCAGGCCATTAGCACTTTTGGTTTCCCTTATCCTCAAGGATCACTGGCAGCGAAAAGCTATCTTTAGCTCTTTATAGCTTTTTATATCCATTTAGAAATCAAAGATAGCTACTTTGATCGTGCTGCCTTAACACCAAATCAAGACTACACTAACTGTATCTAACTTAGGCTACCACTCGATGCTTCTGCTAGGGTTCAGACTCATACCTCTATCTGACTTATAAGCCATTATCCTTTCTTTCTCTAGAGGGGAAGTCCCTTTATCATTAAACAATGAGGGAGGGGTGAGATTCAGAGAAATTTCAGCAGCAAACAATACCATATGAATCATGCTAGATGGATGCTAATGCACTACACGCAACTTGTTTATTCTCTTATTAATTAGTGACATATTAGCATGCTCAAAGCTAACTTCTTGATGCATGACCATGGAGACATAATCTACTCATCATGAATATTAATTAGAGTAGCTAAAACATGTCACAAGAACATTCAAATAACATGTACACAACAACACACAAGCATGCAACATCAAGCAATGACAATAGGTAAGTTCACTACCTTGCACCTCGAGCTTTCCTCTTACTTTTCCTTTGACTTCCTTGACTTTCCAACTATGTGGGCATTTGATCAACATCACCAAACATCCTCTTGGATGTTTCAAGGTCCTAAACATAGTCACATTGATCATACAATCTATTAGGACCAAGAGATTAAATAAAGTTCAAAACTAACCTTCTTAAACTTAACATTCTTCTCTTAATTTTTGGATTTATGTTCTAGCTTTGTAAAAATTGTTCTCTTAGGCTAATCCTGCACAATTTTGCCCAAAGAATCCAAATATGGGCTTAGATTAATGAAAAGAAAACTTCTTCCTCAAGAAACAGTGTTGGCCGAATAGGAGGGGTTTGAAATCCAAAAGTTCCAACTTTAATTCTAATGCTTCCAATGCTTGTTCTTTAGGTTTACCCTACACCATTTTTCATTTTAAACACAACAAAAGCATCAAAAATATGAAAATATCATCCTAGGATACAGATCTTGTATTGGCCGAACACTATACCTAACAACCATATCATACAACTCTTCCAATTTCAATATAGATCCACTTGAAACATCCTCTAATCAATGTGTTCTAACCAAGTTTAACATCAAAATCATCCTCCCCTAACTCTTATTAATTTCAGCACCACCTCTCCTTAGGGGATTTCATATTTTTCAACCATTAAACTCAAGAATACATAGCAAGAAACAACATAGAACAACCTACTAACATTAGATCCATGCTTGGTTGATCAAAGGCAGGTGTCCTCCTCTTGATTATGCTTCAAGAAACAAAATTGCAAGAGTTTTCCCTAGTTTTCTCATGTTAGCTGAAATGGAGGGGGAGGAGAGGCTCTATTTATAGCTAAAACTTTGGCTTGAATGGACTAAAATGCCCTTGGTGGCGAATAGAAAGAGTAAGGGCAATCTTAGAAATTCAAGTGCACTTTTGCATCATCATTACATTATCTTCTTGTATCATCCTTACATCATTCTTCTAGAAGGTACCAAGTGTCACAAATTTGGTGGAGGAAAAAGAGATTAAATCCTAGCTATTGGATCAAAACTTAATCCTTAAGTTTGCTCCTAATTTACTTAGCTCACGTTTCTCCGGCTTTCTTAATGGCCTTCTGGAGCTCAAAAAATTCTTCTGTCTACTGCATAATTTTTTTTTATTCTAGAGAATATCTATAAATTTTCTCAGGCCATAACACTTTCTTTAAGCCTTGCATAAAATTCATTTACTTAAATACCCTTTTATCGGCAAAATTGGCTTTTTACTTTATTAAAGCCATTCCATTGGTCTTTTGGTTACGGGACTAATTTTATAAATTAGTACAATCTTTAAAATATTTAATCACATTTTTGTATACATTTTTGAGGTCTCTTGCTATTTTAAATAATTACCTCAAACGATATACTTTTTATTGGCCATAACCTCATAAATTCTATTTAAGCTACTTCAGGGGTATTTTTGACATTTCTCTTCACAAAAGAGCCTTAGAATATTATTTCCCATTTTTTTGGGATTTTTCTTAGAATTTTCTGTTTACTTTCCATTTTTACCCCTGTTGGCCGTAACTTTCTGAATTTACAGTTTAGTCCCTGTTTGGACTTAACTTTCATACAACCATCTCTTTGAGCTTTATAACTTAACCCTTGGCCTGTTTCTACTCTCTTTTCTCTTTCTGGGTCCTTGAGACTCTTTGGAGCTTCTAGCCATGATTATACTAGAGCCCCTGAAAATTTTTACTTTGCAATTTAGTCCCTAAAATTGCTTTGACTTTCTTTCTCATCTTTGAGACTTTTGCTCCAAAGGGGCTTAGTAGTCTTCCTTCTTTAGGCTATTTCTAGGGCTTCTAGGCCTAAAAATTGAGATGTGACATATTGCTTGACATAAAACAGATAGTGGATTTGTTTCTGTCTTTTGTTGAATCTTTTTCATGGCTTGATAGATAATTTGATAAGCCAATGATTTTTTTTCATGTTTCAGAATAAGGTTAACCAACACGTTAACTAATTGATTATGATAAATTGGATTAGATTTTATAGTTTTTTCTTCTGCAGTACCTTGACGTGACATGAGCGTGAAAGGAGTTCAAGAATCTATTTTCTTTTTATAAGGGCTAAAATCATTTATTTTGGCTATTTGACCCCATATTGTAGGGCAGACAGAGTTCAAAAAGGTCAAATCATTGATGATTCCATCATACATCATTAAGTTGCAAAAACTTCTGGATAGGTATCCTACATCTGAACTGAATTTTTTATGGTTAAAAAATCTCTTTCTAGTTGCTCTGAAACAACTAGGAGGTTCTCTAAAAAAAATACGGGGTTTGGTTTCTGGTGACAACATGCTATGGGATGGTGGTCTCACTTATGGGGTCGAATCAATACGTTCTAAGAAGAAATATTTGAATCTGATCGATCTCATAAGTATCATACCAAATCCCATCAATTGAATCGTTTTTTCAAGAAATATGAGACATCTAAGTCATACAAGTAAAGCGATCTATTCCTTGACAAGAAAAAGAAAAAATGTGAATGGTGATTGGATTGATGATAAAATATAATCTTGAGTCTCAAACAATGATTTGATTGATGATAAAGAAAGAGAATTCTTGGTTCAGTTCTCTACCTTAATGACAAAAAAAAGGATTGATCAAGTTCTATTGAGTCTAACTCATAGTAATCATTTATCAAAGAGTGACTCTGGTTATGAAATGATTGAACAACTGGGAGCAATTTACTTACGATACTTAGTTGACATTCATAAAAAGTATCTAATGAATTATGAGTTCAATACATCTTGTTTAGTAGAAAGACAGATATTCCTTGCTCATTATCAGACAATCACTTATTCACAAATCCCATATTGGGCTAATAGTTTTCATTTCTCATCTCATGGAAAACCCTTTTTGCTCCACTTAGCCCTACCCCTAGGGGTATTTTAGTGATAGGTTCTATAGGAACAGGATGATCCTATTTGGTCAAATACCTAGTAACAAACTCCTATGTTCCTTTCATTACAGTATTTCTGAGCAAGTTCTTGGATAACAAGCCTAAGGGTTTTCTTATTGATGATATTGACAATATTGGTGATAGTGATGATATCGACTGTGACCTTGGTACGAAGCTAAAGCTTCTAACTATGATGAATGAGCTAAGTATGGATATGAACTGAAAAAAGACCGATTTTCTATCTATAGCAACCTTCAATTCGATTAGCAAAAGCAATGTCTCCTTGCATAATATGGATTCCAAGCATTCATGATCTGGATGTGAATGAGTCGAATTACTTATCCTCGATCTATTAGTGAACTATCTCTCCAAGGATTGTGAAAGATGTTCCACTAGAAATATTCTTGTTATTGCTTTAACTTGTATTCTCCAAAAAGTAGATCCCACTCTAATGGCTCCGAATAAATTAAATACATGCATTAAGATACGAAGGCTTCTTATTCCACAACAAGAAAAGCACTTTTTCACTCTTTCATATACTGGGGGATTTCAATTAGAAAAGAAAATGTTCCATACTAATGGATTCGGGTCCATAACTATGGGTTCCAATGTACAAGATCTTGTAGCACTTACCAATGAGGGCCTATTGATTAGTATTATACAAAAGAAATCAATTATAGACCCTAATATAATTAGATCCACTCTTCATAGACAAACTTGGGATTTGTAATCCTAGGTAAGATCAGTTCAGGATCATGGGATCCTTTTCTATCATATAGGAAGGGCTATTTCGCAAAATATACTTCTAAGTAATTGCTCCATAAATCCTATATCTATCTATATGAAGAAGAAATCATGTAACTAGGGGGATTCTTATTTGTACAAATGGTACTTCGAAGTTGTTGATGTTTACACTGATCAATCATAAAAGATTTGTATTCTGGATTAAGTGTGACGGAGGAACCCATCCAGTAGAAATTATAGCTTTTAATTGTTGTCTTCATTTTTCTTAATTGGTAGTTTATTCATTTACCCCCTACTCCTTGCTTTGTCATTTCCACAATTAGTGTCTACTTGTCTACTATTATCTTTCATATCATCTCCATCTAACTTTTCCTCTCTCTCTCTCTCTCTCCCCTTCGTGAAAGTGACTATATTGTGCTCCAATTTCAAATATGGACTTCACAAAGTACTACTTCACGTGGGAGTTAGATGAAGATTGTTGTATGCTTACATTGAGGACAATGTAAATTCTAAGTGTGGAGGAGAGTGAATTTGGGTTTAAGTGTGTGATTATGATTGGACTACCATGTTAATGTGTTTCTTGCTCATGAGACTGATTTCTGAATGGTATCTTATTGGAAATTATTAGAAACTCTTTCAAAATTTTTGTCCTTTTCCACTCATTCTGTTACCTCCAGCCAAGATATTCTGTTGGCCTCAGCCAACACGTCTCAAACCCATTGTATGCTGTAGCCAATTCATCTCTGGAGCCTTCTTCGCTGCAGCCAATGCCTTAGTACATGTTTTTGGTTTCCTTAACTGTCACATCCCAAATTTTAGGCTTATAAGTATTAGAATTAGCCCGAAATGGGTAGACTACCAGACCCCTTTAGTTAGAGGTCCCACCCTGGAAAGACAGAGGGATTCTGAGGGACTAAATCGCAAAGGGAAAGTTTTTCAAGACTAAGAAAAGTGGAAGATAGAGACTTCAGTGAGGTCTCAAGACCCATGAATGAGAAATGGAAATGAATATTGGTCAAAGATTATGTTAAAGGCCTCAATAAGGTGAATTATGTGGTTAAGCCGAACAAGGGGTAAAATCATAATTTTGTAAAGTTTCAGGCCAATAAGGAAAAAAATAGAAATTATGCCCAAAAATCCTATAAAAATCCCAAAAAATGAGAAATGGAATGTTAAGGCCTCTATGTGAAGTTCTAGGGTCCAGTATAAGAAGTTAGGGTAATTAAGGGCCAAAGGTTGTGTTAAGAACCTCAATAAGAGAATTCTTGGGGCTAAACTCGAGCAGGGATTTAAATGCAAATTTTGCAAAATTTTAGACCAAAAGGGGGAGAGATGGAAGGTTGACCTGAATACTTCAAAAAAATTCCAGAAAAATAAGAATAAGGTCTAGAGGCCTGTATAAGGCTAAAATTGATGAAAAATACCCCTCCAGAGAATTTGTGGAATTCCCAGGGTTTCAGCTAATTTTGAATATTAGTGGAAATTGAATTAATTAAAATACAAGGAGGCCTTAAATAAGTTGACAAAAATGAGAGAAAATAGTTGAGAAACTATCATAAGTTTTAAAAATAATTCTGTTCCTAGAAACCTAAAGAATTGGCTTTAATAGAATTTAAAGCCTATTTATACACTATCCGGAGAAAGTGAAAGTAAACTGCCTAGAGGTTGACTTTTGACTTAAGAAAATTAGAGAAATTTCCCATGACAAATAAACAATATTGGTACCCAGAGATAGATTCTCATATTCGTGGACAAGTAGAAAGAATTCGGTCAAGTTTATTCTGAAATAAATATTATTAATTGTTTTAATAGAAGAATAAGGGAAGAGCATCACTTCCTCTTTAAGTATGTTATATAAAGCTATGTAGACTTATTTAAGGTGAGAAAATGATACCAGAACATGTCCCAGTGGTCCCCAAAAAGTCAAAACTCAAAAAACCACTAGTTACGGTGCAAAACAGCAAGATAGATGGAGGAATACCTAAGGGCTACATTTTGTATGAATTTCTTATTAATTTCCCCCCTATTTAATGCCAAAATGATAAAAAGACATGGAAGAGACAAGTGCAAGATTAGACAAAAGACACGTGTATGGTCGGATGCAAAATATAAGTACGGTTAGATTAAAGACATGTGAATTGATAATGTAAGCATGATATAAGCAAGATGAGGCAATCATGATGTCATAAAGACACTTGTCACCATGAGACAAAGAGGAAAAATGAATGGCCAGGATTTAATCTTGTAATTTCAAGATTAATGGCTAGGATTTATTCATAAACTCTATAAATATCCCTCCCTCCTTTCATTTCATCCCAAGTGTCACATCTTACTTCTATCATATCTTAGAGTCCAATTAGAATAATTTTACACCACTTTGGATGGCCCTAAACTCCTAAAAAAAGCAAACTGAATGTTGATTTTCGAAAAAACACTGTTCACTGCACATTTTCCAGATTACAGGTTCAACTTTAAAAAATCATAACTAATTCTAGAAAAATCGTACGGAGGTGTTTCAAAATTATCTGAAAAGCTCTTTGAACACTATTTGGGAAAAAAATATCAAACTAGACTTATCTCTTACCAATTTGTACAGTTTATTCATTAAACTTTACTATTCATTTGGTAAATTTTGAAACTTTCAGATTTTGTTCCTCAATTTTAGAAATTTGTGTCTCCTTGTGTACACATCCAAATGAGGCATTTTAAAGCTTGGGATGTCTACTATAAGTCTACCAAATTTTGTGGCTTAATTTGTTAATTTGCTAGGTTAAACTGGAGCTCAAAACTGATTGCTCTAGGACCTACGTTTTATTCCTTAACCATTTCTTACTTTAATTCTTTTTATTGTCTTGGCATGCATAACTTGGGCTTACTCTTTCCCACATGTTCTCATACATTTCCATTTATACCATAAATATTATAATTGATCACATGTCATCATTGGCATCCATAAACGTAATTTACAAAATAAGAGAATTATACATTGAATATTAACCTCATTCATTAACATCAATAATTCTCCACTTTCTTCTCCTTCCTTTTCATGCCATTATTGCTCATCATTGTTGGCCTAAATGGTTGGTTAGGGAGGGGTGAGATTTGGAAGAATCTCAGTAGCAAACAATACCATATTAATCATGCTAAATGGATGCTAATGCACTACATGCAACTTGCTTATTCTCTTGTTAATTAGTGACATATTAGCATGCTAAAAGCTACCTTCTTAATGCATGGCCATGGAGACATAATCTACTCATCATAAATACCAATTATAGTAGTAAAAACATGTTACAATAATATTTAAATAACATATACATAGCAAAACACAAGCATATAACATCAAGCAATGATACCTTGCACCATAAGCTTTTCTCTTACTTTTCCTTTGACTCCCTTGACTTCCCAACCATGTAGACTTTCGGTCAACATCATCAAACATCTTCTTGGATATTCCAAGGTCCTAAGCATAACCATAATGATCATATAATCCATTAGGACCAAGAGATTATATAATGTTCAAGACTAGCTCTCTTGAACTTAACATCTTCTCTAAATCTTGGATTAGTGTTCTAGCTTTCTAACAATTATTCCCTTAGGTCAATCCCACACAATTTTGCCCAAGAAATCCAAATATAATCTTGGATTCTTGAAAATCCAACTCCTTCTCCAAAATCCAGTGTTGGCCGAATAGTACCCTTAAAATTCCTAATATTTCAAATTTGCGTCTAATGCTTCCAACTTCACTTTCTCAACTTGTTTCCACATAATTTTCCATTCTAAATCCATTGGAAGACTTAGAATCATCAAAAACACATCCTAAGGGGAAGACCTTACCTTGGCCAAACTGATCACACAACAACCATATCATGTAATCTTTCAAATACCAACACAAATCCACTTGAAACAACCTCTAATCATTGTGTTTTAACTAGATATAACATCAAAATCATCCTCCCCTATCCCTAACATATTTTGGCCAGCATCATACCATAAATGAAACCAGATTTTTCAACCATAAAATCCAAGAAAACAAAGCATAATACAAAGTAGAACAACCTACTAACCTTAGATCCAAATTTGGTTGATCAAAGTAGGTATCTTCCTCTTGATTATGCTTCAAGAATCAAAATGACAAGAGTTTCTCCTCTTATTCTAATCATGGCTGCAAAGTGAAGGGGGACGGGTTCTATTTAGGGAAAATTACTGTACAGAAGAGAATTTACTACCAGAAGGTCCCATGAAATCATAAAATGTATATTAGGTCCCAAGGGACTTTATAGTAAAAAATTTGAAACGTGCAATTTCTTTCTTGCCCTTCTGATTAAAGAAAGAAACTGAAGCATAATCAAACTCCTTTCGGTTGTCATCTTCGTGAAATCCGCCGCCCGCTCACACTCCACCGTCGTGTTGTTCGTGCTCCATCCTCGTATACTCTGACAGCTTCAATCTTCGATGAGGTCTGTTAGTGTCTAGTTGGTACATTGTCACTCGCTGCTCCGCATTCGGTCACTCTTTTGTCCAACACCTTCAATCTCCTGTACAGTCCATCGGTCTATGGTCCGCATTCCGTCGGTCTCCGGTCTGCACGCCGTCGGTCTCTCGTCTGCACTCCGTCAGTCTCTGGTCCGCCCTCCGTCGCCCTCTGCTCTGACGCATTGAACGCTTTCAATCTCCAGCATGGTCCGGCTGACTCTGCTCAGCACTCCATCCCTCTCTTCTCTGTACTCTGTTGCTGTCTGCTTCAACGCCGTCAACTCTCAGGTACGATCTGGTGGTCTCTCTAGTAATGCCCTCAATCTCCAGACAAGTAGTCTCTCTCGGTTAGAATATTTAACAATTTCAAGCTTCTTGCTTATATTTTGAATGATGTTTGGTTTTGAATGTTTGAACATTTGAATTGTTGATTGTTCGTAAATAGCTGCTCGATAACCTGAAGTGTGTTTGACATTTCAAGCTTCTTGCTTATCTTTTTCTTTCGTGTGTTTATATATGGAACCAGTGATAATCCTGACTTGTATTTTCACTCTGATATTAGAAATGTGAAGTGTGTTGATATTACAATGATCTGACATGCGAATCAAAGTTATGGGCAAAAGTTGGGGTTGGCTGGTACTAAGTTATATTAGAGATCAGTTTGAAGAACACTGCTTAAAATTGTCATAAATTTGATTTGTTAGAGCTTTTTAAATGCAGCAATCAGTTATTGTTAATATTGCTGAATAAAAAGGGAGAACTTTATGTAATTGATTTGTTCGGCAATAAAATAATAAAGGTTTTGTTTGGCTTTTTATGGTGGGCTCCATGGTGGAATGTCCGAATAATTTGGCGATAAGGTGAGAAAGGAAATTGCTTGTTGGATATAGCACCTATTGGCTCTATACTATAACCAATAAAGGGAAATTCATTCTGGTGGATTGATTTGTGATCCATATGCAGCATTGTTTACTGCCGTTCATTGCTTTCTGTTATCCAAAGGGATATATTTTGATTTTGTTGATTAGTGAATAATTTGGTGGCGTTGAAGATACTTACTATTTTTAAATATATGTTGATGAAATTATTTTTTTTCCTTTCTGTAGTTGAACAAAATGACTAAAAAGAGTAAGAGCAAAGATGGACAAAGGGCTAGGAATTTCTCTGGATCCATACTATTTACTGAAGAGTTTTATGAGCAGAACAAGAAGTTTAAGTCTTTTAAAGAGGGCACTAACTCTGTGAAAAAGGCTTGGGGGAAGTTAACAGAAAAGGAGAAAGAACAATATGGTGAAAAGGCTAAAGAAATGAGAGTCCCACCAAAAGGGAAGAATTATATTGTTCCCTTTCACACACAGTGTGCTCCAGGACAATTTATGGAAGTCTGCAAGCAGTTAAAGAAAAGTAAAGATAAGATGGAAAGACTGAAAAGAATTGGTTTTGATAAACTGGTTGACATATGCTGCTCACAAATCTATAGAGATTTTTGTGGTGAATTGATCCGTGTGTTTGACCCTGTAAGTAGGCAAATTTCAATTCGAGGGAAGATGCATGAAATGGGGCCCAAAGATGTAAATAAATTGATGGGTCTACCATTTAAGGGGGAAGATATTAAAATAAATATAGAGAATGAAGATGAAACATTCAAGAAATTAAGGAGTGACTACGGGAAAGTGCCATTGAAAATCACCTTGACTTGTCTTTGCTTACACCTTGGGGCCAATTTCAAAATTTATCCAAGGATTGTACTATAGGCACAACCTCGAGTCGTTTCACTTGTGGAGCTGAAATTATGATCCTAGATTAACTAAATGTCATGGTTATGCAAATTAAGCTGGAAAAGGTTGGGGGTTTTCATTGAGACTTGTAATTATAATGTAAATGTATTTTTGGATTTTTGGGAGATTAAGATGAAAAGGATGGAAATCAAGTGTTGAATCAATTGGTAAAACCTCTTGAAAATGGATTCTTGGCAATTGTAGTTCTCTTAAGATGTGGGAGTTTTATAAATTCATTAGGTTTTCTTGATAACAACCTCAATAACTCATTGAGTCCAATGCTTACATTAATGAACTCATTAATGAAAACATTGTTAAGCTTCCCTAATGTGTAATTAAGAATGATTAATGCAAATGGTTCAATGCAACAGAAAGTCAACTCATCATCAAAACATGACCATGCAAGATGAAGAGAATCAAGAAAGCTACAAAGAACGTATATGTAACTACATATATTGAAGCATGAAATTCAACATTAACCAATCCAACTACAAATGTGAATCATCAACTAATGATTACATATCAATCAAAGTCTTTTACTAAGAATTTACAAATCCTGGACCAAGGAATTCATAAATACATAGCTAAAACTAAGATGAAACTGAAACTCCCCTTTTAAGCTCTTAGAACTCATGCCAATCATCCATCTTCAAGAGTTGGAGGAAGCCTAGCCACTTATGGTGTGCAGAAACATCTCAATTGAAATTGACTCAGTGTTGCGTATGGATGAAAATGACAGTGGAAGGTGAGGGATAAGGGTTCTGGTGGGAGAGATGAGAGAAGATGAAGAGAAAAACGTGGATGGTGGCTAGATATTCGTGTGTGACCTCATTCCTCTAGAAAATAGGGTTTCTAACCCGAATATGACGTGTCTGGGTCAGTTCATGGAAGCGGGCAGGTCAATTTTTCCCAAAATGGTCGAGTCTGAAAATGCTGATACGAGGAGTTCGCCGCGGCGAACCATGGCAAGGTTCCTCTTCTGCTCTATGTGCCTTGAGTCTTCAACCGTGGCTCCAATCTCAGGTGTCCTACACTAAAAAGTAACAATTTAAGGCATCAATTGTCCTAGAAATTAATTGAATACAATTAATAACTAATTATGACGATTTTACCCTAAAAAAGACACTAACTCAATGCAAGGACTCTTAATCTAAAATAAGCTCAATTATAGCCAAAAGAGCCAGAAAATGCAACAAAACCATGGATGATGTAATCAAAAGATAAGAATAATTTAAGCTCAATCAGCCATACAAAACAATAGGAAGATGGTTGATTGAAGGAAAAGAGGAAGAAAAGTTTGAATTCCTTTTTGTTATATATGCACTAGGAGTCCTCTTGTGTCCTGGCTCTAGTGTATGGGTGAGTGATAAAGTGTTGAAAGCCATGGTGCTGACAAAGGATAGTTTAGAACACTATGATTAGAGCAGCTTAGTTTTGAAAGAATTCTGCAACTCAATTGTAGAGTTCAAGAAAGGAAAGAAGAAAGGAAAAGCTGATGGGACGAAAAATATGGGAGGTTGCTTGTACTTCTTAATGGTAAGTGTGGTTATGATTCATTTACTTTGATGTTAGTTGTATTATCAATGTACTGTGTATGTTGTGATTGGTTGCTCTGTATGTTGTTATTTACTACTCTGTTGTCAATTGGAGAAATGTACGCTGTCAACTCCTTATGTATAGGTTGTGATTGGCTGGTGCCAAGGTCGTTATTGTCCTGTGCGCAGGTTGTTATTGGACTGTGTTGGTTTGTCACTTGGTTATGTATAGGTTATAATTGCCTTCTGTTCATGTTGTCATTCGGTTTATCGTGGGTTGTCATTGGTTGCTGTGCATGTTGTGAATGACACAAATGTAGGTTGTGATTGGCTGATGTGTAGGTTGTGATTGTATGGTGTGCATGTTGTCATTTGGTTTAGCATGGGTTGTTAGTAGCTGTTACTCAGGTCAGTGGCTTGTGTTGGTTTGTCACTTAGTTATTTATAGGTTGTAATTGCATTCTGTTCATGTTGTCATTCGGTTGAGTATGGGTTGTCATTGGCTGCTGTACATGTTGTGAATGGCGCAAATGTAGGTGATTATAGGCTTATGTGTAGGTTGTGATTGGACATTGACACTGTGTATGTTGTTATTTACTACTCTGTTGTCAATTGGAGAAATGTACGCTGTGAACTGGTTATGTATATGTCATGACTGGCTGGTGTGAAGGTTGTTATTGTCCTGTGTGCAGGTTGTCATTGGCCTATGTTGGTTTGTCACTTGGTTATGTATAGGTTGTAATTGCCTTCTGTTCATATTGTCATTCGGTTTAGCGTGGGTTGTCATTGGCTGCTGTGCATGTTGTGAATGACATAAATATAGGTTGTGATAGGCTTATGTGTAGGTTGTGATGGGACACTATGTATGTTGTTATTTACTACTCTATGCCGTCAATTGGAGAAATGTACGCTGTGAACTGGTTATGTATATGTCATGACTGGCTGGTGTGAAGGTTGTTATTGTCCTGTGTGCAGGTTGTCATTGGCCTATATTGGTTTATCACTTGTTTATGTATGGGCTGTAATTGCATTCTGTTCATGTTGTCATTCGGTTGAGTATGGGTTGTCATTGGCTACTGTACATGTTGTGAATGGCGCAAATGTAGGTTATGATAGGCTTATGTGTAGGTTGTGATGGGACACTGTGTATGTTGTTATTGGACACTGTGTAGGTTGTGATTGGCTGCTGTTTATGTTGTCAGTGGCCTCTCTGCATGTTGTTATTGTTGTATGTCTAAGTTATCATTTACTTTACATGCAGATTTATTGCCTACAATACTTTTCTCTTGGAAAAGAAAAGGCCGCAAAAAATGAGAATGCCATTAGTTATTGCGATGAGGAAAAAGTGAAGGCAAGAGTGAAATCAGAAAAGAATAGTGACAGAGGCATACTACATGGCGTTCCAAGTGTCGGTGGTGCTTCAACAAGTGCATCCAACCTAGATATAAAGCTAACCTACCCTATAAGTAAATCATGTCAAGCTTATTTTGGTGCTGTGTAGAATTTGGAGTAATGATAACTTTCATTACTGTTGTTTTGCAAGAAATCAAGAGAACGTATGAAAGGTTGATGACCATAGTTGAAGGGTTGGTGTCGACAATTGGAGAAGAGTTGGTTTCCCTACAGTTGAGGTTAACGGATGAGATTGAGAAGGAAGATATGGTGGAAGCAGTAAGTAGCGAAGATGAGAAAGAGAGGCAACTGAAGATGAAGAAACCGGTCAAGAAGGTAAAGGAAGCCCAAAAGATTCAATTCTGTCACAAGAGGAACAACAGAGTGAACCAAAAAGAGATGATAAAGAAGAGGGCAAAAGTGCTTTGAATGAAGAAGAGAGTCAATTTCAATCTGAGGAGAAAGGAGAAAGGAGTCACTCTGGATCAGAGGATGATGGAGAAGAAAAAACAAAAGACAAGTCTAGTAATGCAGTAGCAGAAGAGGATAAGGGTGTAGGCGATGATATGGAGGGAAAGGATGAAATAGACCAGGAAGCACAAGGGCAAATGGATGTAAGAAGATCAACACAGGTGAGAAGCCGTGCAATCAAATCTCCCTGGTTAGAGGAGGTGAAAAAAGCCCGTGACAAGAGAAAACCTAACGAGAAAGAGGAATTATTCCAGATGTGCACAAGAAGATGTGATCAAGATGAAGGTGCCAAGTAAGTGTTGGGACTGATTGTAATTGGGACAACTGACTGACAACAATTTTACACATACAACTCTTGTGCTCATTGTTCCTTTTGCTGCAGGTACATTGTAGAGATGTATGGGTACTTCTTGACACGTGCTGAGCTTTGCTGCCTACAAGACAGGAAATGGATGAATGACAGGGTAAGACAGCTATTTATATAGGTAGAGAACTAGCAATGTCATTATGATCATGACTAACTGTTTGTATCTGTGATATAGTTCATGTCTATGGTGGCGAGAACCTTGGTAGGAGATGAAAAAGAGAACCACGGTCGTGTCAATAGGCACATTTTTTCACCCTAGTTAATGCAAACAATGGCCGCTAATCCTCTTAGGTGGAGCCTAGAAAAACATGAACATGAAATCTTGCCGAAGCACATAGGATATAACATTGGAGATTGTGACTTCATATTTGGCCCCACCCTTTTCAATTACCATTGGTTCTGTTATGTGATGGATGTAAGAACCATGCGTTTCTATGCCCTTGACTCCTTGGTGGACAATTTGACGATGTTGAGATTACAAAGAGGGGAAGAAGAAGCAATGAAAACAGGGAAAAAACCACAAAGGAAGCAAGGGAAAAGGAAAGGACAAATAGATCCTAAGCAATTCATGGCAAGAGGGATTGTATGCACAAGTTTACATTCATTCTATAACTTGTTAATGCGTTATGGTTGCTTGTCTGCTTAACTGTCTTGGTTGTTAATGCCTGCTAATTACTTGTCATTCGCTACTGTGAAGGTTGTTAATGCTTCCTGATAACTTGTCATTCACAACTGTCAAACTTGTTTCTTCTGTTTGTCTTTTTTTTGCAGAGAGATTGTTTCTGCCAAGTGCTTTGTGTACTGAAGCCATCACTGTTTGCGGAGGAGGACAAGATTGACAAGGAAGTCACATGGGCAAAAGTTCATGTGCAATCTGACACGTGAGTTATTTTTCTACACAACAAGTACTTGTGTCTTAGCTTTTGGGAGCTAATGTTCATTGACTAAAGTACTTGTTTTTCCTTTGTAGGGACTCTTATGTGGTTCATGTGTTGAGCTGGTTACAAACATGGGACGGCACTGAGTATGGTGACGACAGCTACACAATGCCTAAGTATTTCCCTGAAGAAATCCATGACTTAAAGGTTGGATGCTTGTGGTGACTCATGACTTATCGAAACAACCTGCATGGCGATGAAGTGCTGTCTTTGCTGCGAGGAAACCCCCAAAGCAAGAGGAAGAAATAAATAACGAGCATATATTGTATTTACTTTTATTTATTTGATAGCATAGTGACATCTGAACGTCAAGTTCACATTTTATTCTTTTCTTTGACCATGTAATGACAGTTGGATGTTAAGATATGCTAATGTGTATTGATATCCTTTACTGGTTATCAAGTTTTTGTAAAGGCATTCATATGTTTTCATCATGTCCAAAAATGTAGACTGAATAAGACTGGATAAACAAATGGTAACCATGGTGACATGATAGGCATATGTCAGAGTCCTCTCTGCCACATCTATTTACAACCTCAACAAGGGTTGTTCACAACCGTAACAGAATTGATTAGCAACATTGGCAGTGCCCTTGACAAATCACTCAAGGAATAACAGAGCTCTTAACTAAATTATATTATTAGCACATATAACAACCTTAATAACAAAAATTGGGAGCATTTTAAAGTCATTAACAGCTTTACAGCAGATTTTTGTTGCAGCAATTCATTTACAACCTCAACAGGGATTGTTGACAACCCGAATAGAATTGGTTAACAACCTTCACATTGCCCCTGACAACTGATGCTGGGGATACACAACCTCCACATAACATCAAATTCTAACCAAATCATATCATGTTATGACTTTAACACAACTCGGATGTCTTAAGAAATCACTGAACACTGGAAGTAGGAGAAATTGTCACTTTATATCAGTAACATAATTGAGACTGCTAATGACAACCTGCACGGCGTCTGATAACAAGTCCATTACAACCTATTGACCAGTACATCAAAAATACAGAAATGATGTTATATCATATGACAACCAGATGTCATTTACCACTTGATATATATATGTACAATGTAACTACACCAAATTTACAACCTATTCAAAAAAGCATACGGGTTGCATGTGTGGATAATGACGGACAACTTGAGATGTAGGTTATGACATTTACAAAAAAATGCTATCACAAGCATTCACAAAATGAAATATCAACAAGCCACCAACAAAGCTCAACTTGGATTGGGGTTCTGGCAAGTCTTCACAGTGTGGCCTGGCTCATGGCATCTTCCACAGTGGTAAAGTTTTTTGCTTTGAAATTGAGATTCAATCCTTCTTTTCTTTGGCCTCCCTGAGGGTCTTTTAGTTATTGGTGGTTGTAAAAATGTTCCCGTCATCATCTGCATAACAGTGAGAGCTTCGGGATAAGGACAATCATGTGTCGCAATTGGCCTCATACTACTTGTATATATCTTCTCTTGGGCTGACAGCTTATAGCAATCATCTACAAATTCATAAACACTACCATGAAGTAGCTTTATCGCTACACAGGCATGAACACAAGGTACTCCGCTCATTTGCCATGCTAAACAAGTGCATTTGTGTGCTGTGAGATCAACAGTGACACAAATTATTCCAGTAAAAGATTTAGTATGAACTTGAACTCGGTTATCTCCATAATATACACTATGCATATTCTCCGCTCTTGCTACTTTTTCTTGTAACTTGGACTCAATATTTGGCCCGATGCCATTTGTCCAATTTCCCATTGCCATTTTGCTTGCAACCATCTTCTTGGCTAATTTCTCCATATGCTCATGTATGAGAACTGACACATTGTGTTTCCTCTCCTTCAAAATCCAGGCATTAAATGACTCTACAACATTAGTGGTGATGTTATCCCATCATTTAAACAGAAATTTGCTTAAAGCCCATCGATCTACATATCCTTAAGTGTCAACCCAATCAGCTAATTGTGGACAAAATGATCTAAGTTTCCCCATTGCAGCAACATATTCATCCTCAATCCTTGCATAGGTGATTCCATCCAGCATTTTCAATGTGACATCCTTTGAAGTACCTGAAACTCATCCCCTACCTCGGTTAATTTTTAAATAATGTGCACTAAAATTTTCTTTCACATGCCTGTAGCAAAAAGCATGTCTCTCGCCACCAAATACTGTCCGCACAGCACCTATAATGGCATTATTTCAATATGAAACTATCATTGTCTCCACTGATCTTGTGATGTCTTTGACGTTCTGGAGAAACCAAGCCCAATCATCATATGTCTCCCCACTGACTATAGCATATGCTAATGGAAACAGTTCATTGTCCGCATCATATGCATTAGCTGAAATCAATGTCCCCCTGTAAGGACCACTTAGATGACATCTGTCTATATAAAGTATATGTCGACACCCTTCTAAAAATCCATTAATTGAGCATCTATAAGCAATGAACACCCTCTCAAATCTGTTACTATCCAACCCTTCCCATCGAGCAATTATGTTTGGATCAGTTTCAATAAGCCTTTCACAAATCCAGGGAATCACCATGTATGAATCCTGTGCACGACCATGTATTTCCCTCAATGCTCTTTCTCTACCCTTATATGCTTGACTATAATTCAGTCGCACCCCATATTCTCTGTACAAATCTCTTCTAATTTCATTAGCATTCTTGTCTATATTACACCTCAAAGAATCTATCATGATTGATTATGTTAAGTTTGACCCTCCAGAGTGAGATACAACCAAGCTGTCCTGTGCATAATGCACATGCTCACTTCTTAAGGTTCTAATTATTAAGAACTCAGAATCTTGTCTTTGTCCCATTGAGTATGCACCCATATACCACGGGCATCTCTCCGCCATACACTTCACAATGATCTTTTGCTGATTGTTCTTCACAAACTTGTATGAAAACTTCACAGTAATACTGTAACTATATAGTGCTTGCCTAAGGGCCACTGCATTAGGAAAAATTTGTCCTTCTCCAATAACCAAACCCTTCTACTTTGTTGAATTCATTTCCAGATTTGGGGTCGGCATCTTTTCTGAACCACATGGCAATGATAGTGAGTCTTTACTAACCACATTAGGTGGAGACATAGACAGTGTATCTGAACCTTCGAACAAGTCTTCTATCTTACATAACAGAATAGGTCAAGGGGTCGTTAATGACAACCTTCGATCACTGTAACAACAACTTATGCACAACAGTTGACAATAGCTAATGTTACTTCGAAATTTAAATAACACAACTTACACATGTTGCTCTTCTATTACAACATCCCTTGTTAGTTGTGAATTTTGATCTCCATTTTCTCCTATATATACATGACCACTGTCACCATTGAAGTTAATTAAATGTTCTACTCCTTCATCATCTACAAGGTTCACAAATGTACACTCATCAAATGTTATTGTGAATTTCATAACCATTCCATTACTTTCTTTTCCCACAATTAATGCTACCATTGTTCTAAATTCTCCATATGATGTCCCTTCCTTTATCATTCTTGTTCTCACACCACCTCCAACATACTGCATTTCACCTTCTAGACCATTAATAAATTGTCCTCCTATATGGAGGTAGCAAAACAATTGCTTCCCACTTGAAGTTGCCATCCTTGATATCAACCTGCCAAAATCACTTGTTAATAACAATTCATACAGTTATATTAACAACCTTCGATGTATCCATTAACAACACATTTAACCATCACATTTGAGGGGTTACAATAATAAATATCTGTTATTTTCCACTCATTTTCATCAGCAACATAGCATCAATGACCAAAAAATAGAGCATCATTCACCAAAAAACAGAGCATTGCTTTCTAACCCTAGCCACACGTAGTAAAACCACACCTAAGATGATTAAAACCACATATGACTAAAATGAGCCTCCCTTGATACTTCAAGTGAGTTGAATCACATCCTTAATACCCACATATCCACACACAATCAACTTTTCATACCAGTATTAAACTTGAGACTGGTTGTTAATAACAAGTCATATAGTTATATTAACAACCTTCAATGTACCCATTAACAACACATTTAACCTTCGCATTTGAGGGGTTACAATAATAAATATATGTTATTTTCCACTCATTTTCTCAGTAACACAGCATCAATGACCGAAAAACAGAGCATCATTCACCGAAAAATAGAGCATTGCTTTCTAACCCTAGCCACACATAGTAAAACCACACCTAAGATGATTAAAACCACATATGACTAAAATGAGCCTCCCTTGATATTTCTAGTGAGTTGAATCACATCCTTAATACCCACATATCCACACCCAATCAACTTTTCAGACCAACATTAAACTTGCCACTGGTTGTGTACAAAAGAAGAGAAATGTTGTTAATGATGAGACCTACCAAGAAGATGAAGAAATAATGTGGCTTGCCTGCAATGGAGTACCAACGCATACCTCCCTTCTTTCTTTTAGAAGCTTCTCTTCCTCGTGCATGCATAACAAACAAGCGCACTAAATGAAGCCAATCAACATCTCTCCCTCTTTTCTTTCCTTTTTCAATGAGTGAGGGCAAGTATGTAATATCACAATTGAAATTATTTACCCAGAGGTCCCTGGGGACTTAGGAGGAATTTGGGGATTTCATGGGACCTTTCGGTAGTAAATTCTCTTCTGTAGGACTCTACAGTAATTTTCCCTTCTATTTATAGCCAAAACATGGCCTTGAATAGACCAAAATGCCCTTAGAAGCTAATAGAAAGGGTAAAGGCAAACTTGGAACTTCAAGTGGACTTTTACATCATCATTGCATCATCTTCTTGTGTCATCCCTTACGTCATCCTTCTAGAAGTGCTAGGTGTCAAAAATTTAGTGGAGAAGAAGGAAGAATGAATCTTGACCGTTCGATCAAAACTTAAGCTCCAAGTTTCCTTCTAATTTACTTGACTCACATTTATCCAGTTTTCTTAATGGCCTTTTGGAGCTCAAAAAATTCTTCTATCAACTCCATAGACTTCCTTTAATTCTAGAGAATATCTATGAATTTTTTCAGGCCATAATACTTCCTTTAAGCCTTGCATAAAAATCAATTAATAAAATACCTTTTTATCGGCATAATCAGCTTTATATTTTATTAAAGCCATTCCACTGGCCTTCTAATTATGAGACTAATTTTACAAAATTAGTACAAATTTTTAACTACTTAACTGTATTTTTGTGTATATTTTTTAGATCTCTTGCTATTTTGAATAATTACCCCAAACGGTGTACTTTTTACTGGCCATAAAATTATAAATTCCATTTAAATTGCTTCAGAGGTTTTTTCATCATTTCTCTTCATAAAAGAGTCTTAGAATATTATTCCCATTTTTTGGAATTTTTCCAGAATTTTTTTGTATACTTTCATTTTTACCCCTATTGGCCGTAACTTTCTAAATTTACGATTTAGTCCCTATTTGGACTTAATCGTATAAAATGATCTCTTTGAGGTTTCTAATTTATCTTTGGCCTGTGTCGAGCCTCTTTCTTCTTTATGGGCCTTCAAGACTTTAGTAGAGCCTCTAATCTTGATTACACTTTAGCCCTTAAAAACTTTCACCTTGCAGTTCAGTCCCTAAATTGCTTTAACTTCCTTTTTCATCTCTAGGACTCTGCTAAAAAGGGTTTGGTAGGCTATCCAATTCAGGTTACTTTTGGTACTTCTACACCCAAAAGTTGGGATGTTATACTAAGCCTATGAAAACCATAGGAAAATTCTTGCAAAATGAATTCTAAAGAGAGAAAGAAAGGGAAGAGAAAGACTAGTGATCCCATGTAAGATCAAGGTATGTTCATGGTTTTTGATGTAATTTTTCACTACTCTTATTGTTATTGAGCTTTATTATGGATTTTAATGGTTTTTGGGAGCTTGAAACCCTAAGAGGATATGCTGCATGAAATTGTTAAGTGTAGGGGAAGATGAAATTGATGTTAGAACAATATTTAAAGGCTTGAAAGGAACAAGAATCAAGTGGTTTTATGTTGAAATTGGTTAAATTTTATGATTATGTAACTTAAGTAAGATTTTGGCCAGGCTGGTTCTTCAGGCTAGGATTGGATTTTGATGATTTTGATCCTTCCAATAAGTTTAGAATGAAAAATTGTATGGGGTAAAGGTGAGTAAACCAGTTTTAGACCCTAAAGGCATACCATTCAGCCAAGGTATGAAATGGGGGAAGGAGTTGGATTTTGATAAATCCAAGCTCATATTTGGATTCCTCATAAAAAATTGAGTAGGAAATGACCAAGATAATTTTAAAGGCTATGGAAGAAAAAGTAAAAATTAAGATCAAAGAGGAACAAGTTTAAGAGTTAAGATGGTTAATAGTTTTTCATGGTCTTAATAGATTGCCTATTATTGTGTATTGTGAAATTAGGGCCATGAGACACCAAGAAAAGGAATGGCAAGATTTTTCAACCAATCTTGGTAGTTGGAAAGTAAAAAGAGCAAAAAGGAAAGCTTAGGAATAAAAGGTAGTGAACTAACCTTTCTTGTATCCTTGATGTGTATGCTTGAGTGTTGATGTGCATTATGTTGTTTGATGATAATATGAACATGCCATTAATATTATGTGATGATAAATAATAATGATGGTATGTATAATTGATTATAATAATGTATGGGAATAGTTTATGGATTGATGGAATGGTATTATGCAAGGAAAAAATTAATTATGAATTATTAATACAAGTTAGGGGAATAAAGCATCCCTAAAGGAACCAGGAATTAGTTATAGAGTTTAGTGAGGAAAATGACTAATTCTGCTTGTGAAATTTGGTATAACTAAAGTAGACATCCTAAGCTTTAAAATAAGTAGTAGATCACCTAAAATAGATGTGTATATTAAGGGTTATGCTTGATTAAAGTCAGGGTAGAGAAACAAGAAAGTACAGTTTTGACCAAATGAATAGTAAATTTCAATGAATAAACTGTACAATTTGGCAAGGGTTAAGTTTAGTTTTATATTTTTTTTTCTTATAGAGAACTGAAAGAGGTTCAAATAGAATTTTGAACAACATCAATATGATTTTTCTATAATTAGTTATGATTTTTTAAACTTGAACCAAAAATCTGAAATTTAACTAATGAACAGTACCCTGAGAACCAATTGCAAGTTTTTGATCCCCGGGTTTATTTTATGATCCCCTTGAACTGTAACGCTTCCAAATACGTACTTTGAGGGATTAAAGGAAAGATGTTTCATTTTGGTATCAGAGCAAAGGTTCTAGCAAGTGTTAAATAGAATAGTGGCTCTAGTAAAGATTGTGGCACAGGTTTAATAGAGCATTGGTTCAAGTGAAGCCGGTATGAGGAAAACCCTACCTAGGAAGGTAATGGGTTATTAGGATTGGTCCAACAAAGGTTAAGAAATTGAGGTAATTTTTCAGGAGAAATAGCACAGAGGAGAAGTAAGGAATGACAGAGAGTAACCTGAGAGATGACATAGGTAGTTGTTGCTAAGAGACTTCCCCTCAAGAACGGAATGGTTGAACTGAGAGAGCTTAACTAGGGTATGAGTGAAAGTCAAAAGAGTCCCCCAAAGAGTACTAACTGAGAGTACAGTAAGTCAGGCAGGGGTAGGAGTCTATACCTTAACAGAGAAGTAAAGTAGCAACCTAAGTCTTAGGTAATTAATGTCTATTTCTTGACTGGAATAGCACATAATAGAGGTATTTGAATGATTTGTGCCTATTGTTTAATATGGTCAATTTATGATGACCAGTGTATGACCATAGGAATGAATAGTCAAAAGATAAGAGAAATAAGAAAGTAAAAGACAGACAGTATTATTTGGGGATAAAGATAAAGAGGAATAGATGAGAAGTACAAGGCTATCTCAAATTTGAATGTAGGAAACCCTAAGAGATAGCGAATCAAGAGGGATAAAGATTAGATGATATAGAATGAGCAGGAACCCTCTTGGTGATGCCTCGAGAAGTTGAGGTTTGAATCAAGGTTTGACATTTGAATCTAGTGCACATGGTTAAAGATAATAGTTGCACTAGGAACTAGCATAGACATATGAGTATGTTCCCGATGATGCTTAAATACTTGATAATGTTGGAGGCTAGATAGTATTCTTTTGTGTCCCTAAGGCATCTAAGAGCATGGAACCATAACACTCAGGCCAATGTGCAGCCCAAGAGATGAATGTCATTGCCAAAGTAATTGAACGAGTCAGGTTAAGAGGCTTTCCTAATGGGGATGTGGCATGTAAAGAATATGCCAGGGTAAAGATTGAATAAGCGAAAGGTCTTGGTCACAGAGTGTCTCTTAAAAATTGGGAGGTGTTCCTTCGACCTTAAGTTGATTCTATTCTACCAACAGTAAGCTGTCCTCTAAAGAGAAAGAAGGGAAACAACTACGATAGGGTTGATAACATTATGAAGGTAACAACACATCCTCCCGAAGTGGTAGAGTTGATGCCATACCTATAAAAGTGTTATGTCCTCTATCAAGGCAGGGAAAGTGGTCGACTTGATGTTGCTTTAGTATGAGCAATACGTCCTCCCACAGGAAAGAATAATAGTGGCCGAGAAAAGGCTTGAGGAGTTGACCTTACCTAATAAGAGTGGACTTAGCCAAGAGTAGTGTAAGGATGGAATATCTAAGAAGATAATAGAGATGATTTTACAAGACATCTCCCTGTAAAATGAGAAAGAGAATTCATAAGGCATGGTAGATTGGCATAGATATGATTACAAGCCCAGAAGGCCAAGAGGTGAATCACTAGCCTAGAGAATTACAAGGGCACAATGAAAGGGAAATAGCCTAAGGTAGCTAAAAGTTAAGAGAAAAGGAAGGGCAGGAAAGATGATTGATTCTGGAGTTGACAGAAAGGATTGAGTAAGGCCTAAGAAGGTAATATTAGCATCTGTGGTCAGTCTTGAGGAATGATCAATCAAGTTACCAGCTAAGAGTAGGCGACTTATTCTTTAATTCAATTCCCTAGTCTAAAGGCTCCTTAAAAGCAGAACATGGCTTGGGTAGAATGTGAAAGAATCCAGGATCATAGTAGATCTTGAAGAAGCTCACGGTAGAGTGCAATAGCTCCCAAGGTCGCAGTAGACTAAGCCTAAGAGAAAGTTACTAAGCCATAAGGGTAGTATCTCTTTGGGGCACGAGAATGAGATGACTAAGGATAAGTTTAAGATGGGAAAATCTCCTCAGGTTGGTTACCTAGTACTGAGAGAGTACCCTTGACTTTTCCACAAATACTATTATTATTGATCAGACCGAGCTTAATTTTATTCTAGTCAATGAAGGAAAGTGAGGAAAGTAAGAACTAAAGGAACCAAGAGCTGTAAGTCCCAAACAGTATGCATTCAGGCAAGCTATATGGGAATGAGAATGTGAAAGAAAGGAGATAGGTCCTTAAGGTAAAAGATGAGAAT
Organism: Neltuma alba; assembly: GCF_004799145.2. NCBI lineage: Eukaryota > Viridiplantae > Streptophyta > Magnoliopsida > Fabales > Fabaceae > Neltuma > Neltuma alba. The sequence continues at coordinate 348,945 of NW_021635122.1, forward strand.
AGTAGAGTATGCCAAAAGCCTAATAAAGGTAGTGCCAGATGAATTTGGAATGCCATGGTATTGTAAAATACCATAAAGACAGGTGCACTACTACGGCATTATCATGAATGAATGGGCCTAAAGTATAGGAAGAATGGGAGCAATAATGATAAAATATGTAAAAGCAAAGGCCAGGCTCATGTAAATGACAAAGAAATAAGGAACAGAAAGCCATGTAAGTACAAAATCTGATATTCAAACCTGGTAATGAGGTGCAATAAAAAGTTGAAAAGGCCAAGTTGAGTAAAACTGGTCATATTCTCCCCTGTTGACCTCTCATTAAGGGTAAGGATAGAGGTTTGTCTTAAAAATTTTAAGGACGAAATTTCTTTTGAAAGGGGGAGAATTGTCACATCCTAAATTTTAGGCATAGAAGTATCAGAATTAGCCTGAAATAGGTAGGTTACCAGACACCTTTTGGTAGAGGTCCCAAAGGTTCAGTAGAAGGACAAACAGATTCTTAGGGATTAAATCGCAAAAGGAAAGTTTTCTGGGATTGAGAAAAGAGGAAGATAGAGACTTCAGTAAGGTCTCGAGACCCAAGAACAAGAAATGGAGATGAATGTTGGCCAAAGATTATGTTAAAGGCCTCAATAAGGTGAATTATAGTGTTAAGCTGAACCAGGAATAAAATCGTAATTTTGTAAAGTTTCGGACCGGTAAGGGTAAAAATGAAATTATGCCCAAAAATCCTTAAAAAATCCCAAAAATTAGGAAATGGTGTGTTAAGGCCTCTATATGAAGTTCAGGGGTCCAATATAAGACGTTAAGGTAATTAAGGGAAAAAGGTAGTGCTAGGAACCTCAATAAGAGGATTCTTGAGGGTAAACCCGAGCAGGGAGCTAAACACAAATTTTGAAAAATTTTAGGCCGAAAAGGGCAAAGATGGAAAGTTGGCATGAATACTTTAGAAAAATTCTAGGAAAATAAGAATAAGATCCAGAGGCCCGTATAAGGCTAAAAATAATGAAAATACCCCTTGAAAGAATTTGTGGAACTCCTAGGGTTTCAACTAATTTTGAATATTAATGAAAATTGAATTAATTAAAATACAGGGAGGCCTCAGATAAGTGGACAAAAATGGGAGAAAATACTTAAGAAATTATCACAAGTTTTAAAAATAATTCTGTCTCCAGAAAGTGAAGGGGTTGGCTTTAATAGAATTTAAAGCCCATTTATACACTATCTAGGGAAAGCAAAAGTAAACTACCTAGAGGTTGACTTTTAACTTAAAAAATTAGAAAAATTCCCCATGATGAATAAACAATATTGGTACCCAAAGACAGATTCTCAGAGTCGTGGACAGGTAAAAAGAATTCTGCCAAGTTTACTCCGAAATAAATATTATTAATTGTTTTAATGGAAGAATAAGGGAAGAGCATCACTTCCTCTTTAGGCATGTTATATATGCTATGTGGACTTATTTGAGATGAGAAAATAATGTCAGAACATGTCCTAGTGGTCTCGAAAAAGTAAGGACTCGAAAAAGTACCCGATACGGTGCAGAATAGCAAGATAGGTGGAGGCTACATTTTGCACAAATTTCTCATTAATTTCCTTCCCATTTTAATGCCAAAATGATGATGGGACATGAAAGAGACAAGTGGACGATTAGATGAAAGACACGCGTACGATTAGACGTAAGACAAGTATATGGTTAGATTAAAGATATGTGGCTTAATGATGTAAGCAAGATAAGGTAAGCATGATATCATGAGGATACTTGTCACCACAAGACAGGAGAAAAAATGAATGGCCAAGATTTAATCTTGCAATTTCAAGACCAATGGTTAGGATTTGTTCATACACCCTATAAATACCCCTCCCCTCCTCTCATTTCGTCCTAAGCCTATAGAAACCATGGGAAAGCTCTTACAAAATGAAGTCTAGAGAGAGAAAGAAGAAGAGAAGAGAAAGACCAAGTGATCCCATGTAAGATCAAGCTCTAAAACAAGGTACGTTCATAGTTTTTGATATAGTTTTCACTACCCTTGTTATTGCTAAGCTTGGTTATGGATTTTAATAATTTTGGGAGATTGAAATCCTAAGAGGGTATGCTGCACAAAATTGTTAAGTGTAGGGGAAGATGAACTTGATATTAGAATAATGTTTAAAGACTTGAAAGGAACAAGAATCAAGTGGTTTTATGTTAAAATTGGTTGAATTTTGTGATTGTGTAACTTAAGTAAGATTTTGGCCAGAGCTAGTTCTTGTGGCTAAAATTGGATTTTGATGATATTGATCCTTCCAATGAGTTTAGAATGAAAAAATGTGTTGGATAAAGGTGAGTAAACAAGTTTGGATTGAAAATAAAAATTTTAAACCCTAAAGGCATACCATTCAGCCAAGGTAAGAAATAGGAGAGGGAGTTGGATTTTGATGAATCCAAACTCATATTTGGATTCCTCATAAAAAATTGAGCAGGAAATGACCAAGAGAATGATTTTAAAGGTTATGGAAAAGAAAGTGAAAATTAAAGTCAAAGAGGAACAAGTTTAAGAGTTAAGATAGTTGATGATTTTCATGGTCTTAATGGATTGGCGATTATTGTGTATTGTAAAATTAGGGCCATGAGACACCAAGAAAAGGAATGGCAATGTTTTTTAAATAATCTTGGTGGTTGGAAAATAAAAGGAGCAAGAAGGAAAGCTCAAAGATAAAAGGTAGTGAACTAATTTTTCTTGTGTGCTTGATGTGTATGTTTGTTTGTTGGTGCACATTATGTTATCTGATGATGATATGAACATGTCATTAATGTTATGTGATGATAAATAATGATGATGGTATGTATAATTGACTATAATAATGTATGGGAATAGTTTATGGGTTGATAGAATGGTATTATGTAAGGAAAGAATTAATTATGAATTACTAATGCAAGTTAGGCGAATAAAGCATCCCTAAAGGAGCCACAAATTAGTGACAAAGTGGAGATAAGGAAAATGACTAATTATGCCTGTGAAATTCGATATGATTAAAGTACACATCCTAAACTTTAAAACAAGTGGTAGATCACCTAAAATGGATGTGTATGCTAAGAGTTATGCTTGATCAAAGCTAGGATAGAGAAATTGGAAAGTACAGTTTTGACCAAATAAATAGTAAATTTCAACAAGTAAACTATATGATTTGGCAAGGGTTAAGTTTAGTTTTATTTTTTTTCTCTAGAGAACTAAAAGAGCTTCAAATAGAATTTTGAACTGCCTCAATACGATCTTTTTATAATTAGTTATGATTTTTCAAACTTGAACCAAAAAATCTGGAATTTAACCATTGAATAGTACCTCAAGAACCAATTGCAAGTTTTTGATTCCCGGGCTTATTTCGTGATCCGCTTGAATTGTAACGCTTCCAAATGCGTATTTTGAAAGATTAAAGGAAGGATGTTTCATTAACCATTTTCCATGTGCTTTGACTTAACTTTTGCTACTTTTGGAACTTCAAATGAATCCTTATTGCACAATGTTTTTGGATGGTTGAGCATGTCTAAGCTTGATTGCATTTAATCTAGCTACTCATGAATATCTGCTTGATGCTTTAAGTGGAATGTTTGAGACACAATCTTGTTAGCTTAAGTACATATCAGAAGGATTTTAAGCCTTACTTCCTTTTGTGTTTCCACCTAATTCTAGTCATCTTCTAGAACTTGTCTAGATTCCTTTTCAAAATCAGATAAATACTTTGGATATGTGGAAATGATAGGAGCACTCTTTTCTAAACCCTTTTAAACCCAAACATAAGCCATTTCATTTTAACTTTGCTAACCCCTTTGAACATTCCATCGTTCTAGGTAATTGTTGTGCACGTGGATTTCATTTTGGATTGTCAAAGCTTTAAGGGATACATCATTAGACTTTCAAGTTCACTTGGGAATTGAGCATGTATTTTGATCATTCATAGATGTCATGTGTTTTTGTTGATAAATCTTGGTTCTTGTGGCTATGAGTGAAGGGGGAAAAAAAGAAACGTATAGGAAAAAAGACAAAAAAAAAAAAAAAAAAAAAGAGACCCAAAAGTTACAAAGAAAGAGGGATATGAAAAAAAACAAAAAAAAGCCAATAAAAAAGAGCAAAAAAAAAAAAGAATAAAGTGTGTAGCCACATGGTCACATAGGTCAAGAGGAGCATAGATTTCTAATTGCTTTGATGCATGATTTATCTCATTAGTGATTGTTATGAACTATCATCTCCTCATTTCATCTGCATAATCTTTGCCTATTGCATTATCTATTCCATTTGGCTTTTTTTTCCATCATTACAACCTTATGAAGTCCCCTTGATCATGGATCCATAGTATACTAGTGGTAGAGAAAGTAGAATCTTTACAAGCCTATAGTAGGAGCTAGATTAGGTGGATGAGAGTGAAATTACTTATGCTATATGTGAGATGAGTGAAACACTTTAACTGTTGTGAGTCCTCTATGTTCTATTCCCTTGATCAATCTATGTGCCATAGTTAGTTTCTTTACATTAAAATATTCCAAGAATTGTATTGAGTTAAAGATAGTGGTTACTTGAATTAAATGCTTTATCACTCTTAGCCGTGTCTGATCTTTCCATTGCATTTGGTTCAACTGTTGGGTTCGTTCGTAGCTTTCTATTTTTCCTAGAAGTGCAAAAGGCTAAGCGTAGGGGAGTTGACAAATCCATATTTTTATGTATATTTTCATGTCAATTCTTGAGGGTTTTATGTATTTATTTGGCCAAAATTATTGTTCTTATGCTTAAAGTGTGTGTGAAGGTCATTGTGAAAAATAATTGTTTGATTGACTGAATAAGTGCATAAATTGTTGATTTGATTTAACTCATTTAATTTCTTATTATTGGATGAAAAATATTATCTTTGAACAATTTTATTTGTGCATGAATTTCGGGAGGAATTAATTTCTCTTCCTCAAAAGTTGAAGAAGGTTGACAAGAAAAGACCTTAATTCATAGATTAAGTGGCTGGACATTGAGGCAAAATGTGGGTTCAATGTAGCGGGAATTAAGGCTAAAACACATAAATGAAAGGGCCCAAAACGCAGCTGGAAGAAGGGCCCAAAACGCAACTGGAAGAAGAGCCCAAAATGCAGGGCATTGGAGCTGGAATTTAAGTGTAAAACACAGTTTTGGGTGGCCAGACTAACTAAACAAAACGCAATGTTTTGCTGGAAGAAAGAGAGGCCAGAATGTAAAGTTCTGGAGGCTGAAGTTTAAGCGAAACTCAACGTTTCATTTGTCAGAACTTGGGTGGTTTTCAGTGCCTAAAATATTTTCGAATCTAGCCTTCTTCTCTATTATAGCCATGCAAAACTGGAAAATCTGGAGCGTTATTTTTCTGCGTCAACTTGTCATATCTGGCTAACCATTTTCCCTTGGAAAATTTGTCTAAATACTTCCAGATTGGAGGGGAATAAATTCCAGATTGATTCAGCACAGAAACACTCTTCCTCTTTCATTTTTCACCTCTTTCTCTCCTCCTCTCTTTCTAAGTTTTCTACATATTTCTTGGGTTTCTTCATATTTTCCCTCACTATTTTCTCATCCTCTCTTGAATCTACCATGGAAGGACATCCATTAAAGCTCGGTGAAGTGAAGATTTCATCCATGAGTGGCTAGATTGCTCATTCTCCTCTCACAGTGGCAATGGCTAGAGCTTCGGCAACCTAAGGGAGTTTTCAACTAATTAAATCTCTTCCTTTTCATTGTTTTAGTAATTCAATTCCTAGGTCTTAAAATTGCTATTGATGTTTAGATAGATTGTATTAGATTATATTTGTGTTAGGGATTTAATTATATCTCTTTGGAATTTCAAGACTTGTGTTTGGCATTTTAAGCTTTCATATCTTCAATTTCTTGTAATTGACTTGGTATAGCTTTTGCATTGGAATTGTTAAGACTATCTAGCAGCAATTCAAGGTAGCTTGATTGTTAGATTCCTTTTATGTGTCTACACAAGTCTTGATTCCACTTTTGCTAGCTGTGCTTAATCAACCTAACTGTGGTTAATTCATATTTAAGGTGGCTTGGTATGTGTTAATTCATTTATGCCTAGGCTAAGAGAATGCTCTTAGTGTTTTAATTGCTAGCTAACTCCTAAATCATTTGAAGTGAGGAAAGCCTAAGTCATTGTGAGAGAGGAATATTCATATTATTGTTAAGCTTTTGTGTTTCATTTCTATCATTCAATTAAATAAACCATTTCAGTTCATTCTAAAAGCTAAAATTCATAAACAAGTCATTTAAATTTATTTAGAAATAGATAAAACAAAAACCCTCAAATCTGTTAACTTTACATAGAGTTTACTTAGGTAATCATTGCATTTTAATTCCCTAAAGGTGATACAACTCAAATTGTGCCACTTTATTGTATATTTCTTTTTGGTTATTTGTTTTGAACCCCTAAGGCAACTAAATGGGAGTGTTCACATTGTTTGTTTGGTTGCTATGCATGTGTATGCCATGAGATGGTTGAGCTAGATATGATGTGATGTATTAAACTCCTTGTATTTGATGCCTTGGCGATATGCATAGTTGAGTTATGGAATGGTATGATGATGTGCTTCCTTTCCATGGCATAATGATGAAAATGATAATGCATGAAAATGTTGGTTGATATATATATATAGCATGACGTAATATTGTATTGTTAGCATTTTTGTTGTGGTTCACTGCTACTGAAATTTCTATAAAATCTCACTGCTTCCATATTTAAAATGACACAACTTAGGGGCTGACTCACTAAGAAGTAAGGGCAAAGAAATGACGATGCTATAAAGAGTTTTATGCAATGCTATAGAGTTGTGAACCTTTGCCTTAGTTTATGTATATTTGAGATAATTGGGGATGAATGTATGTAATAACTTTACTAAATGTCACTTATGTCCATGCTATGATATGAATGGAGATGTATGATGAATAAGGTTACATGATTTGTCTTTGGCTCAAAATGTCTAAGAAATGGCATTAAAAGGGATAGTAATTAACTTAAAATGTCATAACTTAATGAGCATAGCTTGTCAGGAAAATGAATAAATCTGGACATGAGATTTAGTCAGCTAAGAGTGCTCATCCTAAGCTTCAAATAAAGTGGTAGATTAGTTAATTTGGAGCTATGTAATGAGCTATTTAAGAGCTATGTGCAAAAAGTTATGAATTTTTGAAATTATAGAAGAAATTTGGAAAGTACAACTTTGACCAAATAAACAGTAAACTTTGACAAATTGACTATATGAATTGAGATCGTTTATGTCACACCTTAGTTTTTTACCCAATTATACATTAAGTGGGAGTATTTGGAAACATTTCTCAAGTCATTAAGTTAGAGAAAGTTGAATTTTTAAATTTCTTTTCGTGTGTTACTATTCATTCTAACCATCGATTCCTTCAAATCTTAAAAAATCATAACTAATTTTAGAAAAATCAAAATGATATGGTTCTAAGTCATACTTAAAGCTTGCAATGAGCTATTTAAGAGAAAAATACATTTAGAGTATGAATCCAGCTCTTGTATGCCCAGTTTCAACGTCAAGATGTAGTGTTTGTTTGGTCATTTTTCTAATTTTTCAGAACATATGCCCAATCTTGAAAGGGTATAACTCTTTGTACAAAAATCCAAATTTTATGAAATATTATTCATTCTAAAGATAAAAATATGTTGTACTAGATTGTTAAGTTTTAGCTCCAAACTCTATTATTTGCTCAAAATTTTGCGTGGTCAAACTTCACCCTTAAAAAGTCAACTTTTATTCTTTTTATGCCAAAATTTAGCCAAAAGAAACTTCAACCATTCCAACTCAGTTCAACCACAAATTATAGCATATAAGAAGTCATTCTTCATGATTTACAACATTTAAAAACAATCAAAACATGGTCATAAACATTACAAAACTTATACATAATTTTCAACATAAATTCAATATAAATTCATAACATATTTCCTTCATGGAAATACCACCTTCTTGCCCTTAATCACCCCACTTGAGAGTCCTATTAGATGTTTATACATAAAGAGGAATAAGATTTCATAGAAATCTCAGTAGCAATAAATCATAATAATCATGCTTATCATGCTATGCAAAAATGTGACATGTTACATTGAAACTAAAATTTTCATACAACATTCCATGTGCATTTCATTTGCCATGGGAAGGGAGCAACCAATCAAGCCATTATACCATTCCTCATAACATATTGCCAAGGTATATTCAACATAGAATTTCATACATAATCACATGATTTGCTCAATCACATCATGGTAACATAAATCAAATAACACGTACACATTTAAACAAGCAAGGAAGCAATCAAATTATGAGTTCAATGCCACCTCTTGCTCACGAACACAATCCTGCCTCCTTGGGAATTTTATGCTTCTCCTTGTTTTCTTGGACAATGCTTGTAATCCAAGTATAAACACATTTCAAATTACCAATAATCCAAGTAATAACACTTTAACTTAATAATAAACTCATATAAACTCTTTTTTTCTTGATTTTTGACATAATCATTTCCTTTTTGCTTCAACCAATCTCTTAGGACATTCCTATACAATTTTTCATATAGAATCCAAATATCAAATCACATTTAACAAAATCACATTACTTCCCCTTCAAACTGATTTGGCCGAATAGTATGCTTTGAAATTCCAAAATTTTCATTTTTTATTCCAGTGATTTTAAACAATTTTTCTTGGTGTTTCCCAACACAAAAACACCTTTTCAACTCATTGGAATTATCAAATCATATTAAAACAATTTCTAACTTCAAAATTCCATAATGACCAAATAGGGTGCATAATACCCTAACTTTGGTTTTTTTCCAAAATTCAATCCAAATATCAATTAAACATACAATTTCAAACTCATATTCATAATTTTTAGTCTTCCCTAATGCCTCCTCAACCAGGCCAAAAATGGCTGCATAAAGACTTAGAATTTGTGATGAAATTTCAACCAAAACAACCCCTAAATCTAACCAAAATAAAGCTTAGACATACCTTAATGGATCCTTGCTTGAAGCTTGATAATTTTTTCTTGATTTAAAAGGTTTTAGGTGCTATTCAAGGGTGAGATTTTGGTTGGACAGAATTTTTTCTCTTTTTCTCTATTTTGGCTAAATTTCACTATATTAGGGAGGTATTTATAGAGCTCATGAAATGTCCTGCCTGTAACCCCTCAGAGCACACATTCGTAAGCGTTATGGTTCAAGCAGATCATGACAAAAGCCCGTGGATTTAAAATTTCAACATAATTACTTGGGTTACTATTTACTTTTTAACTTCCAAATTACAGATCCAACTTCAAAAATTCATAACTAAATCCATAAAACTCATATTGAGGTGCTCTAAAATTCTACGGAAAGATATTTTGATACTCATGAAGGAAAAAATATCCAATTAGACTTATCATTACCCAATTCGTACAATTTAATCAATAAATATTACTGTTCATTTGGTAAAATCCGGAACTTCCAGATTCTATGGCTCAACTTTGGAAATTTGTATCTCCTTGTGTACATATCCAATTAAGGTGATCTACCTCTCATTTTAAAGCTTGGGATGTGTACTATGAGTTTGCCAAATCTCGTGACTTAACTCATTTGTTTGATAGGTCAAACTGGAGCTACAAACTCACTGCTCCAGGACCTACGTTTTGTTCCTTAACATCTCTTTACTTTAATTCTTTTTATTTCTTTGGCATATATAACATGGGCTTACTCTTTTCCATTTATGCTCATACACTTTCATTCATGCCATAAATATTATAATTAATTACATGGCATCATAGACATCTATAACATAAATTACATAATAGGAGAATTACACATTGAATAATAATATCATTCATTAACATGAACAATTCTCCACTTTCTTCTCCTTGCTTCTCATGCCATTATTGCCCATTGATGATTGACCTAAATGGTTGGTTAGGGAGGGGGTGAGATTCGGGAAAATCTCAATAGCAAATAATACCATATTAATCATGCTAGATGGATGCTAATGCACTACATGCAACTTATTTATTCTCTTGTTAGTTAGTGACATATTAGCATACTCAAAGCTAACTTCTTGATGCATGGCCATGGAGACATAATCTACTCATCATGAATAGCAATTACAACAGCTAAAAGATGTCACATTAACATTCAAATAACATGTACACAACAACACACAAGCATACAGCATCAAGCAATGATAATAGGTAAGTTCACTACCTTGCACCTCAAGCTTTCCTCTTATTTTTCCTTTGACTCCCTTGACTTTCCAACCATGTGAGCATTCGGTTAACATTAACAAATGTCCTCTTGGATGTTCTAAGATCCTAAACATAGTCACATTGATCATACAATCCATTAGAACCACTAGATTACATAAAGTTCAAGACTAGCTTTCTTGAACCTCAACCTCTTTCTCTTAATTTTAGGGTTTTCTTTCTAGTTATTCCAACAAAAATATTATCATTTTTCATCCTTAAGATCTATTTCTTATCAATTACGACCATTTTAGATGGCCTTAGATTCAAGAAGATCAAATCTGAAAATTTTGCTTCGCGAGTATTGTTCACACAGGAATTCCAGAATTTTTGCTCAAATTTGAAAATTCATAATTAATTCTAAAAAAATCAAAACTGAGTGGTTCTAAGTCTCACTAAAAGCTCCTTAAGTTCTCTTTAAAGGAAAAATAGTTTCAGGAACCAATTCTACTCTGAATAGTACCAGAATTGTATGAAATTCGACACTCTTCTAAAGGTTAAACACTGTTTCTAGATTTCAAACCCTAACTTTGAAAAATCATCATATCGTACACATATCCAAATGAAGTGTTCTACCCATGGATTTAAATTTTAGAGTGTAATTTAATCATTCCAAATTTCAGAATTGGATACAAAGAGTAACTTATTCAAAATAGTCATCAAATCAGATGCTACAACCATAACATACCTTGATCTTGAAGCTTGAATCTTGTTCCTTCTTTTTGGCCTTCACCCCTACGTTTTTCTCTCTAAATTTTAGCAGAGTTTTCCCTCTACAAATGGCTGCCAAAATGCTCTTCCAAGGTGGGGTATTTATAGCCAAAACTTTGGCTTGAATGGACCAAAATGCCCCTGGTGGCTAATAAAAAGGGTAAGGGCAATCTTGGAACTTTAAGTTGACTTTTACATCATCATTGCATCGTCTTCTTGCATCATCCTTACCTCATTCTTCTAGAAGATGCTGAGTGTCACAAATGTGGTGGAGGAGAAGGGAGATTAGATTCTAGCCATTGGATCAAAACTTGTTCCCTAAGTTTCCTCTTATTTTACTTGGCCCACGTTTCTCCGACTTTCTTTATGGCCTTCCGGAGCTCAGAAAATTCTTCTGTCTGCTCCATGATTTCCCTTTTGTTCTAGAGAACATCCATAAATTTTCTTAGACCATAACACTTCCTTTAAGCCTTGCATAAAAATCATTTACTAAAATACCCTTTTATCCGCATAATCAACTTTTTAATTTATTAAAGCCATTCCACTGGTCTTTTAGTTGCGAGACTAGTTTTATAAATTAGTACAACCTTTCAACCATTTAATCTCATTTTTGTATATATTTTTGAAGTCTCTTACTATTTCAAATAATTACCTCAAACAATATACTTTTTACCTATCATAACCTCATAAATTCCATTTAAGCTGTCTCAAAGGTATTTTCGTCTTTCCTCTTCACATAAGAGCCTTAGAATATTATTTCCCATTTTCTTAGATTTTCTTAGAATTCTCTGTATACTTTTCCATTTTTACCCCTGTTGGTCATAACTTTCTGAATTTACAATTTAGTCCTTACTTGGACTTAATTTCATACAATTCTCTCTTGGAGGTTTCTAACTTAACCCTTGGCCTGTATCTAGCCTCTTTTTTCTCTCTGGGCCTTCAAGACTTTATTGGAGCCTCTAACTTGATTATACTTGAGCCTCTAAAAATTTTTACTTTGCAGTTTAGTCCCTAAAACTGCTTTGACTTCCTTTCTCATCTTTGGGACTTCTGCTCAAAAGGGGTCTAGTAGGCTATCCACTTCAGTCTATTTTTTGTACTTCTAGACCCAAAAGTTGGGATGTTACAGCTCATAATCTGACCTTAAGCCTCTCTAAAAGGCCTCATTTTTTGCCACATAAGGGGACATGTGTCCCTCTTCATAACCTCCAAAATTTAGCTCATGCCAAGTGTCCCTTATCCTTTTTTTTATATATATTTTGCATTTAAATTGGGCATGAATTCTCTTGATAAGAGGGACCATGGGCTGCACAAATTTGGTGGGCTTCGTTGGCCCAAATGAAGTCCAAAACTGATTAAAAATGAAAGGAAAGTGTGGCCCAATCACAAATTATCAATTTCTAACCAAGACTCACTATTTCGGTTACTATTTTCAAAAATAATTTTGGAACTTCAAAAATTCATTTCTCTCTATCAAAATTTTTCTTTTAATATAGAAAAGTCCCTTAGAAATGTTTAGAATTTATCTCAATTTCTAACTATTTATTTTGAATTTTCTCTGAAATCGGGCTTTAACGATAAAATTTCAGTAATAAATATTCTGAAATTAATTCATGTACTTCTAGGGGCTGAAAATAATTTTATAAACTCAAATAAATGTTTAAATAATTTTTTCATATTGTTTCCAAAATTATTGAGGCCTCTACATATTTAAAATAATTGTTTCGGGCTAATTTTTCACGATTTTTCCTGAAAAACTCTGCTTACAAAAAATTCTATAATAAATTATTTTCATGCCATTTCCACCTCCAAGGCCTCGAATAGGGTTCGAAAACTTCTAATTTATCTTTTTACTATTTTTTGAAATTTTTCTCAAATTTTCTAATTTTGCCCTTCATGAACTGATAATTTCAAAAATATAAATTCGAACAAGAGCCGGATCTCGACTCAAAAGTTGTTTCGCTTCTAAGCCTACTTTACTACTTGACCCTCTGTCTAATTTATTATTCATATTTTTAAGGTTAAAATTGGTGGGATGTGACAGTTTAAGTCTGGATATATATATTTTTTGTTTATAAAAATTGAAAGAGTTTCAAGTAGAAATTTGAACCACTTTATTTTGATTTTTGCAGAATTAGTTATAATTTTTCAAAATTAGCTAAAATTTTAAGGTTACTCTATGAATAGTAACCTGAGAAGAAAATTTTTGAAAACTTGATTTTCTAATCTTGAAGCCATAAGAGATGGTTTCTTTAGCTTCTATTTGATAACTTATATGATTAAAAGGAGAGATGTTACAAACCTCACAATTCAACTCACCAACTCTTATGCACAATAAACTCTAGTTATGCTCAAAATATGCAATTATGAATGACAAAAATAAGTTTAGTTCTAGAAACTAATTAAAATTAGGTGCTAACTTACCTCTTCAATCCTATGATCTCGAGTTACTGAAACTTAATGCTTGCTCTAAGCCTAAATCCTAAAATTTACTCTGCTTCTCAAAATAAACCCACTAATAGAAAGCTCGAATTGAGTAGAACAACTTTCATCAATGGAGTTTTGTGATTTAAAATAGTTATGAGTATAAAATCTTACTATAAACTTTGTCCTATGGTTAAATCTCTCCCTCTCGGCATCCATGGCCGCAGCACGAAAAAGATGGAGTGAACAAGAAAGAACACGTGTGAAAGGGAAAGGTGTATAAACATGTGGGGCCAACTTATACTAAACTATTGATGAACCTGGTCATTAGGTAATCAAAAATTAAACTAAGAAAATGTAGAAGGTAAGGCATTATCTAGGTCATTTTTCTCAAGGAGCCTTAAGTTGAGTTTGTATTCTTGACAATTCACTTTGATTATCAATTAACCAGGCAAGAAAGTGAGTTTTTTGAATGGAAAATCTAAATGAAGAAGTAAGTTCAAAATAGAAAATGACAGTAAGGATTCAAAATGCAAATGAAAGTTCAATCAAGAGATGGTAGTTCCGCTAGCAATTTATCTTCCAATGGAAGAGAGGGTTGAGAGAAGGAGCATGGAAATCGATAGAGAAGAAGATTTGGACAAAAATGGAAGAGAGGGTTGAGAGAAGGAGGAGAGAACAAGAAAATCGAAAATTTGGTGAATGGGTTCATAAAATGAAGAGTAACCCACCTGAGTGTGCGTTTCTGGTTTAAATCTAGAAATTTTCGTCATCTGCCACTGCACGTCCACATATCCGCCACGTCGCATAGCCAAAACAATGTCCTTTGAATTAGTAACGCTAAGCTAACTCATTAAACTGAATCTACCATGGTGCTTTTGAGTATCCATCTCGGTGCCTATTACAGAGAGTCCTTTCTTGGAAACATCGCATTACTTTAGAAAATATGCTGCGGTGCCCGAGACCGAATGGCCAGAAACACTGATAAAGCTTCCTAAAATTCATACCAAACAGAGGATCAAAAGTACACACATACAAAATTTTACAAACATGCAAAAACACATATAAAACCTCACAATTCTATTCACCAACTCTTATGCACCATAAAAGCTACTTATACCCAAAATATGCAATTATAAATGACAAAAACATAAGTTCAGAACTAGAAATATATACAAATAATAAGACTTATTACATGCATTTGGAAACATTAAAATTGAAAATGAAATTTTGAATCCTAAGGTATCCTATTCGACCAAGAGGAGAAGTGATAGGAGGAATTATATTTTGATCAATCTAAGTACAAAAATAGATTCTACATGAAAAAATATGCAGGAAACACCTATGGGAATTATGAAAAAATTGATGATACTAAAACCCTAAATTAATGAAAAAAAGAGGTAGGGTTTTATGAAGAATTGTGTAATAAATGGTATTATTAATTTGGGATACTTTTATTCTTGTTGTTTGTGTCACATCCCACCGATTTTTATCCTGAAAATTTCAATAATAAATTAGACAAAAGGTCAAGTAGTAAAGAAGACTCAGAGGCAAAACAATTTTTTTAGTTGAGATCCGACTCTTGTCTGAACTGATATTTTTGAAATTATCAATCCGAAAAGGCAAAATAAAAAAATATTTGAGAATTCTAAAAAATTCTCAAAAAATAGTAAAAAGATAAATTAGAGGTTTTGAAACCCTATTTGAGACCCTGGAGGTGAAAACAACATGAAAATAATTTATTACAAAAGTTTCTGTAAACAGAAGTTTTTCAGAAAAATAGTGAAAAATTAGCTCGAAATAGTTATTTTAAATATGTAGAGGCCTCAATTATTTAAAAAAAATGAAAAAATTATTTGAGAATTTATTTGAATTTATAAAATTATTTCCAGGCCCTGAAAGTGAAAGGATTAATTTTAGAATATTTATTACTAAAATCTTATCAATAAAGCTTGATTTCAAAGAAAATTCAAAATAAATAGTTGGAGATTGAGATAAATTCCCAAAAAATTCAAAGGACCTTCCTATATTAAAATATGGTTTTTGATGAGAAGAAATAAATTTTTGAAGGTCCAAAAATATTATTAAAAATCAGAAAAGAATTCTAGTCGATACAGCAAAATCAGGTGGAAATATGTTTAGAAATGAATGGTGATACTTCTTTATCTAGCCCATTGGACATGATTCTGGGCCAGGAATAAATATTAATTTTGTGGCCCAAGTGGTACACATGGTTATGGAATAAAATAATATAAAATATTACATGATTTTATCCAAAACATTATCTCTTAAGGGGCACTTGTACACTCCCATATTTCTGCAGCATCTTAAGGTGTCCACATGTCCCAAAAACTCCAAATTTTTAAGAGACTCTTGGGTGAAAGAGGAGGCCAAATTAAGGTCTATAAATACCCCATCTTCTACCTTTAATTTTCGGTTTTTTAGACACTTAAATGGGGGAGATTTTGCTGCAGAAAATTTGATCTTAGAGAGCCAATTTCACATAGATTATAGCAGAAATTTCAAGCAAGAATCAAGGATCAATCAAAGTATGTTCAAGCTTTAATTTGGCTCTGTTTCTAGCCTGTTTCAAGAGGAGTTTAGTGACATAAATCCTAAGGTATTATGCTATCAATTTTGAATTAATGAGGGATGATTAGGGAGGGATAGAAATTATGATTTAAGGCTTGGAATAGCTTGCTTGGTTGATGTTTGGATTGATTTTTGGAAGAAACTCCAAGTTCCCTATTTAAGGGAGCATTTCGGCCACTATGTGTTCGTGGGGTTAGAAGTTGTTTCAGTTTAATTTGATAATTCCAATGAGTTTAAAATGTGCTTTTGTGTGGGAATATGGCAAGAAAAAGTGTTTAAAAGCATTGGAATCAAAAAAGAAAATTCTAGCCCCAAACTACCTTCAATTCGGCTAAGCTCATATGGACAGGGAAGAGCTTGATTTTGATAAAACCAAGTTGATATTTGGATTCTATATAAAAAAATTGTGTAATAATGGCCCAAGAGATTGATTGAAAGAAAGATGAAAATTAAAGTAAAAAAGTAAAAAAAAAAAAGAGGGTTATAAAGTTATGTTGATACCTACTAGTATTTTATGTGTTATGGTTGATAATATGTCCAAAAAGAAAAAGTCTCTATGTGAACATTGTTTGGCTAGAAAGAGCACAAGGAAACTCTTTAGAAAGGCAACCAGGGCTAACCATTTTCTTTAGGTTGTACACTCTGATATTTGCAGAACAATGAGTATAAGGACACATCACAGAACATGGTATTTTATCACCTTTATTAATGTTCTTCTCTATATGGCTATACTTATTTGATTTCCCATGTCATATTTGTTAATTCTAACATAGAAAGTAAGGAAATTAGGATTGACTAAGGGCCAAATAGTGTAGTAGAAGTGTAGATGAAACAACTTTTGAAGTGAACCCTAGGGAAGGATTTGACCGTCATTTTGAAAAGTTTTGGTTAAAATTTATGCCCAGAATTCCTGAAAATCTCCAAAAATTCATGAAAAATAAAATAAAAAGTCTAGGATAGTGGTTGAGGCTTAAAAGATTAAAAATAGCTTTAAAATAATTTATTTTGAAATTTTCTGTAATTTCACAAAATTTTTACTAAATAAAGGAAAATTGGCCAAATCAAATTATTTAAAATAGTGGAAGTCTCAATAATTCATGAAAAAAATAAGAAAAATTATATTAGAGGTTATTTCTACCTCTAGAGATGCAGAGGTTAGCTTGAAAATATTTAAAACCAAATTATATTAATAAAAGGCTGATTTCGGGAAAAATTTAATTGAAAGAGTTATAAGGCAAAATAAAATTTAAAAAAATTAAGAAAACCTCTCCTCATTAAAAGGAAGCTAGTGGACAAGCACCTAAATCGAGAATGTCATGCCACATGATCACAACAAACACCTAATATGAAAGGATGAAAGATGCAGCAACCACACGATGGACAACACATCAAGTGCGAGCAGGAGATTTTAGATGTTTGGGGTTGGGTCCACCATTGATGGGCCAGACTATTTGACTGGATATTAAAAGAATATCCTATTCAAATATCTAAACAAGGTAATGATATTTTGACTCAGTCAAATATCTTAAATCAAATCTAATTTGTTACAATATAAGTTAAATTAGTTTATATTGTACAGATTAAATATATACACATTAGAAATATATATATTTAAAATAATTATAGTTGGTTTTAGATTTGAATTCAAATTCATAATCTTATCAGTTAAAGAGATATTTGAATATTCAAATTTAAATTCAAACTAATAAGTTCAGTAGATATTTTACCTTCTCAAAATACCCTTGGCCAAAGCTATAAATAGAGACTTCCACCTATCAGTTTAATTCACCTCGGTAGTTGAGCTTTCATACTGTCTCTCTCTCTCTCACTCTTTCTTGCAAAAGGTATTCTGCTATGCATTCAAAACTTAGACTTTTATAGTTTAACTTATAGCATGAGCTTTAAAGACCTGATCGACTCGATCCGAGATTCGACTTGGTATGCTCCCTTGATCCTCTCTTATTTATATGACAATTTATATTCAATATAAATTGAATTTGTGATGATTAGCATCGTTTAAAGACTCGTTTGAAATAGTTTATAAATAGTTTTTTAATTGTAATTTACAGATGAAGTAAGTATGTGAAAAGAATTTTGTTTTGACTTACGTAAGATGTGTTTATAAATATTTTTGAATGTTATTCTAAATCTAAATATACCTTAATTCACATGATAAACCTTTTAGCCATAAAAACAATTTCTAAAAAGGTGTTTGGATGAGTTCATAAGTACTTTTTAAAAATATTTTTCTACAAATTGAGACAAATTCCTCTACATATTTATTTTATAAATCATAAAATTACTTCTTAAATAATGATTTTGTTTTTATCTAATTATTTTTTAAGTATAGTGTCCAAATTTACCTTCTAGTGACGCAGCTGAACGATGCTAATAAATAAGAAAAAACAAGCACCACGCTCACATGCTCCCCATACGCGCGCGCGTGTCCACGTCTTTGACGCCACTCCTTAAGACTTCAGACTTCACATCACATCACACTATCAGGGCAGCATATGGCCTTTTACATATGATCGATGAACTAAACAATCTTTTTCATCTGTGATTCCCCTCTCTTCGTCTTGTCAGCTTTGTAAATCATGCAGCCCAGAAAGTGTTTGAAACTCTCGACTCGTTTCTCCGAAACTGCAGGTCTTCATTTCAGCCCCACAATCCCCACCTTCGCCACATTCCCTGGTGATAATTTCTCCAGCTGTATTCCCGGCGCAGCGGCGTTGTCGCTGGGGATGGAAGATTCTGTTCGATTAGTAGAGGCGATCATCGGTTACAGTTTCGGGAGGAAGACGCTTCTGGAAGAAGCCCTCACCCATTCTTCTTTCTCTGAGAGCCTTAATTATGAACGATTGGAGTTCATCGGCGACGCCGTATTGGGCCTCGCCACCAGCAACCACCTCTTCCGTGTTTATCCCGACCTCGACCCCGGTAAACTCTCGCTTCTTCGGGCGGCTAATGTTAGCACCGAGAGGCTCGCTCGTGTTGCCCTTCGTAAAGGCCTCATTCGCTACATGCGACACAGTGCTCCTTCTCTTCTTGACAAGGTTTGTTTTCCGGTTTTTTGAGAAACTATGAAGATTTTATCTTGACGCATTAATTTTGTTTTTGGTTGAGACTATGCCTGTATGTCTTTCAGTTTCAATATTGGTAAGTGGTAAATTTTGAAGGAAAAAATGATTCCTAGTGAAAATCAAAGTATGCATGTGCGTGTGTATATTTAGTATTTTGAGACTAGCTTATTTTTGTGAGTGAGCCAATACATTTCTAATTCTGAAAAAGCCATTCTTAAAGAATCAAAGTGTGTCTTCCTTTTGTCCTGTTTTGAGACAAACTCCATAGACGTGTGGTTGGTTTGAAATTTTGAATTTTGAACTTACTCATAATCAATGACCACAGTACAAGTAGGTCGGGCAAATTTGCATCTTTGCCCGGACTAAGCCTTGATTTTGTTTCTGTCCAGACTATGCCTATATATTTTCTAGCTTTTTTCCTCCAGCAATAACTTTTAGACATGTGTACTTGCTCATAATCAATGAGTACAGTAGCAAATTATACCGCTGCTCTTTTCTTGCACGTGTTCATACTTTTGAAGTGTCATTGTTGAGTTTCATTATAGTATGATTAGCTTTTGATGTTTTATGAAGGTAATAGAGTTTGCTGAGATTGTGAGCCAAGAAGGTGGTTTTGTTACCTATGGTGGATCAGTGAAAGCTCCAAAGGTTCTTGCTGATATTGTGGAGTCCATTGCTGCTGCAGTTTATGTTGACGTTCATTATGACATTCACACCTTTTGGGCGGTGAGTTTGAGTATGTTTATTTCGTGACAGTGATTCACTGTTGCTAATAACACTTGAGTTTGATAACTTGTTTGCATACTTGTTTTTGGAACATAATTAGGTTTGAAGTATACAAGCCTAGTTATGGATACTTTTGAATGATATCTGCTCCTTTATGCTCCAGCCTTTGTTTTGTTTTGTTTTATTTTTTTTTGTTTTTTGTTTAAATTTTGTTTCATATATCCAAAAAAGTTATAAACTACGTTGAAACTGAATCTTTTATATTCAATACCATATTTTTAATTCTTGATGAATATTGATTCCATAAAATAAACAAGTTATTTAAACATTAAAACGTGAAATAGGATGTGCATTTGAAGGTCATTGTTTTGCAGTTGAATTTTTAGCTCATTTTCCTTTTTCTTATATACTTGGCATGATTGTTGGCAGATATTTAGAGGTGTTATGGAGCCACTAGTAACGCCTGATGATCTCAAGCAACAACCACAACCTGTGACTCTGCTTTTTGAGTTATGTCGGAAGCAGGGGAAAGAAATTCTCATAAAGCATCAGAAAAATGGCAAAAAAATCCTAGCCAGTGTTTATGTGAATGGAAAGTCTGTTGTTACAGCTGTTGCTGACCAGAAGAACATTGCAAGGCTTAATGCTGCCAAGGCAGCTCTGCCTCTCTTGGCCAATTCTGATCCTGCTATTGCTGGACTTAACTTGTGTTCTGATATTAATGGTCCTTTTGAGATCAAAGGGGCGAAGCATTACTTGCACGAGATCTGTGAAAAGATCAAGTGGTACAAACCTGCATACCGGTAAGAGCTGCTATAATGCATGGATTTCCAAAGAAGAATGTGTTTCTGAGAATTTTAGATGCAATTTCTCCATCTATCTTATTATTGTCTTTTGGTTCTCTCTAGCTGCCAAGTTTTAAATGATAGTAAGAACTATAGGATTTGCATCCTTTCACGCTACTTAGGGCCTGTTTGGCATGGCGTTTAAAATGAATTGTAAGCATGTTTCACGTTTTTCAAGACAATTCTTTTCACATACTTACCTTATATTCCATAAATTATGATAGAAAAACTACTTATAAGCCATTTCAAATGGGTCCTTAATTAGTCATGGACTCATGTTGGGTGGTTCAGAAAAATGTAGGAGAAATATTAGCGTGAAAAGTAACATGAAAGGATCCAAATCTTAACCACATGGAGTTACTATACTTCAGATTCACGCATATCGAACAACAATTTCTTGACTGGAGGTTTCAATCTCAAGTATTTGTGCAATTTAAAGCCGGATCTAAATGTTGGCTAGTAAGCATCTTGTAGTAAGAAAAGTAGTTATAAACTTTGTGGACCATCCCCATGGGTGTGGTGAAGGGAGGTCCCCCATTGGTAGGAAAAAACCTGCAACTCCTTGGGTTATTCTGCACTTGGAACCTACATAATGAACAATTTCTTCATAGCATTCAATTCTAGCTGCTAGCTTTTGCATCGAGTGACCATAGGTAACCTTTCTATTGTGAGTTTCGACCAGGTTATGCTTCTAGAACTTTACTCATCCTCCACAGTATACTTGTTACAATTTACAAACTGGACGGCATATAGAATTGCTACAGGCATAGCCAACTAGTATTTGGTTCATGTTAGTGGTGGTATCCTAGTTTTCTTTGTTAGCTTCAATGCTGTTCTTTCACTTCTCCTCAAAGTTGCCCATGTACTCTTGTAATCTCCTGAGTAAACTGATTTGACCTCCTTGCTTCTCTGCTCCGGTTTACAGAATTGAGAATGATAGTGGTCCTCCACACAACAAGAAATTCACTTGCTCGGTTCGCATAGCGACTGAGGAAGGTATACTATGCATGATGGGAGAAGAAAAATCAAGAATGAAGGAGGCAGAGAACTCTGCAGCCTCCTTGATGATACGGGCCTTAGAAATTGCTGACTTGAAGTTCTCATGACTTTGTTGCTTCAACTACTAGTTGTCAATGTTGTCCAAACAATGGTTCATCTTCCATATTGTATCGTTGTAATGGTGGAAATGTCCATGTGCTTGCTGTAGAGCCATGAAGCTGCCATTAGTAGCCGGTCATCTCCTCCTTGACTTGGGATTCTCTCTAGCGGCTATACGGTCCAGTTAAGGAGAGAGAGATACAGTGGTGGGATTTGCTTTAACATGTGAATTTTACTACTTATCGCTCCTTGCCGGACCAGGCAGCTGCTATTGGAGAATTTATGCCCTGCTGCTGTAATGACTACTTGAAATTAGAAGTAATTGGCAATTAGCATGATAATATGTGAATAAAGTTCAATTTAATGTTCTCAAAACTTTCCTTTTTCTTCTGTTGTTTATGGATAACTTCTCTAACTATTTTGTTTTTACTATAGTTATTTTATTCCACCTAGGCGTGTTATCATTGGTATGTAGTTAGCTTTCATTTATAGGTTTCCAATCTCGAAAATTGCAAATTAACTCACGTGATGGTATGATGTAAAACATTGGGAAGGTATAGGCATTGATAATAGTTCAATCCAATAAAAATATTGATAATAGAAAATTTAGAGAATATCATTCAATTAAGAATTTATTCAATGGATAAGGTGCATCTAGCAATACTAAAGTATTTTTTTCAAGTATATTTAGTATCATAAGGTATTTTATAATACATTTTATATTTTAAAGTATTAGGTGTATTTAACACTTAAACATATTTTTTTAGGTGCGTCTAACATTATAAATTATTTTTTGATGTATCTAACACTGTAAGTTACTAATGGCAAAATTGTACAAAAAAATATTTTAAAGTGCTTGACTACAATCCTGTTTGATTTGGGGGGGATGGGGGAGGTAAGGGAGGGGGGGAAGGGTGGCGTGGAGGAGGACAGGGGAGGTTTTAACATCACTTTGTTCAATTTAATTAAATAGGAGGAGAGAGAGAAATATTTAATAATCTTTTATTTGGTCTAAGAGAGGGAAAAAAGGGATAATAATAGTTAATTTATCAGTTTACCCTTACATATTAGTTTGTATTTATATTTATAATTTTATATATTATATAAATTAATTTACATATTAATTCAAATTATATAATTTAATGAAAATTCACTCTTATCATGTTAAAATATGCGTTAAAAAGTTGGTATAGTAATTTTTTATTCTAATTAATCTCATAATATATTTTAAATTAACAAATTTTATTTTGTTCTTTTAACTTTTTTTCCTGATTTAAAATATATTTTAATTAATAAAATATAATTAAATTTATAATATTATCAATTTTTATTAAAATAATGTTTTTTATTTTCAATTAATTTTTATTATAATATATTTTTAATTATAATCATTTATATATATTTTTACTTATGATAATATATTTTTTATTTAAAATAAATATTATAATAATATATTTTTTGGGTATTGGTGGAATATAAAAAATATAAGGATAAAATGGTCTAAAAATTTAGTTTTTCACCAAAAAACCCCAATTAGGGGATGCAGTAGAATGACATCCAATTTTTCTTCTCTGGCCTTTCCCTCCTGTACCCCATTTTATCACCATTGGATCAAATCTTAATAGTCCAGATTTAATATTTAAAAAAATATTATTTTTACCAAAAATATTATAATTTTATTTAAAAAATACATAAATAAATCTGAACAGTTAAAATATGATCTGAAGAGAAACAATCTATTTTATAATAATAATCTATAGTTGTAAATTATTCAGATATGATTTTAGTTATTCAAATTTATTTATATATTAAGTAAAATTAAAATATTGTTTATAAAAATAATAGTATGGTTTTGTAATATTAAACTTGGATTATTGAAATTTAATCTAATGATGATAAAGGACTTGACATGTATATCCAAGAATTGAAAGGAGGACATCCTCATTATCTAAAAAAAAAACAAAAGAAAAAAAAAGAAAGAAAGGAGAACCCCCTCAAAGTTGGTATAGTGTGGGCTTGAAGGACTTTAGATGTTCTCAAATTTTAATGTAACTAGACTATGTATTTGTATTTTTTTTTTTAGATTCTTTATTTTTTCTACCGTATTTTTTTTTATAGATATTTTCAACACATAAGTTCAATGGATCATTAGACTCTATTTTTTTTTTTTCCTTCTTTTGAATTTTAACAAGTAAAACGAGATATTTAAAACTCTCAAATTCTTTAATCCTAATGATCAAGTAAGAGTTTGTGAATTGTAGATGCTCTTTCGGTTCTTAATGTAAGACCTAATTAACTAATTTAAGTAGATTAAAAATCTTAGTTAAATAAGTTAATATAATATGTTCTTTCTAAAATACCCTAATAATCTTTTTTTATTTCCTCTTTCCTTCTCCTACTTGATCATTATTGGAGAATATCAATTGGATTAATTTAAAAAAATTGATAAAAATGTAAAATAAATCTCACATATAGATCAATATCAACTCTCAGATTAGATCTTACATTAAAAACTCGATAAGTAATATATTTTACTTGTGATTTGTTATTGCACCCTACGGAAGAGCAGTGGTTTTGTTGGCTGTGCGCTAGTTTGCCTTCAGTTTGAAAAAAATACTCCAATGTTTTATGTGATAAAATTTTTCTTATATATTTACCTCATACAACATAATAAAATCACAAAAAATAAGCTAAAACAAGTATGAGTGAAAGTTTAAAGAGGAATTTCAGTTTCCTACAATTCCTTAATTTTTTTTACACAGGGCTTAAATGCAGTTATTCAATTTAAATAGTGCTAAGAGGCAAAAAAAAACCCATGAACATTTTTTACTTGTGCAGTTGGCACCGTAAACAAATTTTGGGTGCAAAAATACTCATGAAAACTATAAAAGAGTTCAAAAATACCACATCTATTAACTACTATGAACATCTGTTGCTCTTTTTTTGTACGAGTCCCACCCAATTTCCACATGTCATAAGCTTTTTCACATCTAAAATCTCTCTCCTTTTCTGCTCACCCTCCTCTGTCGTCATTTACACTCACTCTCATCATGTGTCACGTCCCGTCACGCCCTTAAAATTTAGAGCTACCCGACACAGAATGAGAAAACTCACACTCCTTAGGCCTTAAAACAACTCATTAAACACTTGATATAATAATAATATGATTTCTAATATTCCAATTAATGTAATAATCTTCATAGTGCATCTATCAATTCTAAATCATATATATTTTTGAAAACACAAGGTTTTGCATTAATTTAGAAATCTTTACCATGCTTTAAACCCAAGCTAGTGGTGCATTAAATTCAATCATAAGTAGAAGGAACATAGCTAATTGTACTATCTGAGGCTAAAAATAATTTACTGGTGAATAATGTTCCATTAATAAGGTAAGAGAAACAAATGTTGAATGAATAAATTATGCATATTTAATACTATAAAATAAATGATTTATTGTTACTTTCAATTTCTGAGTAAACTATTAAAACATAAAAGAAAATATGTAAAGTAGTTTTAATATGCAAAACTAATTAAATATTTAAATAACTCGTATATAAAACAATATCATAAAATAGTGTGAAAACCCCTTTTCCATCGAGACTGCAACAAAATGAGCAACAAGCATGGACACCTAGTCCACGAGGGCATGTAACCACTAAGCGTGGTCGAAACCATGAATCCAAGTACGAGAAAAGTGCCCATAAATGTCAAGTGAGTTGGGTGTTAACCATGACGCACCAGTACAAGCACAACCAAAGCCATGAATGACAAGCACAATCGAAGTCATGAATAATAGGCACAGTCGAAGCCATGGATACAAGGGTAGCCAAAGCCATGAATGACAATCGCAGCCAAAGCCACGAATAACAAGCGAGCTCCAAATTAATCACGCTGTTAGCAACCAATGTTCTATATCTAGCCCTCTTAAAAACATTTCTAAGGATGCACGGGGTCAGTTTACCATTAGCAAATAGAAAGGATCTTTTTTGATAATAAAATCTCAAAAGCAATACTTTATGACAAAGGATCTCAGCATGTAAGTTTTGAAATAACATCTCATAAACTTTTCTTTCAAAGTCCAGGTATGAATGTTCATTAAAAACAAAATATTGAAGAGGAAATATTCTCATGTAAAGTTCTTGTTCTATGCAAGCAATAAATAATATCTTCCAAGAGTTAAAACATTAAAATATCCAATAAATGAAAAGGAGAAATGATGCAATTTTAAGAAAAATTATTTGATAACTATTTGGTAAGAAAGCTAATAATTTAATCAAATTGGTAACAAGCAGTAAAAATATCATTTGTGAAAACTATTATGGGATGCTATTCACTCACCTATTGCCCATCTAGAAATATAACCTACTCCTACTAAATAGCTTCTGGCTCATATACACTCCTAATCTCTTAATACCTAGAACAAAATCATTATTATTCTTCTTTATAAGCCTATTGAATTCATAACGTTCATTTAATAAAATTCTTAACAATAACCACAACTTCATGGCTAGTTATTAGAATTGGAGCCTCAATCGAATCTCCACAGTCAGTTAGGATATAATTTAAGTACCCAAAAATAAACATAACCTCTAATTATAATACACTACAAATAATAAAAGAAATTTTATCTAATACACACACATAGATACATAACGATATCCACATCATCTAGGTCTTAATTTCAATAGTAAACAACTCTCACACCATAAGTGATTCAATGTTACCATTAACATGTTCAAGTAAGCAAAACCAAGTTCTTTATAATTTATAGAACATCTAATGATTCTCTTTTACTCACTTCATCAAACACTTTATGGGCATTCAAAAATTAAATTATAAACAAATATCTTAATTCATAAACTGCCATTCATGCACTCCCAAGCGTTATGATTGAACCCAATTGTTCTATGTTATTTCATATCATTTTAAGGGTATTTATCATGGATTTTGGCTCCTTTTGATGATAATTATGCTTAATTTAGATTAAGAGTCCTTACTTTGAGTTAGTGTCTTTTTGAGGGTAAAATTGTCATAATTGATTATTAATTGTATTCAATTGATTTCTAGGACAATTGATGCTTCAAATTGTTGCTTTTTATTGTAGGACACTTGAGAATTAGAGCCAAGATTGAAGACCAAAGCATTACACAACATGAGAGTTTCCAAGAAAATGCTGTGATGTGGCAAAAAGTCTGAAAATGTGCATCAGTGATTATTCTGGAATAGTTCACCGTGACAAACTCTCAAAATCTCACTAGAATACCTCTCTGGAATAGTTTACCGCGGCAAACCTCTTCATATCAGGAATGTCAGATTCGGATCCAGAATGTAAATATGGACCCTCTACTCATATGATCCGACCCAGATTGACCCCTCAAGCCCTTAGAAACACTATTTTCGACCAATCACTCCATTCTATCATCAAGAACACCTCTATTCTCTCATCTTCTTGCCTCTCCACCTCCATCTTCTTCCCCATCCGTTTCCTTCACCTTTTCTTCATTCCATCTCATTTCCTTCTACTCCCAGTTGCCATGGCTGATGGATTCACTTCAGTTGGAGCTTTTCTTGAAGCTATGGAGGGCTAAGGTTTATCAACTCTTGAAGAATGGTGGTGTGGCATGAGTTTCCAGACTTTAAAGGGGAGTTTAGTTTCAGTTTTCAATTTTTAGCTATGATTTATGGCTTTCTAAGTTTAGGAGTTGTAAATTGTTAGTTAAGAACTTGGGATTGTTACTGTAATCATTGGTTAATGATTTACATCTGTAGTTTGGATTGGTTAATGTTGAATTCTGTGCTTCAATATATGTAGTCACATATATGTTTCCTTGTAACTCTCTTGATTCTCTCTTATCTTACATGGTCATGTTTTGATATTGAGTTGATTTTGGGTTGCAATGAACCAATTGCATGATCATTCTCAAATTACATATTAAGAGAGCTTAACAATGTTTTCATTAATGAAGTTCATTGATTTAAACATTGGACTCAATGAGTTATTGAGGTTGTTATTAAGAAAACCTAATGGATTTGTGAAACTCCCAATATCTTGAGTGAACTATGATTGCCATCAAAACCATTCTCAGGAGATTTCCTATCATTCATTTCCATTCCATCATCATTATCCAAAAATACAAAAAAATATAGTAGCTTAGGTTTGTTTTCATTGCATTTAGTTTAGTCACCATTCATTTAAATCTTAAAAACCAAACCCCCTTTTATTACATTGTATGGCATTTAGTCTAGCTTAGGTAATTAAAGGCTCCCAAAAGTGAAACGACCTGAGTTTACACTATACTGCATAACTTGGATTTATATTTGATTGAGAACCTCAAGGCGAACGACAAAAGGCTCTCATCATGTTAATATCAATATAGTCAAGTTTACTCAATCCAATTTCTTTATAAAGCTTATTTGAGTTCTTAAATTATCATCCAACTTCATTCCATACCATCATAAAATTTCATTGCTTCAAACTTTATCTTTAAGCAAGATTTAAAAGAAACTCCTTTGAAGACAATTGAAATTATGGTCCACCATGAAAATGCTATAAAAACATACATCCAAGTAGGTCTATGTCATTTAAAGATTTTATCAAATATTTTAAGAGCATTCCTGTAAGATCCCAAATTTTGGCTCATAGATACAAGTAATAGCACAGGAAAGGATGATTACTAAGTCGAATGCAACGAAAGTCCCGGAGATCCCTTGGAAGGAAAAAGACATTTTTCAAGGGCAAATGTGTAAAACAATAGTGTTCGGAGACTAAAGAATGACAAACTGGAAACAACTAAGGGCCAGAGGTTATGCCAGAAACTTGCAAGAGATGGTTCCGAAGGTTAGGCTTAAGAAGGGGCCAAATTGCAAAGAAAGGATTCCTAGGCCAAGTAGGGACCTAATTGTAAGCAATAAAAGTTTTGGTCAGCCAATGCTCAGAGTTAGCAAAAAGGGCCCAAATGAATTAGAAAAATTCTAGAAAAATGGGAATAGGATTCCAGAGCTGATATAAGGCTAGAAATGACGGAAATGCCTGAAGTCATTCCAGGGTTTTGGACAATTTGAGATAGTAGCTTAAATTGAATTATTTAAGCTATGAGACGGCCTTAAATAACCAGGAAAAACTGGGGAATAGTAGTTGAGGAATTTACACAGATTGTAAAATTAATTTCGTCCCTAGAAACTGACAAGGTTAGCTTTAATTAAATTTAAAGCCTATTTATACCCTATCTGGGGAAAGTCAAAATAGTTGTCTAGAGTTTGACTTTTGACCCGAGAAAAACTAAAGGAATTTCCCGTGATGAAAAGGAAAGAATGAAACCCAGAGACAGATCAACGGAGTTATGAGCCAATAGGAAGAATTCAGAGAAGGTAACCCTGATTAAGTATTATTTAATAATATTTCTAGGAAAAGGAGAAAGAAAATATCTAAAGACCATCATGACGGTACTGAGTCAGCATGCTGAGTCACCAAATGCAATCATGACACCTACGAGTCATCACGCTGAGTCACCAAATGCAATCATGACACCTATGACTTATCATACTGAGTCAACAGAAGATATTTATGGATAGCATAAAAATCAGAACACAGTATGGGAATATTTTAGACAGTCCTTTGTCTACCTGTTATAGTGAAATCTCTACTGTGTGACTCAGTAAGGTTAAGTAGCCTGTCAGTAGAGCTAATTATTTTCATCTATGCTCCTCTAAGATGGCGCCATATATGTACTTAATTAAGATGAGAAAATGGTGCCAGAACATGTCTCAATGGTACCGGGTCAGTCAGGACTCAAAAAAAGTACCTGATACAGTGCTGAATGGCAAAATAGGTAGAGAAATGCCTAAGGGCTATATTTTGTACGAATTTTATATTAATTTTCTCTCTATTTTAATGCCAAAATGATGAAGGAATATGAAAGAGACAAGTGTACGGTTAGATGGGAAAAGAAGGTATTATGTGTACGGTTGGATGCAAGACACGTGTACGGTCGGATGCAAGACACGTGTGCGGTTGGATTAAAGACATGTGGCTTGATGATGTAAGCATGATGTCATCAAGATGAGGCAAGCATGATGTCATAGGACACATGTCATCACAAGATAAAAAGAGAAAATGGACAGTCTAGATCAAGCCGCGTATTTTTAAGATCAACGGTCGAGGTTCAGTCTTGTTTTCTATAAATACCCCTCCCCTCCCTATCATTTCGTCCAAGCATAAGGAACCCATGGGGAAGCTCTTGCAAAATGGTTTCTAGAGAGAGAAAGAAGAGAGAGAAAGAAAGGCCAAGTGATCCCAAGCCAAATCAAGCTCTAAAACAAGGTATGTGTGCTGTTTTTGATGTAGTTTCTACCTCTCTTGTTATTTTTGAGCCTGGTGGTTGGTTTGATTGGATTTTTGATGATTAAAATTCTAAGGGGGCATGTTGCACAAAATTGATGAGGTTAGGGAAAGATGAAATATATGTTATAAACATGTTTAAAGGCTTGGAAACAACAAGAATCAAGTAGTTCTGTGTTGATTTTGCAAGAAATCTAACTTTCCCTTAGTTTGTGATTCTGTTCGGCCTTGACTATTATGAATGGCTAGGATTGGATTTTAATTGTTTTGAGCTTGGAAATGGATTCTATATACAAAATCATATGGGAATAGTATGTGGAAATAATTTTAGGAAAGTTGGAATTGAAACTCAAGAGTTAGAGTTCAAGTATGTTCAAGAAAGAATCAAGTAGAGATAAGTTGATGACTTGATTCTAATAATTATTTTGCATCATGTATTTATGTGTTTAGGACCTTGGAACATCTAAGAGGATGTTTAATGGTGTTGACCAGAAATCCATAGGGTTGGAAAGACAAGGGAATCAAAGGAAAAGCAAGAGGAAAACTATGTTACAAGGTAGTAAACTTACTT
Organism: Neltuma alba; assembly: GCF_004799145.2. Taxonomy (NCBI): domain Eukaryota; kingdom Viridiplantae; phylum Streptophyta; class Magnoliopsida; order Fabales; family Fabaceae; genus Neltuma; species Neltuma alba. The sequence continues at coordinate 379,609 of NW_021635122.1, forward strand.
GTATTGTGTGCTTGATATGTATGCTTGCATGATGTGGTTATGTTGCCATGATGTGACTAAGCTATGATGAAATATTTGCAAAGTTATGTTTGCAAGTTTATGTTATGTTTTGCCTTGACAATATGTTATGAAAGCATGAAATGCTTTAGCTTACTTTCCATGACATTCATGTGTTAATGTTATAACATGTCATGCATGTGCATTATGTCTTGCATGCCTATGGGTAGTGTTTGCTACTGAGATTCTCCCGAATCTCACCCCTCCCTAACCAACCATTTAGGTCAATCAATGGTAGGCAATAGGCACGAGAGGCAAGGAGAGGAAAGTGGAGAATTATTGATGTTAATGAATGATGTTATTATTCAATGTGTAATTCTCCTATTATGTAATTTATGTTATGGATGCCAATGATGTCATGTATTTAATTACAATATTTATGGGAGGAATAGAAATGTATGAGGATGATTGGGAAAGCATAAACCCAATTTATGTTTGCCAAAGAAATAGAAAAAATTAAAGTAAAAAGAGGTTAAGGGATAAAACGTAAGTCATTGAGCAGTGAGTTTGTAGCTCCAGTTTGACCTATCGAATGAATGAGTTAAGCCACAAAATTTGGCAGATTCATAGTACACATCCCAAACTCTAAAATGAGAGGTAGATTGCCTCAATCGGATGTGTACACAAGGAGATACAATTTTTATAAAATTAGTTATGATTTTTCAAAATTGACCTGAAATCTGAATTTAAACAGTGAAAAGTAATCCGAGTAGTTATGTTGAAAATTTTTAGTCCACGAGCTTGTATTTTGATCTGCTTGAACTATAACACTTATAAATATGTATTCTGATGGATTAAAGGTAGGATGTTTCAATTCCAATGCCAACACAAAGTAAATAACTTCTTTAAAATTTCCTACAAGAACATCCCCTAATTTCTCTTTATTATTTTCACACAGCAAATGGGAAAAAAAAGAATGAATGACCAAAGCTTCAAATCACCTACCACACATTAACACAACTAGAAAAGAAGAAAGATTCAACCATACCACATCAGCGCACCTAGACAAGCAAGGATGAAGGCTAGTTCTTTTAGCACAGAATAAGGAAGGAGGGAGATGGAAATTGAAGTAGTGAACAAGAGAGAAACTTCAACAATCTGGCCAATGTAGTAACATAGCAGAGAAAGAAATCAATACTAAACAGGGGAGAGAAAATAGTAAACCTTGAACGGCGGAGGAGACAATGGTTGTGAACACTGGCGATTACCAAGATAAATGAAGGTGAAGACTAGGACTAAATGACAGTTGGAGGAGTTAAGGAAAAAAATAAAACTCTCTTGATGCTAAAGCTGGGCTCGAGCGAGGTACTCCATGATAGCCAAAAAGCCACTGACACCACCCATTCCCTAACTTCCCTCAATTACCAAGTTACCATTAATGGTAAAAGATATTAATTAACTCATAACCATTATTTCTTTTTATTGTCATTTTTTATGACTTTTTTTCATGGCTATTACGTCATGCCTTTCTCTCCCCTTCTTTTCGCTCTCTATTTCTCTGAATCTGCCATCACTCCTTCTCCTTCACCCTCCTTCGAATTCACTTATTTAATCTTCCAAATAGCGCCTCTTGTTTTTATTCTAAATTTCTCAAAGTTAGCGATCCCATGAGTCCATGACATGATCAATAGTACTAATAACTTTGTTGAATTATCCATGTTGGAAAAAAAAAAATCCACCCTTAGTGGATTAGGCCCAAGGCCAAGAGGTTTGGGATTCAGTTCTAATTTAGTGAAAGATCAGGGTAGATATTAGTAAAATACACATTTCATTTTTATTTGAAATATTATTATGGAGGAAATAGTTTTTCCATGTTGTGTAAAACTTGTAAATGGGTGAGAATATATGTGACTGTATTCCTCTTAACCATATTATGAAGAAAAAACAAAACTCTCTCTCTCTTTCTCTGCATTTGCTGTATATCAAAGATTCGACTCGATCTGTGTGACTGGATTATATATGGGTACTCATCTGCATTTCAGGAACTCCCAAAAACCTACATTGGTATCAAAGCATGAGTTTTTTCTTGTGGCTTGTATTTGTTTTTCTTACTACTCTTTTATATCTCTTGGTTTTTGAGTTCCATTTTGACTATGATGCTATTTGCTCTCTATAAATATTAAGCAAATCCTCTCTTTACTTTTTCCTACTCTAATTTCTTACTCTATATGTTGTTTCATGTGTGTGAGTTATGGTTTTCCCTTAAGTATGGATGCTTCTGTTCATTTTTTTTATGTTAACTACAATAGAAGTGCAAGAAAACAATTTTTGAATGACCAGAAAACCCTTAAAAAGGAAACTTGGAAACATAAGACTTATTCTTTTGTATCAGAACATTTAAAGCTAATGTTTTTTTGAAACTGGGCCTCTTCAAAATCAAGTTTTTAGGTTCCAAAACCTATCCCATTGTGTAGAGGACGCAACAATAAAGAAAACGATATATAAAACATAACAAATGGATGTCGAATGACGAAGTTATGGAGAAGAAAAGATGTCGGGTCCTATGGACCTGACCTTGTTTGTCAAACCGGGTTTGAATGACCCAGTGGGAAGTTGAAGACAACCTCCAGGCAAAACAGTGTCATTTTGCCTATAGGGATTGTCACATCCAGCATTATGGTAATTAGAGATAAGAAATATTCTCAAATTATTGAGGATTAAAAATGATAAGGAAAAGTCAAAGGATTTTGATGGAAAATAATTACAGTAATTTTCCAAACTAATTATAGGAAATTGACTAATTAAGGAAAATTGGTCAAATGTAAATAAGGAAAAATATTTTTGAGCCTTGGAAAATTAAGAAAAAATAGGGATAATATCCTTTGAGGGTTATATGAAATTATAAAGTTGGTTTTTTGACCAAATTACCCTTAGAGAAATTATGAGAGAATTAAAGGGTGATTTAGGCTAATTAAGGGATTTTATTTGGAAAATTCCAAATAAATATTTTTAAGGGGAATAAAATTCTAAGAAAATTCTTATGAGATCCCAAGGAATTATAAGGAATTATGGAATTAAATGGAGACCCTCAAGTATCCAAGATTTTTCTAAATAATGATGAAAAGTGGAAAAATCCCTAAAGAGAAGGAAATTAATTTTCCTTTTTATTTAAATATTAGGAAATTAATTTTGAGACAAAGAGGGCAATTAGGGAAGATAAAAATGAGGAGATTAAATTAAGGATCTGACAAAAAATAATTACAAAGGCTAGGTTACTGTAATTATAGAAAAAAGTTAAACTCAGAGCCTAAAGTATACCAATAAAGCATGATTGGTATCTTGCAAATCCAAGGGATCCTATTGAGCCATGTGTCAAGCTCTTGAAGGAGAATATTTGAATTAGCCAAGTTTCATTCCATAAATGGAGAGGATCTTGACTTTAGTAATTAATTTCATTTGGAATTTTGTTAATTATGAGAGAGGAATCAAGATTTAGTAGGATAATGACACTTGGACTATCATTAAAAAAGGTGGTTGGGATATTTTGAAGCATTAATCAAGCTCTTCTCTCCTCTAATTTCAGATGTTCATTTCGGCCAAGGAGGAAAAGGGAGAGAAAAGAGAGAGCTTGAGAGAAAACAAGAAGAAAGGGAGCACCTTTGATCATTCAAGCAAGTTTTCAAGGTTAGATCTTAGTTCTAGAGGTGTTCTTACTTTGTTTTCTTTCCTTTTTATGGTTAAAAATCTATCTCCTCCCTCCCTTGATGTTGATCGAACTGATTAATAAAAAGGGGAAAGAAGTTTTGATCATCACACTTGCTAAGACACAACAACACAAGCTAGATCCTAGTGTTTGCAAGTGAGTTTAAGTTGTTTTAAAGCATTTTTCATGGTTGTTTTCTTGAGCTTCCATTTCGGCCAAGTGAGAAACTGAATCCTAGGATGAGTTTTTCATTGTTTTAAGGCTTCCATGATGCTTAAAATGAGGAATGGTGTAGGGTAAACTAAAAGGAACAAGTGTTGGAAGCTTTAAAGCAAAGTTGTGATATTTGGTTCATGATTCCTTGTGGTTCGGTCAAAGGGAAACTGAAGGAGGCCATTTTATTTTTATAAATCTAAGCCCATTTTTGGAATCTATATGAAAATCCATGTAGGGTTGAGTCAAGGAGTGATTTTTAGGGTTAAAAGAACCAAATCTAAAAGTAGTGAACAAAGGAGGGAACTTTATGGTTCAAGATTCATTTTGATGTATGTTCTTGCTTTTTCATGGTTAGATAATGATTCTTGCTACCCTTTTTGATGGATTGCATAGTTAGGGTTTGATATTTGTAAAGGAAAAGAGGAGAAGGAAGAAAAGCTAAAGCTTTTGGAGCAAGGTAGTAAGTTAAACCTAGCTACTACCGCTAACTAGCATTATTGATTATTGTATGGTTAATTGCTATTATTGTGGTTGAGCTTTCTTGATTGTTATGTGGCTGCTCTATGTAGTATCCTGCTTTGGCCTTTGCATGTTTGAGTTTGCCAAATGATAAGCATGTTAGTTCACCAATAGTAGCTAATATGATCATGCATAATAATAATGCTTGCTTGGTGCTATAGTTGGTTAATTTGCTACTAGGATTTTCAAAAATCTCATCCCCCAAAAATAATGTAACATTTTAGGGCCTAAATCCTCCAAGGGAAAGCTTCAGATTGAAGGCTAATTTGTGGGGTTTAGCCACAAAAATTTGTGAGCTCATTTTGGTTATGTACATATTAAACTAACAGTGCTGGAAGCACACTGACACTGACTGGTTCACGTGACTTTTTGATTATGCTCCCGAACGCGTTTAATCATGAAATTTGGCATGATGAAAGATAACATCCTGAGATTCAATTTGATATCTAATATGTTAAAAATGGCCCAGTATACGATTTATAATGATTTTTTCAAAGTTAATGGTCGAATCTGGGAATCAGGGTTTTTGGCAAATGGACAGTGTTGCTTTTCTCAAAAACCTGATGCTTTCTCATAAGGATTTGGATAATGAGATTATTTTTCCTTGAAAGAGGACTTAAATAGATTTAAGTGAAATCTTGAATCACCCCAATTAGATTTTTGTAGAATAAGTTATGAATTTTTAAAGTTGGGCCAGAAAAACTAGATTTTTACCTGATGAACAGTAAAAATCCGAAATTTAGCCTTTTTATGGTAAAAAGTGAGCCCAAGACTATCCAATGTGATCTAAAATGATTTTAAAAGGAACCTAAGTCAATATTTTAGTAAGGTGTTACAGGGATCTCCTTTCCCCACTTAGCAAAATATAGTGTTTTGCTCAGTGGTTTGAAAAAAAGGCTCATAATTCGTTAGGCCCAAATATTAAAATTTTTCTTTTTGTTAGGTCCAAGTGGTTCCCAAGGTCGAAACCATTTTTTAAACAAAAATAATAATGAGGCCTAAGAACAAAATATATATTCAAATAAATAAAGTAATTAATTAAAAAAGGGGCTAGAACTGTCATGTGGCACGTGACGCCACATGGCAGGTCTATTTACCATGTGGATACCACCAATGGAAAGGTGGCGGCAAGTAGAGGCCAAAGGTCCATCGCGTGTTGCCGTCGAAGACCTCTATGGCGACGTGTGACTTTCTTGTGCCGGTTATAAGAGTGGGCTTTGTCACACCTCCTTTATTATCCCATTATACATTAGTTGGAACCATTATAACTCATTCCTCAGTGCTTTTGAGTGAAAAATTTCAATTTCAAATTTTCACATTTTATTCTGTCCGTATACTGTTCATCCGAATTTGGGCCAAATTTAAAAATTCATAACTAATTGTCGAAAAATCGAAACAGGATGGTTCTAATTTTCACAAGAAGCTTGCTAAGATTTATATAAAGAAAACATATTCATTAGACTCAATTCCCTCCAGATCAGCACCACAAAATTCAACAAGATGTATTGTTCATATGGTTAATTTTCAAATTTTCAATATTTTTACCCAACTTTGGAAGGACATAACTCTTAGCACAAAACTCCAATTTTAGTGGTTTACCACTTGATTTAAAGCTAAAAATGAGATATATAAACTTGCAAAATTTTAGGTCTGAAATCAATCATTTGCTTATTATTTTATGTGTCACAAAATTAACCTCTTTTAGAGTATTTTTTTCCCTAATGCCCTTCGTCTTGAATTTATTTCCCTTTTCCTCCTTCCACATCCTTTGACATTGCACCATTCAATATCTTAACATTAGGGCATGTCATAACATTACAACTTACATTATATCATTAATAGAACCCTATCTTTATATGGTTTTCTAAAGAATTTTCTAATGTTTTGCAATACTTTTACCCTCATTATGGATGCATTTATAGCTTTTTGATTACATTAGTTCATGCATTGCTTTTTGCTGTTTAAGGGGTAAACAGGGTTAATTTCCTTCCTTAATTGTACTTGCCTTAACTTGTAATTAGTTAGTCATTACAAAGCTCCTTGTTGTGATTTGCAGGCAATTGCAGAAGGACCTAAGATCCAAGATAGAGCATTGATGGAGCCACAATGTTACAAGGACCAAAACATAAGAGTTAGAGCGTTCTGCCTCCCCAGGTTGCAACATGGATTGCTGAAGTCGTGACCTGGATGCCTTTTTAATGAAGCTACACGTTTTAGAGCTAAGTCAAGACTGAATGTTTTTTGCCTTCCCAGGTCACAACATGACACTTTTGAGGTTGCGACCTAACACTCCTGAGGTTGCGACTTGAGTTCGTTAAGTGAAACTGTACATTTTAGAATAGGTTTCTGAGCTTCTACACCTAAGGTGGGCAGCCACCATGAAGACACACTCTCTTATTCTACAGATTTGCATAGGGTTGAGCCACTATCATCTCCTCTCAAGCCTCTATTGATTCCACACCAAAAACCTTCATTTTTCTTCACTTATTCATCATTTTTTGCAATTCTGAACCGATCAAACCACTCTAATCACCTTCTTCTCCATTTTTCCAACCCCATTTTTAGCTTTCCTTATGGCTATTCATACTTGGAGTGATCGCAGTCAGTTTGAAGACATGAGAGGCTAAATCTTTAGCCTCTTGGTGATAGAAGACAAAGCTTGACCTTAGGGACTTAATAAGAGAGTTGTTAGTCTAAACTTGTGCTTAATTCTGTGATAGAGATTTCTAGATATAGGGATTTCTTCATTTGTATCAAACTAGGTTTATGATTGTAAATCATGTGTTTAGACTACTAAATGTATTTGGATTGGATGTTGTTGATGTTGGATCATTTATATAGATAGTTCAGTTGGGAATCCTAGTGTTCAATTAATGATAAGTGATTATTGATGATTAATCTGTGTGCTTGGTATTCTTTGATTGTCGATTGACAGTCTGAGGGCATTGCATCATCTATTGATTTGCATTCTAAGTGGTTTTAAACAATGTTTTAAAAGGTGTTAATTAACTTTGATTAAAGTGAGTTTTCATTAATTAAGACATTGGACTCAAGTGATTACTTGGGGTTTTCCCTTTTAGGCTTAGAGATTTCTAAAACTCCCATTCATTTTAAGAGTAGTGATAGCTGAGTTTTCATCATCAAGAGACTAGTTCACTATAATTTTTCTTTAATCCAAAATATTTCTTCATTCATTTAAAATCCCAAAAACATTTATTTCTCTGCAAGTTACATTTATTGCACCATCTTTAAAATAATTAAAACCCCCTTTTTCTTTACCCAAATCATCATTTTTTTATCCAATTTAGACTAGGTTGTTTTCTAATAAAGCGCCTCTTGAGAAGAATGATTGGTTGCACCCTATACTACATTATCTGGTGAAATCACAATTTTGATGACCCTGAAGGCGACATTCCAGTCGAATCAATGGCACTGTTGCCGAGGAGCCAAGAAATTGGTTCCCTAGTAATTGGTTTTCCATACCATTGTGATTTGAGTTGATTCTCATTAAATTTTAGTTTTTGAACTTAGCTTTTGCATTTCATAGCATAAAAATTTTTGCAAATAGAAACAAATATCTTGCTTTTTCATACTTTGGCATTTGCATTCTTACACAGCATTTTGCATTTTGCTCTGACTTGATCCTGAGTATTTTGGCCAATTGCTTGAAGTTTTGAACTCTGTGCATAGTTTTTGAGCATCTGGTTGAAGAACTTAGTGAATTTTTCAAAGGTTTTGCAAAGGTAGCTCTCTGTGACTTGAAGTCGTGACCTTAGTGCTTAAATCACGACCTGACTTGTGGCTTGTCACAACCTCAGCAATTCTGTTTTCTAGTGTTGCTCTTGGTCTGTTCAAGTCGTAACCTGACTTGTGCCAAGTTGCGACCTCAGCTCCTTCTTCATTCTAGATTGCTCTCTATGCACTCAAATCGTGATATGGATTACTCAAGTCGCGACCTAAGCTTTTTTTCCATTGAAACTTTTTTGAGTGTCTAGACTTACTCTTTTTTGCATAGCTTTGCTTCCTACACATACTTTGAGAGTGTATAGCATTTCATACACCTCAAACTTACTGAACATTATTTGAAATCATTGAGTTTGCCTCATTTTTGAAATACACACTGGGTTAATACCAAAGTTTTAACAATACCTTTTCTTTTACTCTATTTATGATTTTTAGTAATTGTGCATGCCTAGAGCATGTAGAGGCAAGAGAGGCAGACATATAGCATCTCATAGCCCACTTCTTTTACAAGACCAATCCTATTCATCTAGTGAGAGTGAGGAAGTAGAAGAAGAAATTATGGCTGAAGTACCTCTTAATGGTGGGAATGGGAATGACAATCATAATAGACCTAATAATAGTGGTAATGAGGGGCGGGGAGAGAATAATAGCCAAAATAGGGTCCCTGGACAACCTAGGGGTAGAACTATCAAGGAATTAACTCAATTTAATGGGAATTTTGATCCTATGCCTGGTGTTTTTCCTACTTTTAATGCAGATTTTGAAATTAAAGGTCAATTGATCCACTCACTATCTAAATTTCATGGTCTTGTAGGAGAAAACCCGTACCTTCATCTCAGGACTCTTTACATGCAGTGCTTGTCCATAAAGCCAGTGCAAGCAAGTATCGATGATGTTATGTGGAAGGTGTTTCACGTATCCTTGGAAGCCATATGAGTACTCTTAGCCTTTGCTTGCATAAAAAATTTCAAATTATATCAAATGGATCTTAAAATGCATTTTTGAATGGTTATATTATGGAAGAAGTTTTCCTTAAATAACCTCCTGGTTTTGAAGATCCTAATTTCCTTGATCATGTTTTCAAACTGAAAAAGGCTTTATATGGTTTAAAACAAGCTCTTAGAGCTTGGTATGGATGACTTAGCAATTTCCTCATAGAAAAAGGCTTTGAAAGAGGCAAAGTAGACGCTATATTTTTTATCAAAAGAAATAGAAAGAAACTGTTAACTGTTCAAATTTATGTGGATGATATTATATTCGGAGCTACAAATAAGGATCTTTGCCAAGAATTTGCTAAGTTAATGCAAGGTGAATTCGAGATGTGAATGATGAGAGAATTGAACTTCTTCCTGGGATTACAAAACAAGCAAAACAGAAACGAAATATTCATGTCCCAGAAAAAGTATCTTAAGGAGCTACTGAAGAAATATGGCTTAGAAAATGCAAAAAGTGTAAAGACTCCTATAAGCTCAACTATCTCATTAGACGCAAGCAAAAAAGGCAAAGATGTGAATCTGACCAAATATAGAGGAATAATTGGATAACTACTCTACCTCACAGCAAGCAAACTAGACATTCAATTCACTGTGGGAATGTGTGCAAGATACCAATCAACTCCCAAGAAATCACATGAAGAAGCATCAAGAGAATCCTCAGATATCTTGTCGGAACATCAAATTTGGGAATATGGTATCTAAAGAAAGCAGCAGAATATCTAATAGGATACTCAAATGCTGATAATGGAGGATATAAAACAGATAGGAAAAGTACTAGTGGGTAACGTCACTTTCTGGGAGGATGCCTTGTCTCGTGGTTAAGCAAAAAACAGAATACTGTGGCAATATCCTTTACAGAATCAGAGTATGTTGCCACTGCTAATTATTGTGCTCAGATTCTATGGTTAAAGCAACAACTACAAGATTTGGGAACCAACTTGAAGGAAATCCCAATCTTGTGTGGCAACATGAGCACAATAAGTTTGTGCAAGAATCTAGTTCATCATGCCCGAACCAAGTACATTGATGTTCAACATCACTTTATTCAGGACCATGTTCAAAAGAAAGATGTAAAGGTAGAATTCATTCCCACTAAATATCAAATAGCAGACATATTTACAAAGCCTCTTGATCAATAGAAATTCAATTATTTCAGAGGAGATTTGGGAATGGTAAATCCCAATGAGTTGTATGAAATCTCACATTACTCCTTTAATTTGAGCATTTAGATTTAAATTTTTGATGATTGGAAAACTAACTTAAGCATCAGAGAGGACAAAAAGTTGTTTTGCAGGAAGCTCTGTTTGGACATTGAAAAACAGAGGTGAATAGAGTATAGTGTGATCGACAAAGACATCGATGTATTGAATTTGGCATGAATTATCAATCACTTGATTAATAAACACAAATTATGGATCTGTTGATTGATAAACAAGGCATATGGAGTTGACTAGAGATGATAGGAGGAGAATTATCAATAAGCTGATCGATCACTCAATTATTGATCAACTCATCGATCAACAACAACATGGAACCCTCAGTTAAATCAGTCAAATAGGTAGGAATTATTGATAAGCTAATTGATAAAGTATTAATCGATCAAATGATTAATAAACCAGACCAGATATGAGCTTTTACTGAACATTTATCGATAATTTGATCAATTATTCATTGTTCGATAACTTGATTGATAATTACCTTTAGTGTTCTTGATTGTTCTTTTTATTTATTGAACACGTGATCGATCATGCATTGATCGATAACTTGATTGATTAATTTTGTGTTTATAATGTTCAGAATTCGAAAAGCCCCATTAGTTTTAGAACCCTAGCTCGATAAATGCTCTTCCTTATTTTCACGCAATGATAAAAAAAATCCACTGTTCCATTAAATTTCTCACTGCACTTCACTCAAAATCACTCCCTAAGCCCTCTCCTTCATTGCCAAACCTCTCAAACTCACAAACCATCGGACATTCTCTCGAATTTCTTCTATATGATGAGAAATGGAAAGAGTCAAGCAAGCTGGAAGTGACCAAGACGAAAGCATTGAGAAGCAAACACAGTTCAAGGAAATGACTCAGGCGACTTCTAAAAAGCGATAAAGACCTAAAGTGAAACACAATTCTTCAAAGAAGAGAGGGGTGCTTAAGATTAGAGAAAGCCGACCTGAGAATACTGAGCAACCACAAAGAAGATAACCTTAAGCAAAGTTAAAATTGCCAGTAGTAACTGAGGAATCAGAGACCGAGTTTGATGAGGAGGTCTCAGTTCAAAAAGCTGTGGACACAGTGTTGAACATTCCGGTACCCAGACAACCGAGGCACAAGAAATAGAAAACCAATGAGGGCGTGTCTCAGTAAAATCCTACCTAAGGTATTCCATCTGAACCATCTCAATTTTTGGTAGAAAATCTAGATAGAGATGTGAACATGATGAAGTTTAAGGCAGATTTTGCTACATGAAAATTCTGCCTTGTGGTCTCTGTGAATCTGGAAAGTTTAAAAAATAATGAAAAACTTCGATTGGATTTGACTAACCCCTTAGAATACTACTCTAACTGGCTGAGCATTGGTGGTGAAGAGATTTTATTGTAATATGGAATCTGTTGAGGAGTATGATGATCAAGATAATCTGGTGAGTAATTACCTTACAACAAAACTCAGAGGCAGAACCATTCATTTCAGTTTTGCAAAGATCAATGAGCTTCTGGGGACGCAAGATCATGTCAGAGGAGGTCAAGTGAATATAAAGGCCTACAAGATCCTAATGTAGAGTGATAATTATTCTGGTGAGCTGAGCTTTCCTCCTAAGCAGATGTGCGATTATTACAGAATAATCCACTATATCTACTCAAGGAGCATGGTCAACAAATCTAGAAGGTTCTTACACTTAAACCAAGATGACTATCTCCTGTTGGCCAGAATCATCGGTGGAGAAAAGATCAACATAAGAGCCTTGATTTACAGTGAGATGAAGGGCTTTATTCTCAACAAGTCCAAGTTTACCCTTAAACCATATCCCCAACTGGCTACCTATTTACTTCAAGTGAATAATATTACACCTCTTGAGCCTGGAGAAGTTAAAGTGAAGGTCCCTCCTTTTGGCATCAATAAGTTGAATAAGATGAAGATCTCTGTGCCCTTTAGACCCTCACAGAAACTGGTTTGCAAATAAAAGGGGAAACAACTAGTTGCTAGCACCTCCAGACCCCAAGATGAAGCAAAATCAAGTGTAGCTCCTTCTCACACTTCTGGACCATCATTTATGGAAAAGTCAATCAAGGAAATGTTCCAAGTAGAACTCCAAGATTTTGAGAGAAGAGTGTATGCTACAGCCAAGGACTATGCAGAATTTTAGACAAGAAATTTGAGGGCCTATATACTGTGTTGGATCTACATCGTTAGGCCATGGCAGTCTTAGAAAGGGAAGTTTCACAAAGATTTGATTCTGTGGACACGGAGATAAGAGAACTCAAAGGATTGGTCGCCTCTCTCTGCACTAACTTCTCTGGTCCTAGCACTTCTTTCAGCTTCAAGGACCTTCTTTCCCATCGACCCTCTCCTCCTCACCTTGAGCCTGAACCACCTTCTTCACCTATCCCTACCTCTCCTATATCTGTTTCTCCTTCTGTCCCTTCCATATCTTCTCCCACTCCTCCTTCTACCACCTTAGCTATTATTCTAGTTTCTCGACCTACTCCTGCCCTTACTCTTCTACCCATCTCTCAAGCCCTTTCTCCCATTTCTCAACTCCCCCCTCTCCCTATTCCCATTACTTTGCCTACTATCCCTTCTTCTTCCCTATCCTCTGATACTGACAAAAAAGGAAGAAGAATTCTGTTTAGCTTTTCTATTCTTTATGCTTACTGTTGTGCTTATGTAATTTGAACTCTAGATTATTGACTGCTTATTCTAACAGTTTGATGTCTTTTGAATGAATTTTGTTATCAGTTGTGCATTTATGCTAAATTTTGGATCTAGTTTAAATTTGATATGATGGAATATGATGTTCTTTGATTAATTTTACACCTATGTTTTGTCATCATCAAAAAGGAGGAGAATGTTATATTTAAGGTTTTGATGATAACAAATTAAGTTATTTTTAGTTTAAGTTGATTGATCACCTGATCGATCAAAGGTTAATCAATCATGTATCAAATAGAATATCTCTCTATGTTAGTAACTTAACACTAGGTTAATCGATAACTTGATAGATGATTCACAATTTATGAGTTGATCGATCAATTGATTGATCATTGTTAACATTGTTTAATGTAGAAGCTTGCAAAAAATTATCGATCAATTGATCAATAATTTAATGTTCGATCAATTGTCAGAAAAGGGATACAATTCTGGTAAGCATTTATCGATCACTTGATCGATCAATGAGTCATTGATGAGAGCACAGATAAATGGTAAAGTCTTTATACTCATTGTATGTTCTGTTTAATTCACCATTTATTGATCACTTTATTGATCAGTAACCTGTTCTAACATTGCATGATAACTTACTGGTTTTATTGATAATATGCTCTGTTTAAGTGATTTGACATGTGCCTTAATCGATCAATTGATTGATCAATCATTTATTGATCAAATGATCAATCATCATCACCTTCACCACACTTATTTGTTTTAAGCTATTTTCAGATCACCTCATTGATCATTCATTTATTGATAAAATGATCGATCATCTAGTCATCTGAAACTTCTGTTTTCACATAACATGATCGATCAAAGGTTTTCCTGATCCTTTCTGAAATAAGATTTCAATGATTATTCATCGGTCACTTAATCGATTAATCATTAATCGATCATTTACTTGATCATCATATATTTGGTAATTTCACTGTGAAAATCTTTTTAAAACTTTTTATCGATCATTTCTCCTATCAATAGTTTATCGATAAAGCATTTGATCCACACCTTTGGAAATACTTAGCTATATCGATAATATGATCGATCAAACAGTTTTTGATCATTTGTTTGATCATTGAACCAGTTCATTTAATAACAACAATACACGATGCTTTTCAAAATTTTCAATCTCTTTATCTTCAAGCTTTTCTTAGCCCTCCTGTTAGGCTTAACTCTCTTTTCAAAAGATTTGAAGGCAAAGATAACTTTAAGATTTTATTCCTGCATAACCATTTCAAAGGTCACTATATTCATGTCTCACCATTTATCAATCACCTGTTCGATCATCTATTAATCCATAATCTTATCAATAAATATATATGTCTGACTCAAGCTTTTTCCTTATATTTAATCGATAACTTGATCGATCAACCAGTCATCGATTAAGACATCGATCAAGTAAGTTCAGATTATATTTGAAGGATCTGATGATTGATTCTATGCTTCCCTAACTGTTATATGAATACCAATGATCATCACTTATTCTGTTGTCTTCATAATTTTTCTTCAAAAAGAGGACTTGATTCAAAGGCTGTTGCAAATTATGAAGCTCAATGGTTATTTAGTAGCCTTTAACTACCGGTCAAAAGCATTAATGGTGAACTACCATTGAAACTACTAAACACATGCAACTGATCTTCCAATGACTAGAAGCTTTTCAGTCTAACAATTAATTAAACTTCTCCAACTATAAAAGGCACGAAGGGCATTGAATGAAGTATTGAATACGTGAGTTACCATCTGTTGAAATATTTACTGTTGCATTCCATACTCTGTTTTCACCGAGCTTCAGTGTTTAATATTCATTTACTCATTAAGAGAGTTTGATACACCTTGTTTACTCATTTTCTGAGAGTAACTCAAAAGTGTGAACTCTTGAGGGGATTGTAGCCTTATGGGTAATAAGGCGGAGTGATTGAGAAAATCAATTACTGTACTGAGGCACCAAGAGCCCGTTGAATCTTAGGAACATAGTGGAAATCTCAGAGGTGTTTTGAGGACTTGACGCAGGTCAAGTGGTTGAGATCGTACCAGTATAAATCTTGTGTCTTCATTCTGTAGTGAAATCTTCCTAACTCAATCTTCTCTGTTTTACTTAGTTCACTATTTCATTATGTTAAAATTTTTATAACTCACCCAATTCACTGCCCTTTTAGGTGAAGCTGCCACTAACAATCACTTTTGTATACCTGTTAGATTG
This sequence comes from Neltuma alba, assembly GCF_004799145.2. Lineage (NCBI taxonomy): Eukaryota > Viridiplantae > Streptophyta > Magnoliopsida > Fabales > Fabaceae > Neltuma > Neltuma alba. The sequence continues at coordinate 394,902 of NW_021635122.1, forward strand.
GAATTGTAGTTACTGGGTCAATTTGACTCACCCTGTGGTTATATAATATTTTTCAGGCGAGGGTTCAGGTATTGGTCCCAAAGAGAAGTTGTCCGAGGCTTGAGTTTCTCTTTCTACTCTGTATAGCCTCTGTTTTGTTATACATGCCTTGATTGATGTATATTGCCAAACTTTAGGGCCTTTTTGTTAAATTTAATATCTGTTTAATTTTTTCGCTGTATTCTTGACTTGTGCTATTGGGCGGAGCCCCTTTAGACATATGTGACTTTTATTTTAGTTGCGATTGTTATGGGCGGTAGTGACTGTTTTTCTAACAGGCTTCAAAGGCCTTAGCTCATTTACAACTAGTCTTAATTGTGTTTTGAGATTCCAAAGTATTTACAACTACTACTCTATTAAGGATATCAATTGTTAATGACTATGGTAGATTTCTATTTGATTGGTTTTATTCTCCCTACCATAGTTATTACCTAAATGTCTCTAGTTAATTCTTTTCTATTTATGGATCTTTAAACAATTAATTATCATTTTGAAAATGTTTATTTACCATTAATTACGGAGGCTGTTACATTTAGTGTATCCCTACACAAAAACACATTTTAAACTCATTGAAATCATCAAATCAAAGTGAATCAACCTCCTGCCCCATAAACAGTGCTTGGCCAAATTGAACACCATAAAACCCTAACTTGGATTTATTCCAAAAATCAATCCATACACCACTTAACCATGCTTATTCCACTTGATATTTAAGGTTTCTATCCTTCCCTAAACAGCACATGTTCAACCAAAAAATTGAGCAACAACTCACCTTAGAATTTCAAGCCAAAATCCTAACTAAACTAGCTTGAAATTTAGGGATAGGAAGGCTTGAATATACCTTGATGCTTTCTTGATAAAAATTGAATGATTCCTTGCTCAAACTCTCTCTCAAATTCATTCTCCTTGGTCTGGAATAAAAATGGCAGCACCTCTACCTCTTTTTCTAATTTTCTAACATTTTTCAACCAAGTGTCCATTTCTAGAGTTTTCCAACAACTATCCCTTAATTTTGCATTTTATTTTAATTAAAATGGTAGGGTTTGGAAGCTATACAAAATTGGGCCTTAATTGGACTCAATGTGGACCCCATAAATGGTTTAGGCTAGCCTAAAAAGATGGCCCACAAAGCAAATTATAATCCCAAACCATTTTAAAACTTTATCAATTACTATTCACTAAGAACATTTCATAATTTTTCTAGACCTCTAAAAATTTATTTCTTTCCATGATAATTCACCTTTTAATATAACAACATGATCTAGAAATTTTCAAAAAAATTTTCCACCTCTAGGTATTTATTTTGAATTTTTCCTGATTAGGCCTCCATCAGGGTCACTACGAAAAAAATAAATTCCCTAAAATTAATTTATGAGCTTCCAGGACTTAAAACCAATTTTATAAATTCAAAAAAATATTTAGATGATTTGTCCATTTTTTTTTCTAAATTTGTTGGGTCCTCTAACCAATTAAAATAATTATTTTCCTTCAATTTTCTAATATCTTTCTGAAAAACCTTCGTAATTGGCAAATTCTGTAATAATCCATTTTTTCATAATTTTCACTTTTAGGGCCTCCATTGAGATTTCAAAACCTCCAATTTACATCTTTCCTATTTTTCAAGAATTTTATGAAATTTTTCTCTAATTTTTCCGTTTTGCCCTTACTAGACCGATAATTCTGAAAATGTTAGCCTGGACCTTATCAAGATTTCACAAAAAGTTGTTTCATCTTGCTGTCTAGTTTCTACATTGGTCCTTATCCCAATTTTTTACACAAAACAAGGAGAGGCTAAATTCCCTAAGGAGGCCAAAATTGTTCAAGCATTGAAAGGTAGCATTGAATTATAATTTGATTGTTTATCTTGCTTCTTTATTGTGAATATGTTGATTGTTTGAATTGAGAAACTTATGCTATGGAAATGGTTTGTTTTATGGCATTTGTTTGTACTTTGGCTAAATGCATAGAGCTATGTCTGTGAAAGTGTTGATGTTCCTTTTCTGGTATGATGCGTAATATGATTTTATGTGAAATGAGGATATCTTGAAGTTCCATAACATGTCACATTATGTATTGCTTGATTTACATGATGATTATAGTTCATCGCTATTGAGATTTTCATAAAATCTCATTCCCTCCTATGTTAAATTATGTATCAAATACGGAGCGGACCAACCATGGACAAGGGCAAGGAGATAGTGTTGGGCTAAGAAGGCCATATGAATTATATGATTTTGTGTAATGTATATTGTACTTTGATGAATTTACTATGAGTTTATAATGAACCAAGGATATGATACACTTTGGAATTATGTAAATTGTAATGTTAAATGGTTGCTTATAATCATGGTATGATGTGTTGGAATGGATGGAAAATGGAAAAAAGGAAAAGAAAATTCAACAAGTTTTGATTAAGGGATAAAAATACCCTAAACAGGGACAATCCTGTGTCACATAAAATAATACCAAATGGGTGAATTTGGATTGAAATTTGGGAAACTTCTAGATTCATTTTTAGCTTTAAAACAAGTGGTGGATCACTAAATTTGGATTTTTGTGCTCAGAGATATGCCTTTCCAAAGTTGGGCTAAAATACTGAAAAATTAAAAACTGACCATTTGAACAATGTAACTAGGCAAATTTTCTGGATTTGTTTCGTGATGAAATAGTGCAAATAAGTATTTTTCTTTTATGTTAGACATGGCAAGCTTCAAACAAAAATTTAAACCACCTCATTTTGATTTTTCTACATTTAGTTATAAATTTTCAAAGTTGACATAGATTTTAGTGAAGAGTGAACAGTGCCAAAAGGCTCTATGTGACCCTAGGTCGCCACCTAGGAAGTTGAGGTCACAATAAAACATCCTACCTTTGACCTCTTAGAGTACATATTAGTAAGTGTTATGGTTCAAGTAGGTTAAGACACAAACTCGTGAATTTAAAATTTGAACATAATTACTCGGGTTACAACTCACTGTTCAAATTCCAAATTATAGGCCCAATTTCAAAAATTCATAACTAATTCCATAAAAATCATATTAAGGTGTTCTAAAATTTTGCAAAAAAATATTTGAAATCTCTTTAAGGAAAAAATATCCAATTGGACTTATCCTTGCCCAATTCATACAATTTAATCAATAAAATTACTGTTCATTTGATAAAACTTGAAACTTTCAGATTCTGTGCCTCAACTTTGAAAATTTGTATCTCCTTGTGTACACATCCAATTAAGGTGATGTAGCTCTTATTTTAAAGCCTAGGATGTGTACTATAACTCTACCAAATTTCGTGGCTTAACTCATTCATGTGGTAGGTCAAACTGGAGTTACAAACTCACTGCTCCATGACCTACGTTTTATCCCTTAACCTCTTTTCACTTTAATTCTTTCTATTTCTTTGGTATACATAAATTGGGTTTACACTTTCCCAATCATCCTCATACATTTATATTCATCCCATAAATATTGTAATTAAATACATGGCATTATTGGCATCTATAACATAGATTACAAAATAGGAGAATTTTATATTGAATAATAACATCATTCATTAACATCAATAATTCTCCACTTTCTTCTCCCTGCCTCTCATGCCATTATTGCCCACCATTGATTGACCTAAATGGTTGGTTAGGGAGAGGTGAGATTCAGGAGAATCCTAGTAGCAAACACTATCCATAAGCATGCAAGACATAATGCAAATATATGACATGTTACAATGTCCCAAACATTAACATGTGAATACTATGGAAAGTAAGTTAAAGCATTTCATGCTTTCATAATATATTGCCAAGGCAAAGCATAACATAAACTTACAAACATAACTTTGTAAAAATTTCATCATAGTTTAGTCACATCATGGCAACACAACCATATCATGCAAGCATGCATATTAAGCACACAATATAGGTAAGTTTACTACATAGCTTTCCTCTTGCTTTTCCTTTGATTCCCTTGTCTTTCCAACCCTATGGATTTTTGGTCAACACCATTAAACATCCTATTGGATGTTCTAAGGTCCTAAACACATCCATACACAATGCCAAACATTCATTAGAACCAAGACACCAACCTATTTCTTACTTGGTTCTTTCTTGAACATAATTGAATTCTCACTTTTGAGTTTCAATTCCAACCTTCCTAAAATTATTTCCACATACTATCCCCGCATAATTTTGTATGTAGAATCTATGTCCAAGCTCAAAACAATGAAAATACAATCCTAACCATTCAGAACAGTCAAGACCGAACAGAATCACAAACTAAGGGAAAGTTGGATTTCTTGCAAAATCAACACAGAACCACTTAATTCTTGTTGTTTCCAAGCCTTTAAACATGTTTCTAACATCTATTCCATCTTTTCCTATTCCAATTAATTTCATGCAGCACCTCCCTATAGGATTTCAATCATCAAAAATCTAATCAAACCAACCACCAGCTTAAAAATAACAAGGGAGGTAGAAACTACATCAAAAACGATACTCATACCTTGTTTTAGAGCTTGATCTGGCTTGGGATCACTTGACCTTTCTTTCTCCCTCTTCTTTCTCTCTCTAGAAGCCATTTTCAAAGAGCTTTCCCATGGGTTCAAGGAGCTTAGATGAAATAGAGGGGTGGGGGGTATTTATAGAAAGCTAGAACAAATCCTGGTCGTCAGTTCCGATTCGATCTCAGCCATCCATTCTTACTTCTTGAATAAGTAAGCTTTCTCTCCAAGAAATGTGACACTTGTCTAGGGTGATGTCATCTTGATGACATCATTCTTACATCATCAAGCCATATGTCTTTAATCCAACCGCACACGTGTCTTGTATCCGACCGCACACGTGTCTTGCATCCGACCGTACATGTGTCTTACATCCAACCGTACATGTAATATCTTCTTTTCCCATCTAACCATACACTTGTCTCTTCTATATTCCTTCATCATTTTGGCATTAAAATAGGGAAGAAATGATATAAAATTCGTGCAAAATATAGCCCTTAAGCATTCCTCTACCTATTTTGCCATTCTGCACCGTATAGGGTACTTTTTTTGAGTCCTGACTTACCTGGTACCATTGGGACATGTTTTGGCACTATTTTCTCATCTTAATTAAGTACATATATGGCGCCATGTTAGAGGAGTATAGATGAAAATAATTAGCTCTATTAACAGGCTATTAACCTTACTGAGTCACGCAATAGAGATTTTACTATAACATGTAGACAAAGGACTGTCTAAAATATTCCCGTACTGCATTCTGATTTTTATACTGTCCATAAATATCTTCTGCTGACTTAGCATGATGACTCGTAAGTGTCATGATTGCATTTGGTGACTCAGCATGATGACTCGTAGGTTGCATGTGTCACATCCAGTAATATGGCAATTGGGAATAAGGGTATTCCTAAATAATTAAAGGCCAAAAATGACGAGGAGAAATAGAAGAGTTTTGGGTGGAAAATAATTGTTATAGTTTTCCAAGCCAATTATGAAAAGTTTGACTAATTAAGGAAAATTGGTCAAGAATAATTATGGAAAATATTTCCAAGTCTCAGAAAAATTAAGAAAAAAATAAGGACAATGTTCCCTGAGAATTATATGGGATTATAAAATTGGTTGTATGACCAATTTTCTCCTAGAAAGATTACAAAGGAATTTAAGGGCAATTTAAGCCAATTTAAGGTCTTTATTTCGAAAATTCCAAATAAATATATTTAAGAAGAATAAAATCCCAAGAAAATTTCTATGACATCCCAAGGAATTATAAGAGATTATGGAATTAAAAGAAGACCCTCAAGTATCTAGGATTTTTTCCCAATTCTTTTGAAAAGTGGAAAAATCAATAAAGAGAAGGAAATTAGTTTTCCTTTTTATTTAATTATTGGGAAATTAATTTGAGACGAAGAGGGCAACTTGGGAAGATAAAAATGAGGATAATAATTTATGGATCTGACAAAAAATAATTACAGAGGCCAAAGTGTGTTGCGGCAAACCATGGCAGAGGCTCCTTTTTTTGCTCTTTGTGCCTTGAGTCTTCAACCTTGGCTCCAATCTCAGGTGTCATACACTGAAAAGCAACAATTTAAGGCATCAATTGTCCTAGAAATTAATTGAATACAATTAATAACTAATTATGATGATTTTACCCTCAAAAAGACACTAACTCAATGTATGGACTCTTAACCTAAAATAAGCTCAATTATAGCCAAAAGAGCCAGAAAATGTAACAAAACCATGGATGATGTAATCAAAAGATAAGAATAATTTGAGCTCAATCAAATTCCCCCATACTTAGACCTTTGTACTCCTGGACAAAGCTCAAAAATGATTCAAAGAGATACTAGCACAAAGAGAAACACTACCATGCTTAAAGATGAAAGCAGACGATTAGTAAGAAATTCTCACAGGAGTTGACAACAGTAAAACAAGGATATGCTAAGAAAATGAGCATAATGGACAATTAATCCAAAAGATTTATCAAAAGAGATCTATCTCACAGATAAGTGTTTCGCTCTTAACTCGCTTGTCTTGGGATTATTTTACTCTAAGTCTACTCAATCCAATTTCTGTAACACCTTACGTTTGCGACCTTATATTGTGCCAAGTTAAGATATTCAGAAGCGCAATTCAAGGTTACCGGGTTGAAAAACCTAAATTTGAAAATTCCTTTTCCCGCATTACTATTCACTGTAACCTTAAACTTGGCATAACTTTCGAAAATCATAACTAATTCTAGAAAAATCGAAACAAGGTTGTTCCAAGTCTCACTCGAAGCTATTAACATCATCTATCAAGGAAAAATGACCTCAGGTTCCACTTTAATAAAAAACGCATCCGTTTTTAATTTCGAAAAGTACTGTTCATTTGGTCATTTTTCTACTTTCCAGGATTTTTGCCTAACTTTGAACGGGCATAACTTCTTATACAGAGCTCCGATTGTGATGCTTTACTACTCATTTTAAAGGGAAAAATAAGATCTATTTGCATGACAAATTTTAGGGAAAAAGTCAACCATTTGACCAGGGTCTTCGTTGGTCAAAGTTTGGTCAAATCTAGACCATTTTTATCCCCCTTTTCACTAATTCTATCACCATTTCGTTTTTCACTATAAGAATGCCATAATCACATATAAAGGTGCTCTACCATTAATATACATTTCAAAAGGTCATCATATCATGTATTCAAGATCAGAATATGCTTACATGGCTTGAAAGAGAAAGGTTCAAAACGGTATAATACAATACATAACTGATAACTTCCTCAAGCCATGATTATTTCTTTTCCCTTCTCCTTGGAAGTAGTAGCACCTAGAATATCATATTATAGGAGGAATGAGATTTCATAGAAATCCTAGTAGCATTGAACATACAACCATCAAGTCAACATGCATAAGATGTCATGCTACATGCAGTAAAATAACATTGCTAGTCTTTATGCCATGCCATAACCATTCTGTATCCATGTCATCATATCATGGAGCATATAATCATTCTGGTCAAAACTCAATCATGCAAGAGCCAAGGCATACATTGCAAGGAGTTCACATCATCTGGGCATAAACATTCTCGTGACACATCAACACACATAGCAGAAACACCAAATGCAGGTCAACAAAATAATTGCAAGTTCACGCTACCTCAGTTCCACGCTTAATGTTTCCTCCTTGTTTCCTTGCTTGAGATCCTCCTAGGTTTCCAAAAAATTGCCTATCAACCATAAGTAAGGGTATGGTAAATTCCATATCCAGTATACAATTCTTTCTCTATATAATGCTACCCTTGTGCCTTTCAATTTATAATTTATGTATACCTTTCCTAAACCTTTGACTTTGGTTTGACCAAGCCTTAATCCTCAGTTAAGGTCTTGGAATTCTTCCTTAATCCATGATTAATCATGCTTTCTTGGTTAATCACTAACCCTTAGTCCTTAATCCAATATTTAATTAAGGTCCTCAAGTCACATAGTCATTAGTACAACATAATCTTTTAAGATTAAGTCACTAATCCCTTATGGATTAACCATTAATCATTCTCTAATCAACATGATTAACCTTTAATCATTCCTTAATCAACATGATTAATCATAATTAATCATCCTTCAATTAGCATAACTAATCACTAATTACTAATTAATCAGGGTAGCTAACCTTGATTACTTACTAATCTTTAATCAAATAACATGATTAATCTTAGCTATCACTAAACCATAATTAATCAAGGTAATTAATCCTAATCTTCCTCAAATAAATAATTAACTAAAAATAATTAACACTTAGGGAGGTAAACGTACCTTAATTAGCTCTTAATCGGCGATTAGAGGTGTCTAACTTTGCTTTTTCCCTTTCTCTCTCTTTTTTCTTCCTTTCTCTCTCCTAGAACTCAAGAACACAACATTCCCTCACATGCAAACCTCTTTGGCCGAATTGTTCATGAAAGGGGGGTATTTATAGGCTTTGATTTTTTCAAAATTCCAAAAATGCCCTTCGGGAAAAAGATGCGATCTCGACCGTCCATTTTTTCCACTTTACACATGGACAAATCCTAGAGCACACACCATAAGAAGTTGACACATGGATGGACACCTAATCACCATGTGATTTTCATGTGGAAATAAAATATTATTTTAATGTTTTGTCTCTTATTTCCCTTTATGCCCTGAACAATTTGGAAAATTCCAACTTTGTCCTCCCCCTTTATTTTTGGCCAAAATATTACTCTAAATATTGGGAGAAAAATGACTCATCCAATATTCAGTGCAATCCACTGATTATTTGTGTATTCTCGGTCCAATTTTCCAACAATCCTGTCCAATTTACTGTCACAAAATTTTGATTTCAACACCTCCTTAAATTCCCCTCATTCCAAGGGTATTCCATGATTTTTCTTAAGTTTTACCTCCCTCTATAATTTTCTAAATTTTATTCCGTCAAAAATCACTATTCTACTGATAATACTTCGGTAATAAATATTCTTTAAGCTAACCTCTGCACATCCAAAGGTGGGAAGTAATTTTATAAATTAGGATAATATGTCACATAATTTATCCCTATTTTTCCTTGAATTTTTGAGGCCTCTATATATTTTAAATAATGGAAATTGGCTAATTTTCTTTAATTAACCAAAAATTCCAATAATTACAAATAATTTCCTGATAAATTATTTTTAATCCTATATTCACCTTCTAGCCTCAAACATTATTCTGTACCCTCCTTTCTATTTTTCATGATTTTCTGGAAAATTTCAGGAATTTCGGACATTATTTCCAATACTGCCCTTTTTAACTGATCTTTTCAAAAATGACCGTTATGTCCCTATCCTGATTTTTCCTCATAGCCTGGATCCTCTACCAGTCTACTATACTATTTGGCCTTAGTCAGCCTCAAGTCATTCATCAATTAGGATAAAATTATCAGGGTGTGACAATTTCTACCATAAGCTTGTAATAATTCTACCTCTCCACCATAGGAAGCAAACTTTGCAAATCAAGAGGACTTTTAGGGTTTAGAATTTGAATGAAGGCCAAATGAAATGAATGGAATGAGAATGAAAACAGAAATGAGTACAAGCATACAAATTATTAAAACAAAATTTATCTAAATAAAAGTAAGGAGAGAAGCCACTTATTTTTGTTTTATAATTTTTATATCTCTATCCTTTCTTTTCTTTGCTTTTTTTTATTTTTATTTTTCTCCTTTTTTTCCTTTTCTTTTTCTTTCTTTTCGATTGGAGCAACTTCTCTCTCTCTCTCTATTTTTTTAAATCACAAAATAATTACATGCATGTACTCAAGATGAAGGTCCAAAGGGGTTTACAATGGTGAAATGATTGGGTTTGTGTTTGGGAAACGGGGGTTTGAAATCGAATGCCTCTATCATTTTTACAAAAATTGATTCACTAAGTTTCGATTAAGAATTAAAACAAGTTCTAGAGAAATATGAAATAAGCAGATTCACTCAATTTAATAATTTTAGGCCTAAAAATCCTTCAAACAAGGCTAAAATCTCAATTAATCAATCTCAAGGGTTAAAAACCACATAGTCATAATTTCAAAGCATATCATCATTTACTGTCTGTCAAAAACATGAGAATAACTGGCCCAAGTTCAACCCTCATTTAAAAGCATGGAAAGTTTTCTAAAAGTACTAGCACAAATTGAACTTTTCATCAATTTTAAAAGGATGCAGGAGCATAAAGAACCTAAGCAGGAAAAAAAAATTTCTGAAGAGCAGTTGAAATTGCAAAGCATTTATTATTTATTAATGTAAAAAAAATATTTAATTTAAATTTTTTTTGGGTCGTCGCGGCAAAGAATAGGGTCACTGTGGCGAAGGCTCACAGAGAGCCAAGTCTGGAGAAAGGGCCTGCTTCGCCAAGGCGAAGTGTGGCCGAGAGCTAATATTAATGTTGACAAAAGGGGTTTCGTCATGGTGAAGGCAGATGTTTACCACAGTGAAAGGTGACAGAAGCAGTATTCAGTGCAATTTTCAATTCTTCAGAAAACTAAGTTCAAAATATTCACAATTCAACCAATTTATCAGTTCAAAAACACCTCAAAATGAAATAGATGCATGGATGCATGAGAATTATTTGTTAGAATCCACAATAGGTCCCTCCCCCACACTTAAATACAACATTGTCCTCAATGTTTAAACCAGTATAGGCAAACGAATCACAAAGTGAACCGGAAGTTGTGAAGTCCAATTGAAATTGAAGCACAACACATCGAATTCACAAAAAGGAGGGAGAAGGTGATAGGTTGCATGCAAAACAAAGAGGAAAACAAAAATAGAAGTTGGGACCAATGTAAGAGTAACAGCAAAATGTAAAGGCCATCAGTAGCCAAAGAGTCAAACAACATCCAATGTAACATCCAAAAAGTTTAACAAGTAACTAGCTACACCAACTAAAAAGAAACATAAAGAACAACAAAGAAAACAAAACACAAGCAAAGAGCTACTGCTGTGTCCCAGTATCATCCACCCCAGACCCAAATGTTCCTGCACCAGAAGTGCCTGCTCCAGATGTCCCAGCTCCGCTCTAAGGGTCTTCCTCTTTGAGAGGTAGGATGAAGTTCAACCGGTTAGCAATCAGAGCATCCACACGACGGTGGTAACGTCAGTCTCGATCATACAGAGCATCGCGGTCCTTCTGCCTCTTCATCTCGCGGAGGAGGGTGACTTGCAATTGGTGGACATAGTCTGCCAGCTCATCAATATCATCAGCCAAGGTGTCCAAGGTGACAGGTTCAGGAGCTTCTGGATCTGGCTGTTCTTCTTGAGCTTTAGGAGCTAGTGCACCGGCTGCATGCACTGCACCAACATCATACACAGGGTGGATGGGTGGAGGGGGTCCAATGACAAACTATTTAAGGCGGTCATAACGAAACAAGGGGGTTGGCTCAAAGTAGCTGTCATTGTTGTACTCAGGAACATTGGCAGCTCTAAAAAGGTCAGTGACTAGGTGGGGAAAAATGATGTTGTTGGTGAGTTTGGGGGTGTTGATGGCATCATGGAGGGCTGAGTAAATGGTGTCGGCTACATCAAAGGATCGGCCAGTCATGAGAAGGTAAACGTAAAGGGCTTGGCTCTTTGGAACATTGGCTAGGTGGGTGGTGGGTACTAGGTTGTTGCAGACAAAATGCAGCCAGGGGTGAGCCTCAGGTCGGAACTCGGATCGCTTAAGGTATTGCTCGGAAGTACGGGGGTGATGCCAAGTGGCTCCGTCATGACACAAGGTTTGGACCACATCATCAAATGGGTAATTGTCTCTGTAAGTCGAATAACCCGAATAGCGACAAGGGGGAAGGCGGTAATGGAAACGGATGTTGTCAGCGGTAAAGGAATGGCAGATAAGGACATTGTGGAAATCAAAGACCATAGAACCATGGAAACGGGCATAGGTGTAAAAATGGCGAACAAAAGCGTTATTACCCATAGAACGCTCTTAGACCAAATCGATCAATTGGGAGGCACGGAGCTGGCGGACAAAAGGGTGATCAGGGGGGTCTAAGGGAAAAGGTCGCTCCTTAAGGAGGGGTCTCTGGTCAATTTTTTGGTATAATTCCTCAAAAGTGTACTCATCCCCCGACTCAGGTTCAGACACAGGCGCAGGGTTCTTAGTACGAGGCATACTCTGGACACAAGAAGCAAAACACACTAAACAAAGGCCAGACAAACAACAACTAATACTACCCTAGAAAAACCAAAATCACAACCTAGACAGTAGCAAATGGCTATGTAATAATTCATAGGTTTTCAGTTTATTAAAAACTTTCATAATTAAGTAAAGAGATTAAAGAAATACAAAATGCACCATGAATCATTAGATAGCCTAAGAGCTACGTAACTACAATCTAACATCAAAACAACCCAACCTAGCAACACAATAGCAGAACAATTAAACAAACTAACAACCAAACAAAAATAAAAGAAAGAACAAAGGAAGAGAGGAATTATACCACAATAGAGAGAAAGAGGGAGCTTCAGCGTAGACTGGAGAATTGCAGAGGAAGAGAAGGAATGGCCACTGAAATCAAAGAGGGAAGAGATAAAGGGAGAAGAGGCGATAGGGAGAGAGCACTAGAGAAGAATGGCGAAGGGGAGGAGGTCGACGGTCTGAAGGGTGAAGGCAGAGAGAAGCGTCGATTTCTGAATGGGAGAGGGCGTGCGGTTGCTGAATATGAGAGGGGCCGATGGTTTTGAAAATTGAAGGGGTAAAGGGAGTATAATGGAATGGGGAAGGGAAAAGACCAAAATGGATATAAGAGAATAGAATGGGTTGGCAGAAATGGAGGGCAAAAAGGGAATTTCACAAGGAAAAATAGGGTAAAAACGAAACTGATCAGCACTGAAATGGCGGGTTCACCACGGCGAACCATTCCTGAGATGAAAACAAAGGGAGAGAAGGATGTTTCACCGTGGCAAAATCAGAAGTTCGCCACTGCGAAACCATCCTGAGAGCAACACCCAGAAATAGGTGACCTTCGTTGTGGCGAAAGGTCACAGAGAGCAACCTAACAAACACGGACCGCGGCGAAATCTTAGGTTTGCCGCGGGGAAGTGTCATAGAGAGCACAGAACAACATAAAAACACCCAAACAAGAGAGAAACACAACACACAAACAACAGAGGTAGCTGGATACTTCAAAAACTTTAAAGTGCATCAAAATAGATCATAAGGGTGCTCAATAAGTCCATGATTAAGCACTATACCACAAACAAGCTTTCTTAATCAATCTAATTCATATAATTTATTACAAGCACCATATTACCAACAAGCACAAAATGAAATAGGATAGAGATCAAAACTTGCAAGGGGTCTTATTGAATTCAAACTACAACTACACTACTATCCTACTGAAATGGTTTCTCCCCCACACTCATTCAGCATACAATGCACAAAACATAGCAATATCAATAATTAAGCAAAAGCATGTAAATGAGTGAAGGAAAGAAACGAGCAAGGAATTAAGGAAGCTTTTGATTTTCATGGTAGAGCTTCAATAGATGGCCATTAACTTTGAATCTGGCCCCGGTCTCCTCATGTAGTAGCTCCACCATACTGAAATTGTGCACTTTAGTGACTATGTATGGCCCATCCCATCTGGTGTTGAATTTTCCTTGCTTGAAAGTAAACCGAGCCTTATACAGCAGCACTTTATCACCTTCCTTAAAGTTCTTTCTCAAGATACCTCGATCATGCACAAATTTGGTCTTTTCTTTGTAAAGTCTAGAGTTCTCATAAGCTTCAAGTCTGATCTCCTCCAACTCTTGCAATTGCAGCTTCCTTTCCATACCAGAGGACTCTATATTCATGTTGCACTGCTTGACCGCCCAATATGCTTTGTGTTTCAGCTCCACTGGCAAATGACATGGCTTTCCATAAACTAGACTATAGGGAGACATGCCAATGGGCAATTTGTATGTAGTCCGGTAAGTCCATAATGCTTCTTCTAAACGTGAGTTCCAGTCCTTCTTGGATGGCTTAACCATTTTCTCTAGAATATGCTTCACTTCCCTATTAGATATTTTAGCTTGACCATTGGTTTGGGGGTGATAGGCAGTAGAGATTTTACGAGTGACACCAAATTTGGATAACAAGTTATTGACTATCCTATTACAAAAATGTGTTCCCCGATCACTCACTACATCCCTAAGAATCCCATACCTACAGAAAATATGTGATTTTAGAAATCTATGAACAGTTGGGGCATCATCTTTTCTGCAAGGTATAGCTTCAATCCATTTGGATACATAATCTATCGCTAATAAAATATATACAAAACCAAAGGAAGAAGGAAAGGGTCCCATAAAGTCAATTCCCCAAACCTAAAAAATCTCACAAAACAGAAGGGGCTGTTGAGGCATCTCATGTCTTTTTCCCAACCCCTTAAATCGCCTACGCTTGTCACATGATCTACAAAATGTAAAAGAATCTTTGAAGAGGGTGGGCCAATAAAATCCAGAATCTAAGACCTTCCTAGATGTCCTCCTTGCACTAAAATGACCACCACAAACCATGGAATGGCAAGCTGAAATAATAGGTTCAAAATCCTCCTCCGACACACACTTCCGTATCACTTGGTCACTGCACATCCTCCACAGATGAGGAGCATCTCATATGTAATACTTTGACTCGCTACGAAGCTTTTGTGCCTGAAATCTAGACATAAAGGGAGGAGTGAGTCCAGACATGAGATAATTGACAATATTAGCATACCAAGGCTCTATAGTAGCCACAGAACATAAAGCTGAGTCGGTAAAAGAGTCACGAGTCAAGTCATAAGAATCTACTCCCCTTGTGTCTTTCGGTAGTCTACTCAGGTGATCGGCTACTTGATTCACTGCCCCGGGTCTATCCTTAATCTCAATGTTGAACTCCTGAAGCAATAAAGCCCATCTGATCAATCTTGGTTTAGATTGTGGCTTTTTGAGCAAATAACGGATAGCTGCATGATCTGTATACACAACCACTCAATAATTGATTAGATATTGTCTAAACTTATCTAAAGCAAATACAATGGCAAACATTTCTTTCTCAGTGGTGGTATAGTTGACTTGAGCTGGGTCGAGTGTCTTAGAGGTATAGGCTATGACTCTAGATTGCTTCTCCTCCTTCTGGCCAAGCATAGCACCCACTGCATAATTAGAAGCATCACATGAGAGTTCAAAATATAAATTCCAGTTAGGTGCAGTCAAAATAGGAGGTGAAACAAGCATAGACTTGAGAGTATCAAAGGCATGTCTACATTTTTCATCAAAATTAAATTCAACATCCTTTTTAAGAAGAGTAAAAAGGGGCAAACCAACTTTACTAAAATCTTTAATAGAGCGCCTATAAAACCCTGCATGCCCAAGAAAAGATCTCAAATCTTTAAGATAGGTGGGGTAAGGCAAAGATGAGATAACTTCAATTTTAGCCTTATCTACCTCAATCCCCTTACTAGAGATGAGGTGACCTAACACTATGCCACTACCCACCATGAAATGACATTTCTCAAAGTTCAAAACAAGATTTTTGGCTTGCATCTCTCTAAAGCCTACTTAGGCTATTTAGGCACTGATCAAAACTCTCCCCATAACCCGTAAAATCATCCATGAAAACCTCCATATTGTGCTCTAAGAGGTCACTAAAAATCGCCATCATGCACCTTTGAAAGGTGCTTGGAGCGTTACATAACCCAAATGGCATCCTTCGATAAGCAAAGGTACCAAAAGGGCATGTGAAAGTAGGTTTGTCCTGATCCTCGAGGGCTATGGGTACCTGAAAATAGCCAAAAAAACCATCTAAAAAGCAGTAATGTGATTTACCAGCTAGTCTCTCCAACATTTGGTCAATGAAGGGTATAGGAAAGTGATCCTTACGTGTTGCATCATTAAGTCTCCTATAGTCTATGCACACACGCCATGAGTTTTGAACCCTTGTAGGAATTAACTCATCCCTTTCATTCCTTACTACTGTTACCCCACTCTTCTTTGGCACAACATGCACCGGACTGACCCACTCACTATCAGAAATTGGATATATTATCCCAGCACTCAACAATTTAGTAATTTCTTTCTTAACTTCATCTAATATGAGAGGGTTCAATTGTCTTTGGGGTTGTCTCACTGGTTTTGATTCCTCACTCAGTAAAATTCTATGTGTGCACACATAATTCTGGTATATCTGCTAGTGTCCAACCTATTGCCCTTCTATGCTCCCTCAAAACAAACAAGAGTCTCTCTTCCTCACTCTCAGACAGTGAGTTAGTAATTATAACAAGTAGTTGCTCATTAGACTTAAGGAAAACATATTTCAAAGTAGGTGGTAAGGGTTTCAAATCAAGTGTAGGTGGTTGCATAATAAAAGGAACCAATTTATGAAGTTCAAGAGAGAATAGATTACTCCCCTTTCCTTCAACTAATAATAGTTCCTCAGCCTTGTAGTTAACTTCCTCTCCAAGCATTGAACCAACTTCTAGTTGATCTACAGCAACTGCCTTAGAGGGATTCTTCTCCATGACTTCTTCCTCCATATCTGAAACAACAACAGGAAACCTTTCCCCAAGGGAATCATCACTGACAATAGAGGAATCACAGTCTAACTTAGACTCAAGGGAGGAAACAGAAAATGTATGTGGGATAGAAAGCATGCAATTAACCACAATACAATCAAGGCATGTAACATCACCACCACATGAGCAAGTAGAAGGTGTAGAGTAAAGAGATGAAAAGGAAGAAATGGATTCATTCTCATCAATAGAATCATCAGTATAAAGATCAGAATAGAAAGAGTCATTTTGCAATTCAACTTCAGAGCAAGCATCCTCAACAACAATGTCTATCATGTTAACCCCTAAAAGTGAATAGTCCTCATAAGGATGTTTCATTGCTTCATACATGTTAAAAGAAACTTTATTATCACCCACCTCCATAGTTATGGTGCTCTGTTTCATGCTAATCATGGTATTAGCAATCCTTAAGAAAGGTCGACCAAGGATGAGTGTAGTGTCATTTACAAGTTCAAAAGAGATGTCAAGCACATAAAAATCAGCAGGAAAAACCAATCCCTTAACTTGGACTAAAATGTCTTCAATATGCCCTCAGGATACCTAATAGTCCTATCAGCTAGTTGGAGCACAACAGTAGTAGACTTAAGAGTCTTGACTCCTAGAGAGGTGTATACGGACTTAGGCATGACATTAATGGCTGCACCTAGATCTAACAGGGCTCCCCCTATAGTAACCTTTCCTATAGTACAAGGGATAGTGAAAGATCCAGGGTCTTGACACTTTACAGGAATTTGGGGTTTAAACAAAGCAGACACATTAGAGGGTAATTGGACTCTTTCATTAGGTTTAAATCTCCTCTTTTGAGTACATAATTCTTTTAAGACCTTAGCATACTTAGGAATCTTTTTAATCAGGTCAAGCAAGGGTATATTCACTTCTACCTTCCTAAATGTCTCAAGCAACTCATGATCTTGCCTATCCTTACCCATTTTAACATTTTTCAAATAAGCATGTGGGAAAGGTAGTTCATTGATGTTTACCTCCTTACCTTCCTTGCTTGAGGCTCCATGATTGCTTGGCTCAGATTCCACTAATTTACCCTTGCCATCATGTTCTTTTGGGGCTTCTTTCATCTTTAGCCTCATTTCCTTGGAGCTTTTAGAATTCTTGGCTTTTGAAGATGCTTGTGACAGCTCATCACACAAGATTTCCTCCTCCTCTTCTCTAAAATTCACTTACTTCCCACTCCTAAGGGTAATGGTATTCAAGCCCTTAGGATTGATAACAGTGTTGGAGGGGATAGCGCTACTGCTCCTTGCTTGTTGCTCACTCATGTTGTTGGACAATTGAGTTATATAGGAGTTGATGTTCTCAAACTTAGTTTCCTACTGTTTCATCCTCTTTTCCAAAGCACTAAATCTAGCATCATTCTAGGATGAATCTTGTTGAATTAGTGAAGCTAAGGAGTTGAACTGAGTAGCGTTAGCAGCCCTTTCTTCCTTCATTAAGGCCATCATATTGTGTAGGAGTTGGTTGGTATCATCCTTCGGTGGGATGGTTAGGGCTTGAGATTGGTTTTGGAATTGGGTTGAAGATGGACCACCTCCTCCACTCTTCTGAAATCTGTTTGGAGGTCTACTATCATTATTCCTCTAGCACAATCGAGGGTTTGCCTTCCATCCCTCGTTATAAGTGTTGGAGTAAGGGTCCCACTTTTGATTTGGACGGCCTTGGTAGACTGCAGATACCTCCTCATAACGGCTTGGACATACGCTAGAAATATGCATAACCAAGCCACAAGTCTCACAACTAAGGGCAGTAATATCCATAGGGAGTGCTAGTCTATGCACATTCATATTCTTCAATTCCGCAGTGATTACAGACAGTTGAGAGGTCATCGTGCTTTCCAACGAATCCATCTTTGATTCCAAAGTGTCCATTCTTCTATTATGAACTGAAGCAGCTCCCAATTCATGTACTCCTCTTGTATCTCTCACACCGTATTGTTGATGATTCAGGGCCATCTTCTTAATCAAATCCTAAGCCTCCTCAGCAGTGGAGTCTATCAAAGATCCTCCTGATGCAGCATCCAACATACCCTTCTCTTGGTTCTTCAACCCATCATAGAAATACTGCACCAGTTGTTCATAAGGAATTTGATGATGTGGGCATCTTGAAAGCATGTCTTGAAATCTATTCCAATAATCATAGAGAGATTCGTCATAGTCTTGCTTGGCAGAATAGATCTCCTTCCTTATTGATGAAGTACAAGAAGCCGAAAAGTATTTCTCCAAGAATGCTTTCGTTAAGTTCCCCCAACTGTGATATGCATCAGCTACGTGTCTTGGAAGGCTCATATACCACTCTCTAGCTTTTCCCTCCAATGATAGGTGGAAAACCTTCCATAGCACTTGATCTAACGATGCTCCCACAGGCTTCATACACTGGCAGATCATAGAAAGGGATTGCAAATGAAGATATGGATCTTCTCCTGTCAAGCCATGAAATTTTGGAAGGGAGTTAATCAATAATCCTTTAATTTCAAAATTAACTTCAAAATTTGGACAAGCAGCAGTAAATGGGTCAAAATTGACATTAGATGTGGTTGCTTCCCTAATTGTTCTTCTTTTAGGGTTCCCATTGTTTTCTCCCACTCTCTCTTGTTCTCCATTCCCTCCATTGCCTCCATTCCTCACTTGGTTGGCATTGGGGTTAGGATTAGGGTGGTTAGGTGGTAAATCAGTCATTATCTCTTGATCAGTAGGCTCACTCTCACTACTAGATAGGCTAGATTCCACAGAAATGTTCTCTTGTTTAACCACTAACTCACTTGTCCCCTCAACTCTTTCCTCTCTTCTTATCTCTCTGAGTCTTCTCTCAGTTTCAGGGTTAAAGGGCACAAGTTTTTCTTTTCGTGTTATGAAAGAAAAGAGTCATAAGAGTAAGAGCAAACAAAATTGACTTACAGCACACAAAGTCAGATAAAAGTATGAGTTGTGATGGATGCAAGTGTATGGATTAGTATGAGTATGTATGCACAAAAAAAGAAGCAAAAAGTGTAAGTTTCAAAACTTTTCAGGATAGTTCGCCGCGATAAAAGTAGTGGTTGGCCGCGGCAAAAGGTGACAGAGGCGAACAGACAACTGAGTGCAGGAAGTTTGCCGCGGCGAAAGCAGGAGTGTGCCGCGACGAAGGTATCCTGAGAGGAATCCTTAGGTTTTTCAGAAAGTTTGTCGTGGCGAAAGGACAGGTTGGCCACGACGAACTGTCACAGAAAGCTTATCAGATACTGGACACCACTGATGCAAAGTGAAAATGCTGAAAGTGTAGAAAATCAGTATATTTGTTTGTATTTCCAAAAATTTTGATGCTATGCAAGATGAAAACCTATACTATGAACAAATATGCAACTAAACTAACTAAAATGCAACCTAAAAGGATCAAAACTTCATTTGACAACCCAATGACACAAGCTAACCTAGAGAACCAATTTCTTGGCTCCCCGGCAACGGCGCCACTTGAAAATCACCTTGACTTGTCTTTGCTTACACCTTGGGGCCAAATTCAAAATTTATCCAAGGATTGTACTATAGGCACAACCTTGGGTCGTTTCACTTGTGGAGCCGAAATTAAGATCCTAGATTAACTAAATGCCATGGTTATGCAAATTGAGTTGAAAAGATTGGGGGGTTTTCATTGAGATTTGCAATTAAGATAAAATCCAATAGAATGTAAATGTATTTTTGGATTTTTGGGAGATTAAGATGAAATGGATGGAAATCAAGTACTGAATCAATTGATAAAACCTCTTGAAAATGGGCTCTTGGCAATTAGGGGTGGGAACAGGCCAGGCCAGGCCAGGCCATCGTCTTAACAGGCTCGGCCTGATTTGTAACAAATAGGCCTGAGCCTGGCCTGTAGCTGTTAAAGGCTTTTTTTTGGCCTAAGCCTGGCCTATATAAGAGCCTGGCCTGCCTGAAGCCTGTTAACAGGCCTGTATCTTTTAAAAATCTATAAACAGGCTAACAGGCCTATTGAAACACAGGCTTAAGCCTTTAAACAGGCCGGAACAGGCTTTAAACAGGCCGAGAACAGGCCTTAACAGAATACAGCCTATGTCTTTAAACAGGCCGAAACAGGCCACTTGTGATCTGAAACATAGTTGCCAAACAGGAAAAAAGAGAGAGAACATACAACTAAATAAACTCAAATAAAATCACAATCCACAACTCAAGTACTTAAAATACAAGTTGAAATAATGTTATTAATTAACATTCAACAAGAACATACCAAGTACAACAACATTACAAACAAGTTTAAGAAGAATAGCCACCAGTAGCAAATCATCAAATTTTCAATATAATTTCTTCATCTTGTTCGAGCACCTTCAAAAAAAAACAAATCAAATGTATAATATTAGATCATATCACAATTTAAGAAGTAAGAAGAATAAGAAACGATATAACTTTTACAGTACAAAATTTATACCTTTGGTTTTTTCCTCAAGCCATACTTATTGCGAAGCCAATCCCCACCACAAATAAGCACTTCATTGATTCTTCATTCAATTTGGAACGATATTCATCGATAACTCTACCTCCAGCACTAAAAGTGGACTCCGATGCTATGGTTGAGATTGGAATAGCTAATATGTCAGCAGCCATCTTAGATAAAATCTTATACTTCATGCTATTATTTTTCCACCATTCCAAGGCACTGAAGGAGTTAGAATTACCATCAGGAATGTAAACACCATCCTCAAGATAAGCTTCCAATTCTGATTTCATTGGTGGGACTGCTTGCTTTTCACGAACAATACTCATGATTTGATCAAATCCAGTAACTATAGAAGAACCAGATGCATCGGCAGAAGAGTTATTACCAGCATTATCAACTTTATTATTACCCATTGTGTCTCCTTTGTACATGCTTACATACTCATCATACATTGATCTCAAAGCACTCACCACTTTATCTATATTCTCAGAAGCCACATAATCAGGCTTATAAATCAAAGGAAAGCAATAATTAACAACATATAATTTGCACCTGGGATCCAAAACACTTGCAATGGCCATTAGCATATTACATTCTCCCCAATATTTGTCAAACTTCTCTTTCATTGAAGCTGCCATTTCTCTTATGAAGAAATCACCATCTTCTATAGCATTGTCAATTACTTGCTTCACTCTCCACACTTCAGGAAGGTACAAATTTGCAGTAGGATACTCACTACCTGAGATGATATGGGTGGCTAGATTGAATACTTCTAAAAGTTTACAAATCTTCTCAACCTTATTCCAATCCTCTTCTGATGGTGCATAGTTATAATGTGGCTCTCTTTCCTTATAATCAGGAAAGACAACCTTAAACTTCAAAGCAATAGACAGCATCCTATATGTCGAATTCCACCTCGTTGGACAATCAAGAATAAGCTTTCTTTCCTTCAAACGTTTCTGCTCAACAACATCACAAAATGCTTTCAGCCTTGAGTCATTATAATTGATATATTTCACACTCTCTCGAACATTATGTATAATGTCCCTAATTCTTCCAAGGCCATCTTGCACCATTAAGTTTAATATGTGTGCACAACATCTAACATGAAACAAATCACCACCTAGAGGTAATGAACTACTAAGTGATAAAGTGTCCTTAAGAGCTCTTAAACAAGAATCATTGTAAGAAGCATTATCAACTGACACAGAGAACACTTTGTTTTCAATACCCCAACTCTTCAAACACTTGAAAATAGCATCTGCCACATCAATGCCTCGTCTAGGAGCAGGAACTTTCACAAAACTCAAAACTCGCTTCTGAAGATTCCATCCCGAATCAATGAAATGCCCGGTGATGACCATGTATTCAGCTACTTGGTGAGCTGATTTCCACATATCAGTAGTCAAACTAATTGATTGAGCTCAAAATATTAATTCTTTTCATATCATTATCCATGATTTTTGTCATACTTTCTGGTCCTTTTAAGTGAAAATTGTGCTTAACTGAGATTTATGGTTCTTACTTTGAGTTAGTGTCATTTTGAGGATTAAATTGTCATAATTGGTTGTTAATTGGATTCATTAACCTCTAGGACAATTGATACTTCATTTGTTACTTTTTATTGTAGGACACTAAAGATTTGGGGTCAGAATTGAAGAACTCAAGGCAAAGAAACAAGAGAAGATCCTCTGCCTAGGTTCGCCGCGGCCACATCTCACTTCGCCGCGGCGAAATCCCATCCGTGAAGGCAGGTCTCTGCCATGTTTCGCCGCGGCGAACCTATTCTTCGCCGCGGCGAACCCTCGGAGCAGCAAATTCCAGACCCGACCATTTCGGGAAATTTTGACCTACCCATCCCCAAAACCGACCCATGCACGTAAGTTTCGGGTTAGAAACCCTATTTTAGGTATGATGACAGCAGATGACGAGGATAGAGCCTCCACCTTCGTATCTTTCATCCTCTTCTCTCATTTTCACCTCAGAAACCCTAATCCCATTTCCATTTCTTCCATCTGCTGCTACCATGGATGAAGAACATTATCTAGTTGGAGTTGGTTCAAGAGTTATGACTAGCTAAGCCTCTCAACTCTTGAATATGGTGGAAGGAGCATGAGTTCCAAGAGCTTCAAAGGGGAGTTAGCTTCATCTATGAGTTCTAGTTCTTTATTTATGAATTTCTAGGTCTAGGATTTGTAAATTTGAGCTGAGCTATTTTGATTATGGTTGTAATCAATTCTGGATGATTGTTTTGTGTATTGGATTAGTTAATGTTGAATTTGAGCTTTAATATATGTGGTTACATATATGTTGCTATGCATCCCTTTTGATACTCTCTGTCTTGCATGGTAATGTGTGATTGTTGAGTTGATCTGAGCTTGCATTTAACCAAGTGCATTAATTAATCTTAATACACACCAAGTGAGCTTAATAGGATCTTATGAAATGAGTGACATTGATTAAGATCCTAGACTTAAAGGGTTCTTTAAGGTTTTCATTAGAAGACTTGGTGATTTCTACTCCCAAAATTATTTTGAACTATGATTGCTTCAAAGCTATATTCAAGAGATTTCATATCATTAACTTCACTTCATCACCACTATCTTAGAAAAATCCAAAAACATAGTAACTTAGATCAGTATTCATTGCATTTAGTTTTGGCATTTCATTAATGGCTAAAAACACCAAAAACCCCTTTTTCATTACTCTGCATAGCATTAATCTAACTTAGACATCTAATTTAGGCTCCCAAAAGAGAACGACCCGAGTTTGCTCTACTGCATAGCTTGGATAAATTTTTGAGCGAGAACCTCTAAGCGAACGACAGAAAGGCTCTCTTTCACTAATCTTGTTCACACCTTCTAATAAGGCCTTCAATTGTTTCTTCTCTGCCTCATATATCGCTAAACAATCATTTCTTGCTGTCTTTCGAGATACTTTTTGAAATTCAGAATTTGCATATTGAAAGCCCTACATCCAAACTTCATCCTCAACAATATTAAAAGGATGTTCATGCACCATGATTGCAGTAGCTATTATTTCCCTCATCTTTTCATTAGAATATCTAGCACCCGGTGTCAAAAATGGATTAATGCTCAGATTGGAAGATTGAAATGGAATTGTGGGTTGCTTGCTTTGTGAAGAAACAAGCAACTTTCTTTGCAAACAGACAGTGACATGTCTTCGAAGATGGCTAGTACTAGCTCCCTTCCCTGAGTACGAGAATAGTTGTTTACAATACTTGCATTTCCCTTTGATCCCATTATCAGTTTCAACTTGATCAAACTCCTCCCAAATGGTTGAGGTTTTTCGCCTCTTCTTTTGAATAATACTATCATTAACATCATTTCCTTCGTTAGTTTGTTGACTAGAATCTGTTGGTGTTTGTTGACTAGCCACAATAGCGTTAGAAGGAACTGAATTAGATGACATTGTTTCACTCTCAAACGGAGATGACATTAACTGGAAATGAAACATACAGCATATATTAGCATTCCATTATTGATGCAAAAAATCAGAACAATAAATTGAAAAAAAAATCATGTATCAGTACAGCATTAACTAAAATCATGTATTCGCTTCATGGTACCACTGGGGATCAATTCTGCAAACAGTATAATTCATTTATGGATCAATTCACTTGAAAATAGCTCCCAGCTTTCACTGACTTCTTCTTCTGGCCACCCCCCTTCCCCTCCCCAAAAAATTCCTATCCCATCTAACTCCCTCTGCCTTCCACGGTTCCACCCCCGCCTAATAAAAGCAGAATAAAAATGAACAAAAGCACAGAAAATAGCGATGGATCAATTCACTTGAAAATAGCTCCCAGTTTAGCACGTAGCATTTATTTTATGATCAAAAGCAGAATAAAAATGAACACTTCAAGCGGGGATTAATTTTCCAGTTTAGCACAGAATCAACAGACACGGCATTTATTTTATGATAATGACTGAGGAGTGGGGACTGGGGACTGACCAGAAGGAGGACTCGATGTTGCGACTTGCGACTTGCGAGCACTGGAGTCTGGAGACAGGGCCGCGACCACTGGAGATCGGAGCAGACGTTATGACTCACGAGCACTAGAGTAGGAGTCGATGTCGCGAGAACTGGAGACTGATGAGGAGGAGGAGCCGACGTCGCGAGCACCGAAGGTCTGAATGAAGGCCGACCGTTCAACTTTTTGAAGCTCGGATATGGAGACTTGAGAGTGAGCGGTGGTGCCGACGAGCTCTAGAAACTGAATCTGAGATAGTCTTCGACTGAGATTCCGAGAACTAAGAAGAGCGGTGGTGCCAGCGAGCTCTCGGCGAGTTGCGATGAACAGAGGCGAAAATGCTAAACCTAGGGGAAGTTGTGTGTCCGCGAAAATGCTGATGGAACTTAGTTTGTGTGGAGCAAATAATTTTTTTGCCAATTTATTTAAGTAGCTTTAAACTTATATATTATGCGAAAACATATTAACAACACACGTTGGTCTGGTGGTGGAGGTGGAGGTGCTGCATTCTTCTCATCAGGTCTTAACTTCGAGACCTATCTTTTGCATAATGTACATATAATATTTAAAATACTTAACAGGCCCAGGTCGCCTGACAGGCTTAATAGGCTTCTCATAGAGCTGAGCCTGGCCTGTTAGGTGAAATAGGCCTTGAAAAAAGCCTGAGCCTGTGTTTATTTTCTAACAGGCTTGGCCTGATCAGGCCGAAAGCAGGCCAGGCTATAGGCCCCTGACAGGCCGCCTGGCCTATTCCCACCCCTATTGGCAATCATAGTTCTCTTAAGATGTGGGAGTTTTAGAAATTTATTAGGTTTTCTTGATAACAACCTTAATAACTCATTGAGTCCAATGCTTACATGAAGGAACTCATTAATGAAAACATTAATAAGCTTCCCTAATGTGTAATTAAGAATGATTAATGCAAATGGTTCAATGCAGCAAAAAATCAACTCATCATCAAAACATGACCATGCAAGATGAAGAGAGTCAATAAAGCTACAAAGAACATATATGTAACTACATATATTGAAGCATGAAATCCAACATTAACCAATCCAACTACAAATATGAATCATCAACTAATGATTACATATCAATCAAAGTCTTTCACTAAGAATTTACAAATCCTAGACCTAGGAATTCATAAATACATAGCTAAAACTAAGATGAAACTGAAACTCCCCTTTTTAGCTCTTAGAACTCATGCCAATCATCCATCTTCAAGAGCTGGAGGAAGCCTAGCCACTCATGGTGTGCAGAAACATCTCTATTGAAGTTGACTCAGTGTTGCCCATGGATGAAGGTGACAGTGGAAGGTGAGGGATTAGGGTTCTGGTAGGAGAGATGAGAGAAGATGAAGAGAAAAACGTAGATGGTGGCTGAATCTTCATGTCTGACCTCCTTCATACTAAAAATAGGGTTTCTAACCCGAATATGACGTGTCTGGGTCGGTTTATGGAAGTGGGCAAGTCAAATTTTCCCAAAATGGTCCGGTCTGAATGTGCTGATACGAGGGGTTCGCCGCGGCAAACCATGGTAGAGAGTTTCATTCTAGAAAGCAGACGTTCACCACGGCGAAGGCAGAAGTGTGCTGCGGCGAACCATGGTAGAGGCTCCTCTTTTTGTTCTTTGTGCCTTGAGTCTTCAACCTTGGCTCTAATCTCAAGTGTCCTACACTGAAAAGTAACAATTTAAGGCATCAATGTCCTAGAAATTAATGGAATACAATTAATAACTAATTATGACGATTTTACTCTAAAAAAGACACTAACTCAATGTATGGACTCTTAACCTAAAATAAGCTCAATTATAGAAGAGCCAGAAAATGCAACAAAACCATGGATGATGTAATGAAAAGATAAGAATAATTTGAGCTCAATCAACAAGAAAAACAAAAAGCATTGGATCAAGGTAGTGGGATCTAATTAGCCATTAATGTTAACTTTACATTGTTATTTATGGCATGTATGCTTGCTATTATATGGTTGAACTATGATGTTGTGATATGGTTGCTCCTTACATTTGTTGCCATGGCCTTGCATGTTGAGGTTGCCTATTTATAAAAAGATTAGTTCTCCTATGATAGCTAATGTTGAAATGCTTTATAATGATGCATGTTAATGTTTTGGTTGATTAATCTTGCTACTCGGATTTCTTAAAATCTCATCCCCCAAATATAATCTAACATTTTAGGGCCTGAAACTACTATGAGCAAGCTGCAGATTGGAGGCTAAAGTGTGGTGTTTTGCCATAAAATTTCGTGGACCCTTTTTGTTATTTACATATTATACTAACAATACTGTAAGCACACTGACACTGCCTTGTTTACACAACTCTTTGACTATGCTCCCAAATTCTTTTAATCATGAAATTTGGCATGATTATAGATAACGTCTTGAGCTTCAATTTGATGGCTAATATGTTAAAAAAGGCCAAGTATACGAATTTTAATGATTTTTCAAAGTTAAAGGTTAGAATCTGGGAAAAAGGATTTTTGGCAAATGGACAGTGTTGTATTTCACAAAAATCTGACACTTTTTCATAAGGAATTGGATCATGAGATTATTTTTCCTTGAAAGAGGACTTAAAGATATTTAAGTAGAATTTTAAACCACCCCATTTGGACTTTTGTGGAATAAGTTATGAATTTTTGAAGTTGGGCCAGAAAAACTGTATTTTTACCTGATGAACGGTAAAAATCCGGAATTTAGCATTTTTAAGGTAAAAAGTGAGCCCAAGACCATCCAATGTGGTCTAAAATAGTTTTGAAAGGAACCTAAGTGGATATAATAGTAAGGTGTGACAAAAGGGGCCCATAAAATCTATCCCCCAAGCATCAAAGATCTCACAGAACAAAATAGGTTGTTGTGGCATTTCGTTCCTTCTACTAACCCCCCCAAACTGTTGGCATTTATCACATGCCTTACAAAAAGTGAACGCGTCTCTAAATAAGGAGGGCCAGTAAAATCCTGCATCTAAAACCTTCCTAACTGTTTTTCTAGCACTAAAGTGCACCCCACATAAGGTATCATGGCAAGCCTCCAGAATGGCTCGAGCCTCTACCTCTGGAATACATCGTCTAATCACTTGATCAGAGCATAACCTCCATAAGTGCGGTGGGTCCCATATATAATAGGAAGCTTCACTCCTAAGCTTTTGGACCTGAAAGGTGGTCAAGTGAGAAGGGATTAGACCAGTAGCAATATAGTTAACTAGGTGAGCAAACCATGGTTGAGAAATAGACAATGCACATAGAGATTGGTCAGAGAATGAATCACAGATAATATCAGAATTGAGTACTCTCTTGGTTTCTAAAGGTAGTCTGCTCAGGTGGTCTGCCACATGGTTGATATTTCTGGCTCTATCTTTCACTTCCACATCAAATTCTTAAAGTAATAACATCCACCTCAAGAGCCTTGGCTTTGGTTGAGGTTTGTGGAAAAGGTATTTTACTGCTACGTGATCTGTAGACACAACCACTTTGAAATTTATTAGGTATGGTCTAAACTTATCAAGTGCAAAAACAATTGAAAACAATTCCTTCTCAGTAGTGGTATAGTTTTTTCTAAGCTACATCTAGAGTTTAGAGGCATAAGCAATCACTTTCAAAACAGAATTCTCCCTTTGACCCAACATTGCCCCACACTCAAGTTCGAAGCATCACAAGAAATCTCGAAAGGCAAATCCCAATTGGGAGAAGTCAAAATAGGAGGAGTAACTAGCCTATTCCTCAATTCATCAAAAGCAAGCTCACATGCATGGTCAAATTGAAACTCAATATCTTTCTGCAGCAGTTTGGAAAGAGGGTAAAGCAATTTTACTAAAATCCTTGATGAACCTTTTATAAAACCCCACATGTCCTAAAAAGGACCTCAACTCTTTCAAGTTGGTTGGGTAGGGCAAAGAAGATATCACCTCTACCTTGGCTTTATCTACCTCAATTCCTTTTTCAGAGATTAAATGACCTAGCACGATGCCTTGATGAACTATGAAATGACATTTTTCATAATTCAAAACCAACTTTTTCTCAATACATCGTGCTAGAATTTGGTCAAGACTTTTCAAGCAGTCTTCAAAAGAATTTCCATAAACAGTAAAATAATCCATGAACACATCCATGCATTTTTCAATAAATTCAGGAAAAAAAAATGGATAGCATATAGCGTTGGAATGTGCCAGGAGTGTTGCAAAGACCAAAAGGCATTCTTTTGTAAGCATAGATTCCAAAAGGACAAGTGAAGGTGGTATTGTCTTGGTCTCTAGGGTCTATAGGAATTTGGAAATATCCAGAATATCCATCTAGGAAACAGTAATGACTCTTCCCCACTAATCGTTCAAGCATTTCATCAATTAAAGGTAAGGGAAAATGGTCTTTCCTAGTGGCATCATTCAGCTTCCTATAGTCAATACAAACTCTCCATGAGTTTTGCACCCTAGTTGGGATGGGTTCATTGTTCTCATTTTAACTACTGTGATTCCACTCTTCTTTGGCACAACTTGTACTGGTGACACCCACTTGCTATCAGAAATAGTGTATATGATTCCAACTCTTAGAAGTTTGTCTACTTCTTTCCTAGCACATCAAAAATTAAAGGATTCAATCTCCTTTGGCTTTGTTTAATTGGCTTGGAATCTTCAGCTAGTAAAATCCTATGGGTACAAACAGTAGAGTCAATTCCCTTAATATCAGCTAATTGCCAACCTAATGCCTCCCTATTTCTTCTAAGAACTCCTATTAAACTAGTTTCTTCATGCTCAGTTAAAGAACTAGAAATAATAACAGGCAACTTATTCTCAGGCTCAAGATAAGCATACTTGAGGTTAGGACGTAAATCTTTTAGTTCCAAAGTCGGGGGTTGAACAACAGAGGGAATTAGAGTAGGAAAATCAATAGAGTTAGAGAAACTCCCCTTTGTAGACCCTTTTGAGATGTATTCGCCAGCTTCACTTGGATCGACTATGCTTGCTTCAGTCCTATTGGATGTTGTACCAAGCTTAAGTTGGTCTATAGAAGCAACAACCTTAGGCTGGTCCACCTCCATACCTACATCATTATTAGAGATTAGATCATTCAAAAATCATAAAGTATGGGGTGTAATTTTAGAATGTGTATGAGTAGCAATTGAATCAGAAAATATTAGCCCTTTAACCAAAGTCTTCAAGACATGAGGTGGTGGAGCAATTAAAGTTTGAAGTTCAGCAGGTGAAACAGTTGAATCAGGTCACGACCTCATATACCCAAGTCACGACTTCACATCATAGAAGCTACCCTCTTGGAATGCTTGGGTTGAAGTCGTGACTCGAGAACCCTTAGGTCGAGACTCAATTTGACAGAGGCCACCTTTGCCACAATCCTAGTATGGGGTGCGACTTGAGAATGCTCAGGTCATGACCTCATATCACAGAGGCTTATATCCTCACATTTTACTCCAATCTTAGCTCACCACTTCTTGACAATCTACATCATTAACTAACAAACTCCTTCCAAGGCCAATGTCAGTTGTAAATGTAGAAATGGAATCAAAATTTGATGGAAAAAAGAAAAGTCTGATGAAATAGAAAGCATGCTATCAATTTCTAGAGAATTAATGCATGGCACCTCATCTCCACAAGAACTGGAAAATGAATAAATAGAAGAGAGGGAATTGAAATACTCATCATATGCACTCAAAGATGAATCAAGCTCATAAGATTCATGTGATGATGCAGCAGAAGAATCAATCAACTTAGGTGAACTCATGTCATAACTATCATGCATATGCAGCTCATGCTCGTCCCTAGCTTGCTCAACAACTAAATCAATAGCATTTAAACCCATGAATGCAAAATTGTCAAAAGGATAACGCATGGCTTCTTTCATATTAAAAGTTACAACATGGTCTCCTACTTCTATTGTTATACAACTATATTTCATGCTTATGATAGTCTTGGAAGTTTGCAAGAAAGGTCTTCCCAAAATCAAAGTACTTTCATTTGCAAGTTCATTTGACATATCTAAAACATAGAAATCAACAGGGAATACTAGGTTCTTGACTTGGACTAGAATGTCTTCTATGATTCCCTTGGGATACCTGATAGACCTATCTACTAGTTGGGGTACTACACTTGTGTCTTTGATCCCATTAATCCCTCGAGCCAAATAAATTGACCAAGGCATGATGTTTATGGCAGTACCTAGATCTAACAATGCTCCCTTAATGTGAACCTTTCCTATAGTGCAAGGGATGGTGTAAGACCCAAGATCTTGGCACTTAACTAGTAGTTCAGCTTTGAATAAGGATGACACATTAGCACTCACCTGAATTCTCTCAAGGGGCCTAAACCTTTGCTTGTCATTACACAGTTCCTTAAGTAATTTAAAGTATTTAGGATTCCCTCTTAAGAATTGAATTATGGGCACATTGATTTCTAGTTTGTTCAACAATATGTAAGCATCAGTAGCAAACTCAGCATCAAACTTTTTCTTACCAGAGAAATAGGCTTTGGGAAAAGGAAGATCTTTAGCACATACCTCCTAACCTACTAACTTAGAGGCTCCTTGGTTGCTGGTCTCTGGCTTGTCCTCCTTTTGCTTGTCTTTGGGAGTCAAACTCTCTACAGTGCTCTTAGTTTCTGGCACAACTACTTGAGATGCTTCTTCTTGTGCTTGAGTTGACTTCTCTTGTGGTTCAATGCGTGCTCTTGCCTTCATCATGAGCTCTTCTTCGTTGGAGCTCTCAGACTTGCCAAGTCTCATTGGGGAAAGTAGAGGACTCTCGACCTCTTGTGCATAATCATCCTTGTCTACTTTTTCACTTTTAAAGTGAACCTTTTTACCACTTCTTAGAGTTATGGCGTTGAGCCCTTTGGATTGATCACTGTATTGGAAGGAATGCTGCCCCCGCTTTTAGCTTGTATGTCATTGACCGCGTTAGAAAATTGGGTCAAATGACTGGTGATATCAGTGTTCTTTAAAGTGAGCTCCTCCAGTTTCTTATGAACATCTAAATTATCTTTCTGCATCCCTTGCAATATGGTGGTTATGGAAACAAACTTGTCATCACTTTCCTTCATTCGCCTCTATGTTTATCATCTGAGCAGCCATGCTTTTTAAAAGCTGAGAAGTGTCATCACTTCTTGGTGGTGGTTGAGATGCCATGGTGTTAGGTGGAGTTGTTACCACTGCTCTTGAAGGATCTGGAAATGTTCTTGAGGAAGCCCCAGGATTGTGGAACTGATTGTCTTGGAACTGGTTTGGTCTATTTGTTCCCCCACCCCATTTGAAGTTTGGATGATCTCTCCAACTGGGGTTATAGGTGTTTGAGTAGGGGTCCCAAACAGAGGTACGACGGAGCCAATTGATTCTCTCTTTGTTTCCTTGATGGCTGTTACTTTCGACTCCCATTCTTTCATAAGACTGGTTAAGATTTTCCTCACTTGATCCTCTTGACTACACTTCTATCTGAGTGCAGTGAGATGATTGAATGAGGTGTGAAAATCTGACTTCCATGTCTCGGATACTTTCTCCACCCTTCATTATGAACAATTCAAACTCTATTGTGAGAGTGTTGATTCTACTCTATTTTACGTCGGTTGTTCCCTTGTGAGCAATCTCCATTGCCTCCCACATTTTGTTTGCAAATTCCAGACTAGAAACTCGAAAATACTCTTTCTGGCTTAGTGCACAGGTTAGTATGTTGACATCTTTATCATTTAGTGTCACTAGCCTCTTGTCTTCTTCATCGAACTCATTGGGACTCTTACGAACTTGTTGACCATCTACGGTTTTCATTGGGATGTAATTGCAATGTTCAATCACGTCCCATAATCCATACTCTATAGCTTTGATGAAGTCTTCATCCTCATCTTCCCAGAAAGTGTAGTTTTCTCTATTGAAGCCAGGTGGCTTTGATGTTGAACATCCTTCCGGTAGCATGCTATCTCTAAAACTTATCATTGGATCTCTCTTCATACTATTAAGTCTTTATTGAAGAGATCCACTCTGATACCAAATGTTAGTGGCAGTCTCATCCAATAGGGGGTAAATTGAGTGAGTTATAAAAATTTAAACATATTGAAACAGTAAAATAAATAAAAACAGAGAGCATTGGGTTAGAAAGATTTCACCGCAGAGCGTAGACACAAGATTTATACTGGTTCGGTCTTAACCACTTGACTACGTCCAATTCTCAGAACACCTCTGAGATTTCCACTATGATCCAAGATTAACCGGACTCTTGGTGCCTCAGTACAGCAATTAATTTGCTCAATAACTCCCCCTTACTACCTGTAAGATTACAACCCCTCTTAAGAGTCTACACTCTTGAGTTACTATCAGAAAGTGAGTAAAGAAGGTGTATCAGTCTCTCTCATAGAGTAAATGAATATGAAATACTGAAGCTCGGTAAAGAAGAAAATAGATTATTACATGCAACAGTAAAAGTTTTTACAGAAGGTAGCTCACATATTCAATCTAGTTATTCTGCATTGTATCGAGTACTTTTTCAGGTCCTAACTTCCCCTAAGACTACTAGGACATATTTTGGTACTATTTTCTTACCTCAAATAAGTCCACATAGCATTATATAACATGTCTAAAGAGGAAGTGATGCTCTTCCCTTGTTCTTCCATTAAAACAATTAATAATATTATTTTAGAGTAAACTCGACCGAATTCTTTCTACTAGTTCATGACTTCAGAATCTGTCTCTAGGTACCAATCCTATTTATTTATCATGGGAAACTTCTCTAATTTTTTTAAGTCAAAAGTCAACCTCTAGACAGTTTACTTTGACTTTCCCTAGATAGTGTATATCTAGGCATTAAATTCTATTAAAGCCAACCTCTTCACTTTCTAGGGACAGACTTATTTTTAAAACCTGTGTAATTCCTCAAGCATTTTCTCCCATTTTTGTCAAATTATCTGAGGCCTCCCTATATTTTAAATAATTCTATTTTCGCTAATATTTAAAATTAGTCAAAACTTGGAATTCCACAAATTTCTTCCAGGGATATTTTCATCATTAATAGCCTCATACGGACCTCTAGACCTCATTCCTATTTTTCTGAAATTTTTTAAAGTATTCAAACCTACTTTTCATCACTGCCCCTTTTTGGCCCGAAACTTGCCAAATTTGCGTTTTAGGTTCGTGCTCGAGTTTAGCTTCAAGAATCCTCTTATGATGGTTCATAGCACAACCTTTGAGCCTTAATTACCTCAATTCCTTATACTGGATCCCCCAGACTTCACATACAGGCCTTAACATGCCATTTCTTATTTTCTGGGATTTTCTGAAATTTTGGGCATAATTTTCATTTTTGTCCTCACAGCCCGAAACTTAACAAAATTATGATTTTGCCCCTAGTTTGGCATAATTCACCTCATTGAGGCCTCCAACATAATCTTTGGCCTATATTCATCTCTATTTCTCATTCTTAGGCCTCGAGATTTCACTAAAGTCTCTAACTTTCTTTTTCTCAGTCTCAGAAAACTTTTCCTTTACGACTTAGTCCTTGGAAATCCCTCTGTTACTCCAGGGAACCTTCAAAATTGCTACCAAAAGGGGATCTAGTAGCCTATCCATTTTAGGCTAATTCTGATACTTCTAACCCCAAAATTTAGGATATTACATTCTTTGTTCTTTTGCTGCCTTTGTTTTCAAAACACAAGGGGGGCTACTAGAAAAGTAGCCACCTCTTTTTTAAAAAAAAAGGTTTAATTTTATTTATTAGTGACCTCATGTTTTTAAATTAATTATTTTAGTTAAATAGATATTTTTGTGGGAAATATGATAGTTTTTACTATGGAACTTTTAATTAAATTATTTACTTAAATGTGTGAGATGTATATTGAATTTCTAATGGTTTATTTTTGAGATTTAAACTTGAGATAGGACTTTTTTAATTTTAAATAATGATATGAGAAATTTTTATTAAAGTAAATATTTTGGAAGATTTAAATGGAAAATGTCACACCTTAATATCGGGATCTACTTAGGGTTTACTTAAAACCATTTTAGACCACCTTGGATGGTCTTGGCTCAAAAATCCATGAAAAACGCTGATTTTCAGATTTTTACTGTTCATTAGGTAAAAATTCAGTTTTTCTGACCCAATTTCAAAAATTCATAACTTAATCTAGAAAAATCAAAATGGAGTGGTTCAAAATTATATAAAAAGCTCTTTGAATTCTCTTTCTATGAAAAATAATCTTATGAATCAATTCCATTTGAAAAAGTATCAGGGTTTTGTGAAAGTCACCTCTGTCTATTTGGCAAAAATCCTTTTTCTGGATTCTGAATCTTAACTTTGAAAAATCATTAAAAATCATGTACTTGGCCATTTTTAACGTGTTGCATATCAATTTGAAGCTCATGACGTGAAATTTAAGCATACCAAATTTTGTGTAGAAAAACCATTTGGTAACTTAATAAAACATGGCTCAAATTTGGCGTCCTACTTAGGGAATACAGCTCCAACCATACATGCTTATATATAACCAAATATAAATATTTCCTCATGGCCCATCACCATATTAATCCTTGGATTTGCAGCCTCCCTTTTGATGATTCACTCCCTAAAATATTAGTTACATATGGGGGATGAGATTTCAATGAAATCCCAGTAGCAAGATCAATCAACCAAAACATCAACATGCATCAATTACAAACATTCCAACCTTTTGCTATTAATAGGGAACTACAAACCTCATACATGTAGCACTTTAACATGCAATAGCCAAGGCACATAAAGTAAGGAGTATAGCTATACAATCATCCTCATCATCATTTAGTTCAACCACATAATAGTACATGAAATTGCATAGCAATCAATGCAACACTCAACATTAAAGTCAATTAAATCTTACTACCTTAATCCAATGCTCTTTGATTTTCTTGTTTTTCTTTGTTGCTTCCACAAATGCCAAACCCTAACATGGCAATCCATAAAAAGGGCAGCAAGAATCATCAATCATTCCTCATAAAAATCAATAACATAATTCAAGGACAACCTTTGTCCCTTAAAGCTTCTACCTTTGTTCTTTAAATTTTAGAGTTTGTTTCCTTAAACCCTAAAAATTCCCTCTTGACTCATTCCTACATAATTTTTCATGTAGATTCCAAATATCTACTTGGATTTAACAAAATAAAATTCCTTCTTTTAGTTTTGAACTAACCGAACTATTAGGGTTCAAAATCCAAAAATTACAACTTTGATTCTATGGCCTCCAACACTTGTTCTTTAGGTTTACCCCACATTAATTTTCATTTTGAACACAATAGTAGCCTCAAAACTTTGAAAAACACATCCTAGGGTCTATTTTTAGCCTTGGCCGAACAGTACCATTTATGAAGCATCAAAGAAATCTCTTCAAATCAACATCCAATCACTTGAAACCATCTTAAATCATAGTGTTCTAACTATGTTTTGCAACAAAACCTCCCTCCCCTAACAATAACCAATTTGGCCAGCACCAAACAAAGAGGAAAACCAGAAATTTCAACCATTAAACTCAAGAGAATCAAGCAAGGAACCATTTGGAACCATAAACTAACCTTGATTCTCACTTGTATGCTTAAAGTTGATGCATTTCTCCTTGGTTTTCCTTTAAAGTTCTTCCTTTTCCTCTCTAGCTCTCTCTTGGCCGAAACATATTCAGAAAAATGGGGGAGGAGGAGCTCATTAAGTGCACAAAATATCCCAACCACTAACATTTAATGCTATGCCATGTGTCAAATGCTTACTTAATCTTAATCCTCTTTCTTAATTAACTTAATGCCAAATGAAATTAATTTCAAAGTCAAGATCCTCTCCATTGGTGGCTTGACACTTGGAAAGCTTTAATTACCATCCATTAGAGGCTTGACAAGTGGCAACTTGTGGGCCAAGTAAAGTGCAAGACTCTAGTTTTCACTTTATCGGTGCACTTTTACTCCGAGTTTAACTTTTTTTCTATAATTACAGTACTCTGGCCTCTGTAATTATTTCTATCAGATCTATAAATTATTCTCCTTATTTTTATCTTCCCAAATTTTTCTCTTTGTCTCAAATTTAATTTCTCAATAATTAAATAAAAAGCAAAACTAATTTCTTCTCTTTATTGATTTTTCCACTTTTCAAAGGAATTGAGAAAAATCTTGGATACTTAAGGGTCTTCTTTTAATTCCATAATATCTTATAATTTCTTGGGATATCATAGGAATTTTCTTGGTATTTTATTCTCCTTTCCAATATTTATTTAGAATTTTCCAAATAAAGGACCTTAAACTAGCTTAAATCACCCTTAAATTCCTTTGTAATTTCTCTAAGGGTAATTTGGTCATAAAACTAATTTTATAATCCCATATAATTCTCAAGGAACATTATCCTTATTTTCCTAAATTTTTTTAGGTTTGGAAATATTTTTCCATAATTATTCTTGACCAATTTTTCTTAATTAGTCAAACTTTTCCTAATTGGCTTGGAAAACTATAATGATTTTTTCTCCAAAATTCTTCTATTTCTCCTGGTCATTTTTTACCCTTAATTATTTAGGAACATTGCTTATTTCTAATTACCATAGTACTGGATGTGACAAAAAATATGGATTGTTAGGATATTATAATTTTTTGCTAAAAAGATTTATTTAAGGGGTATAAGAGGTATGGGATTTTATCATAGAATTAGAAACTTTAACTTACATATATGTGCTAAAGTAATTATTTAAATAGTTTTGTATTGATGTGTAAATATATTGATTGTGTAGAATAAATTATTAGATTGTTTGAGCACAAAGTTAACTTTGTGAGTTTAACTTTTTCCTCAATTTGGTTCATTTGGATTTGTTTGAAAGTAATTGTTCTGCTCCTTCTAGCGACCTCACCTGAACAAGAAAAAGAGACTGAATTCTTTACTCTTCATCAAGATAATAAGCATGAGGATGACTATATTGCTAAGTTCATTGTTTTGTCCAAATATGTCACGTATTTGAAATGTGAGGATAACCCTAAATGGATGGTCTCGCAATTAATAGAAAGGGCCAAACCAGAGTTGAGGCAATAGTTAGCCTTACATCCTGTGGCATGCAACAAGCTGAGAGCAGCTACATGAAGGGCTAAGGACACTGAGGAGGCCAAGCGCCATGACAATCAAGGTAGGTTTTCTAATTTTATGAAGCCAATTGATGGAATTGGAAACAAGTCTGATTATGATTTTGGAAGTTCAAGCAAGAACAAAGGGCAGAACCAGAAACATCTAGATCAGAGGGGCCCACAACAGACATCTCAGTCCCTTAAGACCCATGTTAAAGGGAGTTAGAATTCCCACAAAGAGTCAGCTTTTCTACACCCAGTGTTAGAGGGCCTTGTTTGAGATGTGGGAGGAGTCATAGATATGTATAAAGGGCTTTTGATACCATAGGTTAGGGCATGAAACATCCTTCCTTTATTACCCCACTATATAATGATTAGAACCCTTTAGGATTATTATATAAGCTTTAAGTATGAGAAAATCCTGAAAAACTTGAAACTTTTTCAAATTTCAGTCTAGATTGTGACTTGCACCTCCAGGTCATGATAAAAGTCATAGAGTAACCTTTACTACTAGGTCGCGACTTGGGATTCTCGGGTTGCGACTTGGGATCATAGAAAGCCCTCGAGTATTGTTCACCATTCATAGAAATTTTTGCCACCTTTAAAAATTCATAACTAAATGTAGAAAAATCAGAACGAGGGTAGTTCTAATTCTGTTTGAAGCTTATCATGTATACTATAAGGGAAAAAATATTCATTGGCCTTAGATCATCATGAAATAGAGCTAAAAATTTGTCAAGTTGTACTATTCATATGGTCATTTTTCAATTTTTAGTATTTTAACCCAACTTTAGAAGGACATATCTCTTAGTACACAAATCTATTTTAGGTGATCTACCACCTATTTTAAAGCTCAGGATGTGTACTATAACCATACCAAATTCATAAGCAGAATCAATTGTTTGCCATGCATCCATTCTATCACTAATTCGTGACTCCTTTAGGAATGCTTTATCCCCCTAACTTGCATTTATAATTCATAATTAATTCACTCTTTGCATAATACCATTCTATCAATCCATCAACTATTTCCATATATTATCATAATCAATTATACATGCCATCATCATCATTTATCATCACATAACATGAATGGCCTATTATATCATACACTAACGTACAGATTATACAATTTGATATAATGAATTCCTTCAATCTTTTCCTCTTTCCTTGCTTCCACTCCATGTATCCTTTCCTTGATCTTTATCATCTATTATTGTTGGTTAATAAAGAGTAAGATTTGGAAGAATCTCAATAGCAAACATTACCATTATGCATGCAAGATGGATGCAAGTATATGACATACTTGCTTACTCTAACTTATGCTTACTTACAACATTTTCTCATGCTCAATCTTTCACATGCATGAACATAGAAAAACATCAATGAAACAAAGCATCATGCTAGCATTAGCATCTAATAACATCATGAAATCATATAATGCACATCAATACCTAACATACATCAAGCACACAAGAAATGTGAGTTCACTACCTTGTATCCTTAAGCTTTTTTTTTCTTGCTCCCTTTTGATTCCAACTATTAAGGTTGCTTGCTCAACCTTTACCATTTCTTTTTCTTGATGTCTCATGGTCCTAAATGCATCAATGCATCATTTTATTCATTCATTAGAGCTATGGTAATCAATAACATCAACACTTTGTTTCTTTGAGCTATTAGCTTCTAACCTTTGAGCTTGATTTCCAACCTTTCTAAAATTAAAGCTATTCCCACACAATTTTGTATGTAGAATCTATTTCTAAGCTCAAAATTATCAAAATTAATCCTTCCTTTTCAAACCGATCTAGCCGAACATAGGCCTTAGGGCTTAAACCTTCATTTTCAATTCCAATGCTTCCAAACTTGTTTTCTCAACTTTACCCCACATAATTTTTCATTTTAGACACATTGGAAGGATTAAGATCATCAAAATCCAATCCTAGCCCTAAGAACTAGCTTTGGCTGAAATGTTACTTAACTTACAATCATGAAATTCAACCAATTTCAACAAAAACCACTTGATTCTTGTTTCTTTCAAGCGTTTTAAACATTATTCTAACATCAAATCTTCTCCTACTCTTAAGAATTTTTGTGCAGCATACCCCCAAGAGTTTCAAGCTCCCAAAAACCATTAGAATCCATAGCTAAGCTCAATAACAATAAGGATAGTAAAAAACTACATCAAAAACCATGAACATACCTTGTTTTACAGCTTGATCTTACATGGGATCACTTAGCCTTTCTCTCCCCTTCTTC
The DNA here is from genome assembly GCF_004799145.2 of Neltuma alba. Classification (NCBI taxonomy): domain Eukaryota; kingdom Viridiplantae; phylum Streptophyta; class Magnoliopsida; order Fabales; family Fabaceae; genus Neltuma; species Neltuma alba. The sequence goes on from NW_021635122.1 coordinate 435,212, forward strand.
TTTCTCTCTCTAAAATTTATTTTGCAAGATTTTTTCATGGTTTCATGAGCTTAGGATGAAATGAGGAGAGGGGAGGGGTATTTATGGAGTTTAAGAACAAATCCTAGCCTTTAATTTTGAAAATATATGGCTTAATCTTGGCCATCAATTTTTCCTCTTTGTCTTGTGGTAACAAGTGTCCCCATGACATCATGCTTACATCATCAAGCCACATGTCTTTAATCCAACCATACATGTGTCTTGCATCTAACGTATACATGTCTTGCATCCAACCATACAAGTTTTTTTTCATCCACGTGTACACTTGTCTTTCATCTAATCATACACTTGTCTCTTCCATCTCCTTTATCATTTTGGCATCAAGATAGGAAGAAAATTAATATAAAATTCGTTCAAAATACACCCCTTAGGTATTCTTCAACCTATTTTGCCATACTGCACCGTATCGAGTACTTTTTCAGGTCCTGACTTACCTGGGACCACTAAGACATGTTATGGCACCATTTTCTCACCTCAAATAAGTCAACATAGAATTGTATAATATGTCTAAAGAGGAAGTGATGATCTTTCCTTGTTCCTCTATTAAAACAATTAATAATATTTATTTCGGAGTAAACTTAACCAAATTCTTTCCACCAGTCTATGACTCCGAGAATCTCTCTTCAGGTACGAATACTATTTATTCATCACAAGAAATTTTTTAATTTTTCTTAAGTCAAAAGTCAACTTCTAGACAGTTGACTTTGACTTTCCTCAGATATTGTTAAATAGGCTTTAAATTCTATTAAAGCCAACCTCTTCGCTTTCTATGGATGAAATTATTTTTAAAACTTGTGATAATTTCCCAAGTATTTTTTCCCATTTTTGTCCAATTATCTGAGGCCTCCCTATACTTTAAATAATTTATTTTTGATAATATTCAAAATTAGTTAAAACTCAAGGAGTTCCACAAATTCCTTCAAGGGGCGTTTCGTCATTTTTAGCCTTATACGGGTCTCTAAACCTTAGTCCCATTTTTTTGGAATTTTTCTAAAGTATTCAGGCCAACTTTCCATCACTACCCTTTTTTAGGCCCGAAACTTTACAAAATTATGATTTTGCCCCTAGTTTAGTTTAACCCAAAATTCACCTTATTGGAGCCTTCAATATAACCATTAGCCTATATTCATCTCTATTTCTCATTCTTGGGCCTCAAGACTTCACTAAAATCTCTAACTTTCCCTTTCTTAGTCTTAGCAAACTATTCATTTATGATTTAGTCCCTGAGAATCCCTCTGTCCCTCCAGGAAACCTCTGGGACCTCTGCCAAAAGGGGTTTGATAACATGCCCATTTTAGGCTAATTCTAGTACTTTTAGGCCTAAAATTTGGGATGTGACAGGGCATATTGCTTGCTTTTGCCCAAAAGGCTGGCAGACACCTCAGAGCAGCCATTCTACAGTTCTGGGTTGAGTCTATGATGTGACATAGGAGGAGGCTGGTGCGTCTCCTAATTTACAAAATTATGATTTTGCCCCTAGTTTGGTTTAACCCAAAATTCACCTTATTGGAGCCTTCAATATTACCATTAGCCTATATTCATCTCTATTTCTCATTCTTGGGCCTCAAGACTTCAAAAATCTCTAACTTTCCCCTTTTCTTAGTTTAGCAAACTGTTCATTTAGATTTAATCCCCTGAGGAATCCCTTGTCCCTCTAGGAACCTCTGGGACCCTGCCAAAAGGTTTTGATAGAGTCATTTACGCTAATTCTAGTCTTTTAGGCCTAAAATTTGGGATGTG